>NC_079193.1:152221626-152569714 GCF_029499605.1 Hyla sarda | reverse complement strand
TCGCAGCTCAAACTGCCAGCGAGAAACTACTGTGAACCCCCCGCCCGTGTGACTGTACCCTAAAAACACTACACTACACTAACACACAATAAAATAAAAAGTAAAAAACACTACATATACACATACCCCTACACAGCCCCCCTCCCCAATAAAAATGAAAAACGTCTGGTACGCCACTGTTTCCAAAACGGAGCCTCCAGCGGTTGCAAAACTACAACTCCCAGCATGCACTGATAGACCGTACATGCTGGGAGTTGTAGTTTTGCAACAGCTGGATGTTCCCCCCCCCAATGTGAACGTACAGGGTACACTCACATGGGCGGAGGATTACAGTAAGTATCCGGCTGCAAGTTTGAGCTGCGTCAAATTTTCTGCCGTAGCTCAAACTGCCAGCGAGAAACTACTGCGAACCCCCGCCCGTGCGACTGTACCCTAAAAACACTACACTACCACAAAATAAAAAGTAAAAAACACTACATATACACATACCCCTATACAACCCCCCTCCCCAATAAAAATGAAAAACGTCTGGTACGCCACTGTTTCCAAAACGGAGCCTCCAGCTGTTGCAAAACAACTACTCCCAGTATTGCCAGATAGCCGTTGACTGTCCAGGCATGCTGGGAGTTTTACAACAGCTGGAGGCACCCTGTTTGGGAATCACTGGCGTAGAATACCCCTATGTCCACCCCTATGCAAGTCCCTAATTTAGGCCTCAAATGCGCATGGCGCTCTCACTTTGGAGCCCTGTCGTATTTCAAGGCAACAGTTTAGGGCCACATATGGGGTATCGCCGTACTTGGGAGAAATTGGGCTTCAAATTTTGGGGGGTATTTTCTGCTATTACCCTTTTAAAAAATGTAAAATTTTTGGGAAAACAAGCATTTTAGGTAAAAAAAATATATATTTTTTTACATATGCAAAAGTCGTGAAACACCTGTAGGGTATTAAGGTTCAAATTACCCCTTGTTACGTTCCCCGAGGGGTCTAGTTTCCAAAATGGTATGCCATGTGTTTTTTTTTTGCTGTCCTGGCACCATAGGGGCTTCCTAAATGCGGCATGCCCCCAGAGCAAAATTCGCTTTCAAAAAGCCAAATGTGACTCCTTCTCTTCTGAGACCTGTAGTGCGCCAGCAGAGCACTTTTCACACCCATATGGGGTGTTTTCTGAATCGGGAGAAATTGGGCTTCAAATTTTGGGGGGTATTTTCTGCTATTACCCTTTTTGAAATTGTAAAAATTTTGGGAAACCAAGCATTTTAGGTAAAAAAAATATATATTTTTTTACATATGCAAAAGTCGTGAAACACCTGTAGGGTATTGTCACGATGCCGGCTGGCAGGAGGTGGATCCTCTGTGCCAGAGAGGGATTGCGTGGACCGTGCTAGTGGACCGGTTCTAAGACACTACTGGTTTTCACCAGAGCCCGCCGCAAAGCGGGATGGTCTTGCTGCGGCGGTAGTGACCAGGTCGTATCCACTAGCAACGGCTCACCTCTCTGGCTGCTGAAGATAGGCGTGGTACAAGGGAGTAGGCAGAAGCAAAGTCGGACGTAGCAGAAGGTCGGGGGCAGGCAGCAAGGTTCGTAGTCAGGGGAGATAGCAGAAGTACTGGTACACAGGCTTTAAACACACAAAACGCTTTCACTAGGCACGATGGCAACAAGATCCGGCAAGGAAGTGCATGGGAGGAGGTTAGATATAGTCAGGGACCAGGTGGAAGCCAATTAAGCTAATTGGGCCAGGCACCAATCATTGGTGCACTGGCCCTTTAAGTCTCAGGGAGCTGGCGCGCGCGCGCCCTAGAGAGCGGAGCCGCGCGCGCCAGCACATGACAGCAGGGGACGGGAACGGGTAAGTGACCCGGGATGCGATTCGCGAGCGGGCGCGTCCTGCTGTGCGAATCGCATCCCCAACGGCCATGACAGAGCAGCGCTCCCGGTCAGCGGGACCGACCGGGGAGCTGCAGGGAGAAAGACGCCGTGAGCGCTCCGGGGAGGAGCGGGGGCCCGGAGCGCTAGGCGTAACAGTACCCCCCCCCTTAGGTCTCCCCTTCTCTTTGTCCGGTAACTGCCTCCCCTGGGATGAGGACACCGGGAAAGGATGGAGGGATTCCTCAACGGCAGGCAGAACAGCAGGAGTAGGAATGGGGAGAGAGGGCAGAGGGCGAGACCTGGCACGGGGCAGTGTGACACCAGGACGAGGGCCATGAGGGGACACAGAGGCTTGCCTGATGGGACTGGGAGGGGGGAGAGGCATTTCCTGTGGCAGGCAGAGTCCTTAATGACCTTAGGGGGACCGGATACAGGAGGAACCACAGGGTCACGGCAGGGAGTACTGGGAACCGGTTGAAGGCAGTCCTTGGAACAAGAGGGACCCCAACTCTTGATCTCCCCAGTGGACCAATCCAGGGTTGGGGAATGGTGTTGAAGCCAGGGTAGTCCAAGGAGAACTTCAGAAGTGCAATTAGGAAGGACAAAAAATACAATTTCCTCGTGATGAGGTCCGATGCACATTAGGAGGGGCTCCGTGCGGTAACGCACGGTGCAATCCAACCTGGCTCCGTTGACCGCGGAAATGTGGAGTGGCTTGACAAGACGGGTCACCGGAATGCGGAATTTATTCACTAAGGACTCCCGAATAAAATTCCCAGAAGCTCCAGAGTCCAGGCAGGCCACGGCTGAGAGGGGAGAGCTGGCTGAAGTAGAAATCCGAACAGGCACCGTGAGACGTGGAGAAGCCGACTTAGCATCAAGAGACGCCACACCCACGAGAGCTGGGTGCGAGCGTGCGTTTCCCAGACGTGGAGGACGGATTGGGCAATCCACCAAAAAATGTTCAGTACTGGCACAGTACAGACAAAGATTCTCTTCCTTACGGCGATTCCTCTCTTCCAGGGTCAGGCGAGACCGATCCACTTGCATGGCCTCCTCGGCGGGAGGCTTAGGCGCAGATTGCAGTGGAGACTGTGGGAGAGGTGTCCAGAGATCTAAGTCTTTTTCCTGGCGGAGCTCTTGATGCCTCTCAGAAAAACGCATGTCAATGCGAGTGGCTAAATGAATGAGTTCATGCAGGTTAGCAGGAGTCTCTCGTGCGGCCAGAACATCTTTAATGTTGCTGGATAGGCCTTTTTTAAAGGTCGCGCAGAGAGCCTCATTATTCCAGGATAGTTCAGAAGCAAGAGTACGGAATTGTATGGCGTATTCGCCAACGGAAGAATTACCCTGGACCAGGTTCAGCAGGGCAGTCTCAGCAGAAGAGGCTCGGGCAGGTTCCTCAAAGACACTTCGAATTTCCGAGAAGAAGGAGTGTACAGAGGCAGTGACGGGGTCATTGCGGTCCCAGAGCGGTGTGGCCCATGACAGAGCTTTTCCAGACAGAAGGCTGACTACGAAAGCTACCTTAGACCTTTCAGTAGGAAACTGGTCCGACATCATCTCCAAGTGCAGAGAACATTGCGAAAGAAAGCCACGGCAAAACTTAGAGTCCCCATTAAATTTGTCCGGCAAGGACAGGCGGAGGCTAGGAGTGGCCACTCGCTGCGGAAGGGGTGCAGGAGCTGGCGGAGGAGATGGTTGTTGCTGCTGTAGCTGTGACTGTACTTGCTGTAGTTGTGACTGGAGTTGCTGTGTCATGGTGGTCAAGTACGACAGCTGGTGATCTTGTTGGGCGATCTGACGAGCTTGCTGGGCGACCAGCGTAGGGAGGTCAGCGACAACTGGCAGAGGAACTTCAGCGGGATCCATGGCCGGATCTACTGTCACGATGCCGGCTGGCAGGAGGTGGATCCTCTGTGCCAGAGAGGGATTGCGTGGACCGTGCTAGTGGACCGGTTCTAAGACACTACTGGTTTTCACCAGAGCCCGCCGCAAAGCGGGATGGTCTTGCTGCGGCGGTAGTGACCAGGTCGTATCCACTAGCAACGGCTCACCTCTCTGGCTGCTGAAGATAGGCGTGGTACAAGGGAGTAGGCAGAAGCAAAGTCGGACGTAGCAGAAGGTCGGGGGCAGGCAGCAAGGTTCGTAGTCAGGGGAGATAGCAGAAGTACTGGTACACAGGCTTTAAACACACAAAACGCTTTCACTAGGCACGATGGCAACAAGATCCGGCAAGGAAGTGCATGGGAGGAGGTTAGATATAGTCAGGGACCAGGTGGAAGCCAATTAAGCTAATTGGGCCAGGCACCAATCATTGGTGCACTGGCCCTTTAAGTCTCAGGGAGCTGGCGCGCGCGCGCCCTAGAGAGCGGAGCCGCGCGCGCCAGCACATGACAGCAGGGGACGGGAACGGGTAAGTGACCTGGGATGCGATTCGCGAGCGGGCGCGTCCCGCTGTGCGAATCGCATCCCCAACGGCCATGACAGAGCAGCGCTCCCGGTCAGCGGGACCGACCGGGGAGCTGCAGGGAGAAAGACGCCGTGAGCGCTCCGGGGAGGAGCGGGGGCCCGGAGCGCTAGGCGTAACAGGTATTAAGGTTCACATTACCCCTTGTTACGTTCCCCGAGGGGTCTAGTTTCCAAAATGGTATGCCATGTGTTTTTTTTTTGCTGTTCTGGCACCATAGGGGCTTCCTAAATGCGGCATGCCCCCAGAGCAAAATTTGCTTTCAAAAAGCCAAATGTTACTCCTTCTCTTCTGAGACCTGTAGTGCGCCAGCAGAGCACTTTTGACCCCCATATGGGGTGTTTTCTGAATCGGGAGAAATTGGGCTTCAAATTTTGGGGGGTATTTTCCGCTATTACCCTTTTTAAAAATGTAAACATTTTGGGAAAACAAGCATTTTAGGTAAAAAATAATTTTTTTTTTTTACATATGCAAAAGTCGTGAAACACCTGTAGGGCATTAAGGTTCACATTACCCCTTGTTACGTTCCCCGAGGGGTCTAGTTTCCAAAATGGTATGCCATGTGTTTTTTTTTTGCTGTTCTGGCACCATAGGGGCTTCCTAAATGCGGCATGCCCCCAGAGCAAAATTTGCTTTCAAAAAGCCAAATGTGACTCCTTCTCTTCTGAGACCTGTAGTGCACCAGCAGAGCACTTTTCACCCCCATGCGAGGTGTTTTCTGTATCGGGAGAAATTGGGCTTCAAATTTTGGGGGGTATTTTCTGCTATTACCCTTTTTAAAAATGTAAAATTTTTGGGAAACCAAGCATTTTAGGTAAAAAAAATATATATTTTTTTTACATATGCAAAAGTCGTGAATCACCTGTAGGGTATTAAGGTTCACTTTACCCCTTGTTACGTTCCCTGAGGGGTCTAGTTTCCAAAATGGTATGCCATGTGTTTTTTTTTTGCTGTCCTGGCACCATAGGGGCTTCCTAAATGCGGCATGCCCCCCAAAAACCATTTGTCGCTCCTTCCCTTCTGAGCCCTCTACTGCGCCCGCCGAACAATTAACATAGACATATGAGGTATGTGCTTACTCGAGAGAAATTGGGTTTCAAATTCAAGTAAAAATTTTCTCCTTTTTATCCCTTGCAAAAATTCAAAAATTGGGTCTACAAGAACATGCGAGTGTAAAAAATGAAGATTTAGAATTTTCTCCTTCACTTTGCTGCTATTCCTGTGAAACACCTAAAGGGTAAATACACTTACTGAATGTTTTTTTGAAGACTTTAGGGGGTGTAGTTTTTATAATGGGGTCTTTTATGGGGTATTTCTAATATGAAGACCCTTCAAATCCACTTCAAAACTGAACTGGTCCCTGAAAAATAGTGAGTTTGAAAATTTTGTGAAAAATTTCAAAATTGCTACTGAACTTTGAAGCCCTATGGTGTCTTCCAAAAGTAAAAACTCATAAATTTTATGATGCAAACATAAAGTAGACATATTGTATATGTGAACCCAAAAAAAATATATTTTGAATATCCATTTTCCTTACAAGCAGAGAGCTTCAAAGTTAGAAAAATGCAAAATTTTCATTTTTTTCATCAAATTTTGGGATTTTTCACCAAGAAAGGATGCAAGTTACCATAAAATTTTACCACTAAGTTAAAGTAGAATATGTCACGAAAAAACAATCTCGGAATCAGAATGATAACTAAAAGTATTCCAGAGTTATTAATGTTTAAAGTGACAGTGGTCAGAATTGCAAAAAATGCTCCGGTCCTTAAGGTATAAAATGGCCTGGTCCTTAAGGGGTTAATATACTTATATACGTTTATTATATCCCCCCTTAAACATCTCTTCTCAAGACTAAACAATTGTAACTCCTTTAATCGCTCCTCATAGCTAAGATGATCCATGCCCCATATTAGTTTAGTTGCGCGTCTCTGCACCCTTTCCAACTCCGCAGTGTCCCTTTTATGGACAGGTGCCCAAAACTGAACAGCATATTCCAGGTGAGGCCGTACCAATGCTTTATAAAGGGGGAGTATTATGTCCCTGTCCCTTGAGTCCATGCCTCTTTTGATACATGACAATATCCTGCCGGCGTTGGAAGCAGCAGCCTGACATTGCATGCTATTCTGTAGTCTGTGATCTACAAGTACACCCAGATCCTTCTCTACCAGTGACTCTGCTAGTTTAATCCCCCCTAAGACATACGATGCATGCAGGTTATTAGTACCCAGATGCATAACTTTACATTTATCCACATTGAACCTCATTTGCCAAGTGGATGCCCAGACACTTAGTCTATCCAAGTCATCTTGTAACTTATGCACATCCTCTATAGACTGTACCGTGCTACAAAGCTTGGTGTGATCTGCAAAGATAGAAACAGAGCTGTTAATACCATCCTGTATATCATTGATAAATAAATTAAACAACAGCAGGCCCAGTAATGAACCTTGGGGTACACCACTAATAACCGGGGACCAATCAGAGTACGAATCATTGACCACCACTCTCTGGGTACGATCCATGAGCCAGTGTTCAATCCAGTTACAAACTAAAGTTTCCAAACCCAAAGACCTTAACTTACCTGTCAGACGTCTATGAGGGACAGTATCAAATGCTTTAGCAAAATCCAGAAACACTATATCAACAGCCATTCCTCTGTCAAGGATTCTACTCACTTCTTCATAAAAGCAAATTAGATTGGTTTGACAACTTCTATCCTTAGTAAACCCATGCTGGCCATCACTTATAATACAATTATCCCCTATGTATTCCTGTATGTAATCCCTTATAAATCCTTCAAACAATTTACTCACAATGCACATTAGACTTACCGATCTATAGTTTCCTGGGGAAGACCTAGTGCCCTTTTTGAAGATTGGCACCACATTCGCCTTGCGCCAGTCCCTTGGCACAATACCAGACACCAGTGAATCTCTAAATATCATGAACAGGGGTACAGATATTACTGAACTTAGTTCTCTAAGAACTCTTGGGTGCAATCCATCTGGCCCTGGAGATTTGCTTACATTTATATTACTTAACTTACCTTGTACCATCTCTACATTAAGCCAGTTCAGTACATTACGTGATGTGTTACCAGCACTGACCTTTCCAATGTCAGCTCCTCCTTCTTCCCTAGTATATACAGAACTAAAGAACCCATTCAGTAGCTCTGCTTTCTCTATATCGCCTGTGACAACCTCCCCATTATCATTATTAAGGGGTCCTACATGCTCTGTCCTTGTTTTTTTTTTGCATTTATATATCTAAAAAAAATATTTAGGGTTAGTTTTGTTTCTTTGGCCACCTCTCTCTCATTTTGAATTTTTGCTGTTTTTATTACATTTTTACAGATTTTATTAAGCTCCTTGTACTGTTTAAATGTTATAGCTGACCCATTAGATTTGTATTTTTTGAAAGCTATTTTTTGTTGCTTATTGCTCTTTTAACATCATTTGTCAGCCATGTAGGATTTAGTTTTAATCGTTTATATTTGTTCCCCTTTGGTAAATATTTAGCTGTATAGTTATTTAGAGTTGATTTAAAGATGTCCCATTTACCTTCTGTATCAGTATTTGAGAACACCTCCCCCTGTCTATATCCTGTAGTGCAGCTCTCAGCCCAGGGAAATTTGCTTTTTAAAGTTATATGTTTTTGCCTTCCCGCCTGTCTTTGTTTTCTACATTTTAAGTCAAAAGTAACTATATTGTGGTTGCTATTACCAAGGTTTTCCCGCACAGTTACATTACCAACCAGCTCTGCATTGTTTTAAATGATCAGATCCAACAAGGCATCACTTCTTGTTGGGTCCTCCACAAACTGGCCCATAAAATTATCCTGCAATAAATTTAGGAATTGTCGCCCCTTTGTAGTTTTAGCCAACCCCGGACTCCAATCTCTATCTGGATAGTTAAAATCTCCCATTATTACCACTGTACCTACGGGCGGCCCTCTCTATTTGTTTATGCAGCCGACCTTCTATCTCTTCAGTGATATTAGGGGGTCTGTAGATTACAACAAATATAATTTTTCAGTATTTCCCTCCTTTTGTAATTCTACCCACAGTGATTCCACATCCTCAGAATTGTTACGCCTAGCGCTCCGGGTCCCCGCTCCTCCCCGGAGCGCTCACGGCGTGTCTCTCCCTGCAGCGCCCCGGTCAGTCCCGCTGACCAGGGGCGCTGCACTGACATGGCCGTCGGGGATGCGATTCGCACAGCGGGACGCGCCCGCTCGCGAGTCGCATCCCAGGTCACTTACCCGTCCCGGGCCCCTCCTGTCATGTGCTGGCGCGCGCGGCTCCACTCTCTAGGGCGCGCACGCGCCAGCTCTCTGAGGCTTAAAGGGCCAGTGCACCAATGATTGGGCCTGACCCAATTAGCTTAATTGGCTTCCACCTGCTCCCTGGCTATATCTGATCACTTCCCCTGCACTCCCTTGCCGGATCTTGTTGCCTTGTGCCAGTGAAAGCGTTTAGTGTTGTCCAAAGCCTGTGTTTCCTGAACTCCTGCTATCCATCTTGACTACGAACCTTGCCGCCTGCCCCGACCTTCTGCTACGTCTGACCTTGCCTCTGCCTAGTCCTTCTGTTACACGCCTTCTCAGCAGTCAGCGAGGTTGAGCCGTTGCTAGTGGATACGACCTGGTTGCTACTGCCGCAGCAAGACCATCCCGTTTTGCGGCGGGCTCTGGTGAACACCAGTAGCCTCTTAGAACCGGTCCACCAGCACGGTCCACGCCAATCCCTCGCTGACACAGAGGATCCACTACCTGTAAGCCGAATCGTGACAAGAATCATCACACACTAAGACACAGTGTAGGATGTGGAGGCGGAGTAGCACACTTTCACAGGACCAACGGGCTGACATAGTGTAGCAGGAAGCAGCATTGAGTACACATCAGGGCTTCAGAATCCCAAAGAAAAAACAACCAATAAAAGAAAAAAAATTAAGAATATTTAGGACAGCAGGTGCTACCTATATATTGCCTGAATGACACAGCCTGAAGTTGGCTGATGCATGAGTACACACTAGGGCTTCACAATCCCCCCCAAAAAACACAACAATTGTAGAAATTTATGAAGAAGACTTTTGGATAGCGGGTGCTACCTATGAGAAAATTTGAAATTCCCAGACCCAGGCCCAGCAGCGCCATCAGTAAACCATATATTGCCTGAATGACACAGGCTGTAGCTGGCTGATGCATGAGTACGCACCAAAGCTTCACAATCCCTAATAAAAAAGACAAACATTTTTGACGAAAAATGTTAACGAAAATTTAGGACAGCGAGTGCTCTCTATATATTACCTGAATGAAGCAGCCTGGAGTTGGCTGAAGCATGTGGAGACCATTGAAATGTGTGATTTTTTAAATTTGAAATTTAAATCAAAATTTGTGTCCTGGACCCCGCCGTGTGGGTACAAAGGACCTAATCTCACAAGCACCCACAGGGCTCATGTGGCCGTAAGATGTAGGCGCAACGTCTCCATTGCCCTGACTGGCCATTTTTGGTTTTTGTACCTTTGTTTAAGAACAAGTGCATATCCAAGAGTCCAGAAGACTCTATAATGCAGGACGAAGGACCACCAAAAGACATTCTTCTATAAAATAATATTTTATGAAATAAAGAAGCAGAGTTCATCCCTCTCCGTATTTTTTTGGAAAATTTTAATTAAAAAACACTTGCAATAAGCGTTCAATAGTGTAATGGTTATTATTCTGGAAAATTCAAGTTTATTACAGTGATAATTATCAGAAAATTTGAAAAAAATACACTACCCAAGAGTGTTTAATAACCCCATACATTGCACCATAAATGTTGAAATTTAAATTAAGCATGTATGTATGTATTTCAAAAATCCTAAAATTAAAGGCCCAAGCCCAGAAGCATCATGAAATCAAGGAGTTCCTGAAAGACACAGGAGCAGTCAAGAGTAGGCATCAGCAATACCCAAGAGGCATTAATAACCCCTTATATTGCATGATCAATCGCGAGATCGAGCAATAACAGGTGTGCTATGCCCTCAGATTTCCAGGGCTGCACGCGCGCTACACTGAAAGGACCTGCGTGTGTCTTTCACCGACAGGTGCGGGTAACCCGCTGAACCCCATTCGCGATAGGGATCAGGGTTTGCAACTATTTGCCAAGAAAGAAGAATCACAACTAAGTGCGGGTCAAAAGCTCGGGTTCATTAAGTCCCTGCCCTTTGTACACACCGCATGTCTCTTCTACTGATTGGATGGTTTAGTGAGTAGTGTTGAGCGGCATAGGCCATATTCGAATTCGCGAATATTCGCGAATATATGGACGAATATTCGCTAATTTCGCATATTCGTAATATTCTCGTTTTATTTTCGCATATGCGAAAATTTGCGTATGAGAAAATTAACTTATGTGAAAATTAGCATAAAAAAAATTAGCATAAGCGAAAATTTGCATATGCGAAAATTAGCATATGCAAATTTTCGCATATATGTGAAAATTCGCACGCCAGTCTCACACAGTAGTATTAGAGCCTTCTTAACACCACACAAGCTGGAAGCAGAGAGGGATGATCACTGTGATGTGTACTGTGAAAAAAAAAACAACTAAACCCGAATATTCGTAATTACGAATATATAGTGCTATATTCGCAAATATTTGCGAATTCGTGAATATGCGATATTCGCGAATAAAATTCGAATTGCAAATATTCGCGAGCAACACTATTAGTGAGGTCCTCGGATCGTCCCCGGTGGGGTAGGAGAAGGTCCTGGCAGAGCGCCGAGAATTTAAAGATCATTGTTGAAATTTGCATTAAGCATGTATTAGCTACTGCTAAACTTCCAAAAATTAAAGGCCCAAGGCCAGAAGTGTCAGTGAGGCAAGTAGTTCCTGAAAGACACCGGATGAGTCAGGAGCAGGCATTCACAGTACCCAAGAGGGTTTCATAACCCCTTACGTTTAAAGATCAATGTTGAAATTTGCATTAAGCATGTATTTAGCTACTGCTAAACATCCAAAAATTGAAGGCCCAAGGCCAGAAGTGTCAGTGAGGCAAGTAGTTCCTGAAAGACACAGGATGAGTCAGGAGCAGGCATTCGCAGTACCCAAGAAGGTTTCATAACCCCCTACATCTAAAGATCAATGTTGAAATTTGCATTAAGCATGTATTAGTTACTGCTAAACTTCCAAAAATTAAAGGCCCAAGGCCAGAAGTGTCAGTGAGGCAAGTAGTTCCTGAAAGACACAGGATGAGTCAGGAGCAGGCAATGGCAGTACCAAAGAGGGCTTCATAACCCTAATTGATAACCCAAGAGGGTTTCATAACCAACCATAATTGGGAAATGTTGGTGTAGCAGCATGGTCAATCTACTCTGAGCCATCTGGCATTGGTGGCTGGAAATCCTGGCTGATCCAGCCCTGATTCATCTTGACAAACGTCAGTCTCTCCACATTTTTAGTGGACAGACGGGTTCGCCTTGGGGGGACTATGGCCCCGGCCGCACTAAACACCCGCTCTGATGGCACACTACTGGCCGGGCAGGACAGCTTTTCCAGGGCAAACTCTGCTAGTTGCGGCCATAAATCAAGTTTGGTTGCCCAGAAGTCCAGCGGATCTTCAATGGTTGTTGGCATGGTCATGTCAAGGTATGCCACCACCTGCTGGTTCAGGTCCTGCTCCATGTCTACCTGCTGCTGATGAGTTGCTTCACTATGCGGGTGAAAAAAGCTACTCATCATTGACTGTAGACTCAGGCTGCTGCTTATTGAGCTGGTACTGCTCCTGCCACCCTCCCCTCCCCAGCAGCCATGGCAGTGGAAGGTGAGCGCCCCCCGAGTCAGACCTGCAAGTGGATGGACCATGTGGCCGATAGGCATCGGCCAACTGACTACGTAGAATCTCTCTGTAGTAGGTCAGTTTGTCCTCCCTCTCAGTGGGTGTAAAAAAGGCCTCCATTCTGGGACGTTAGCAAGGGTCTAATAAGGTGTAGATCCAGAAGTCATCCCGCTGATGAATTTTGACAATTCGGGGGTCACTACGCAAGCAACTGAGCATGCATCGTGCCATTTGCGCCAGTGACTCGGAGGGACTACCTGCCTCCATCTCCACTGCATACTGCCACGGTGTGTCTGGGTCCTCTGTCTCAACTTCCTCATAAACCTCCAGCTTCTCTGGCTGCTCCTGCTCCTCCTCTCCTGACCGATGACTAGAAACACCAGCCATCTCATCCAAACTAAGCTGTGCTCCGCTCTGACCCTCATCATCCTCCTCCTCCAGTTCAGCCCCCACAGGGCTCATGTAGCCTTGAGATGTACACGCAACGTCTCAATTGCCGTGACCAGCTATGGTTTCAATCATTTGTTGTAGGAAATGTAGGAGTGGAATTACTTCGTTCATGGGTAATCCAAGCGACTTACAAATAATGTGGCTTCCTCAAAGGGCCTCAGCAAACGGAAGGTGTCACGTATGAGCTGCCACTGGTTCACATTGAAGTTACACAGGGGAGTACTCCTATCTGCTTGGATCAACAAGAAATTGGTGATGGCTTTTATTTGTTCGTATAGTCTGTCCAACATATGGAGGGTGGAATTCCAATGTGTGTCAACGTCACAAATAAGACTATGTTGTGGGATACCGTACTGCCGCTGCAGCTCAAGGAAGGTGTGCTTAGCGGTGTATGAGTGGCTGAAGTGCATGCACAGTTTCCTTGCCATTTTCAGGATGTTTTGGGGTGAAGACTTGAGGAAGTGCTTGACAACCAGATTAAACACGTGTGCCATGCAGGGTGCATGTTTCACACATCCTTGTCGCAGCGCGGACACGATATTCTTCCCATTGTCAGTCACCATGGTTCCCATTTCCAGATTTCTTGGAGTAAGCCATACTCGGATTTCTTTACGAATGAACTTTAGCAGTTCCTCCCCTGTGTGACTCCGTTCGCCAAGGCAAACCATGTGAAGAACAGCTTGACACCGCCGTGCCCTACACACATGTACGATGAAGGGCCACCGAGATTTGGACGTGCAGTGGAGGCCAAGGACACGGTGGAAGATGAGGAGGCAGCGTCGCACAAACTGCCTGGGAGCGAGAGCATGGAGGAGGAAGCGGTGTGACCTGTCCAAGTTGCTGTTGTGGCTGTGCAGGAACCACATTTACCCAGTGGGCCGTAAAAGACAAGTATTGTCCCTGCCCGTAGTTACAGCTCCACACGTAAGCGCTGCCGTGCACTTTTGAACACACCGACAGGCTCAAGGACTGGCCCACCTTCTCTTGAACAAACTTATGCAGGGCTGGTACTGCCTTCTTCGCAAAGAAATGACGGCTTGGGACTCTCCACCTCGGTTTGGCACAAGCCATCAATTCTCTGAAAGGTGCAGAGTCCACCACTTGAAAAGGGAGGGACTGTAACACCAGCAACTTGGACAGGAGCACATTCAACTTCTGCGCCGTTGGATGAGTGGGCGCATACTGTTGTCTCTTGGACATGGTTTCGCCGATGGATTGTTGGCGGAATGGCTGACTAAAAGCGGGAGAAGCAGGAGTGACAGAAGGAGGGTTTGACACACAGCTCCCTTCGGCTGAGGTGGTGGAGCCTTGGCTGGATGAAGGAGGGAGCGGATGGCCACTGGGTGATGCAGCAGGCTGGACCACTACATCGGAGCCACGGATCTCCCAGGCCGCTTTATGGTGGTGAAGCACGTGTTGACGCAGGGCCGTAGTGCCGACATTGGGACCCTGGCCACGCTTCACCTTCTGCCGACAGATCTTGCATGTGGCTACGTGAACCTCCTCTGGATGCCTTATGAAAAACTTCCACACCGCCGAGTAGCTGATTTTCCCACCCGCAGTCCGCACTAATTGACTGCTACTGGCGCCGTCTCCAGGAACCCCTGTTCCACTACCTCCCGGAAAGGTAGGCTGCCGCGAAGCAGGTGGTCTCCCCCAGGCACGTTTGGCTCCTGAATTTCCACTCCTGCCACCACACTGGCTGCCAACCGTGCTACCGCCTTGCTGCCTCAAGGGCAACCTGCAACTCTCTTCTCCTGATGATGATGAAGCCCGTTCTGCACCCGGCTCCCAATTGCGAATGGCTTTATCATCATCAACAGGTGTGTGCATGTCACTGATGTCCTCCTCAGGTTCCCCAACAGTGTCTGCTTCAGGACCCTGAATACTTGCAACACCGCCTCCCACGTCACTCTCCGCATCACTACTTGGCTGCCTAGCGGAGCAAGCGGCGCATGTCTCCTCCCCTTCTTGGCTGTCCAGTAGCTGCTGACTGTCCTCTATTAGATCGTCCTCAGTAAATAGTGGAGCTGAACCCACAGCTTAAGATACTTCTTTAGGAGAGGGAACAGCTTAGGACAAAGGCAATGGGAGGACAGGGACTGCTCCCGGGCCATGCCAACTGAGGGTTGTGTCTGAGGAACCCACCAACTGTTGACTGGGGGTGTCAGATGTCACTTGTGATGATGTGGATGAGAGTGTTAACCAATCGACGACGGCAGATGGGTTGCTCTTCGAGACACGACTGCTGGCTGATAACGGGAGATCAGGCCTCTCGCTGCGACTCCTGCTGCCACTCGCCCCAAGTGTGTGGCCAACTCTGCCTGAAGTATTTAGGCCTCTGCCACTCCTCTGTGCACGTCCTGGCACTTCTCTGCCTGACATACTTAGTGCGTTTATGAGGGTGTTACAATACGCTACACTACTCTTTAAACAGTATTTGTCTAGAACAGCAGCAGGTGATTACTTACGGCTGTCCTTTCACAGTATGTAGGCCCTTTACAGATTAACAGGTACAAGATGATACACTACTTGGATGTACCTATGCGGTATGCACTGATGAGGGCAGTAATATGCATAACTATACTGAGAGAAAACTCTGTATTTTTGTAAAACACCATCCGGTGGATACTATTGTTTGGACTTTTACGGTATGGAGCACCTTGACAGATTAACAGGTACTAAAAGGTACAATACTTGGATGTACCTATGCGGTATGCACTGATGAGGGCAGTAATATGCGTAACTATACGCAGAAAAAACTCTGTATTTTTTAAAAACACCAGCCGGTGGATACTGTTGTTTGGACTTTGACGGTATGGAGCACCTTGACAGATTAACAGGTACTAAATGGTACAATACTTGGATGTACCTATGCGGTATGCACTGATGAGGGCAGTAATAAGCGTAACTATACTCAGAAAAAACTCTATATTTTTGTAAAACACCATCCGGTGGATACCATTCTTTGGACTTTTACACTATGGAGCACCTTGACAGATTAACAGGTACTAAAAGGTACAATACTTGGATGTACCTATGCAGTATGCACTAATGAGGGCAGTAATATGCGTAACTATACGCAGAAAAAACTCTGTATTTTTTAAAAACACCAGCTACTGGATACTATTGTTTGGACTTTGACGGTATGGAGCACCTTGACAGAGTAACAGGTACTAAATGGTACAATACTTGGATGTACCTATGTGGTATGCACTGATGAGGGCCGTAATATGTGTAACTATACGCAGAAAAAACTCTATTTTTGTAAAACACAAGCCGTTGAATATTATTGTTTGGACTTTGATGGTATGGAGCACCATGAAAGATTAACAGGTACTAAATGGTACAATACTTGGATGTACCTATGCGGTATGCACTGATGAGGGCAGTAATATGCGTAACTATACGCAGAAAAAACTCAGTATTTTTGTAAAACACCAGCCGGTGTATACTATTGTTTGGACTTTGACGGTATGGAGCACCTTGACAGCTTAACAGTAACTAAATGGTACAATACTTGAATGTACCTATGCGGTATGCACTGATGAGGGCAGTAAAAAGCGTAACTATACACAGAAAAAACTCTGTATTTTTTAAAAACACCAGCCGGTGGATACTGTTGTTTGGACTTTGACGGTATGGAGTACCTTGACAGATTAACAGGTACTAAATGGTACAATACTTGGATGTATCTATGCGGTATGCAATGATGAGGGCAGTAATATGCGTAACTATACGCAGAAAAAACTCTGTATTTTTTAAAAACACCAGCCGGTGGATACTGTTGTTTGGACTTTGACGGTATGGAGTACCTTGACAGATTAACAGGTACTAAATGGTACAATACTTGAATGTATCTATGCGATATGCAATGATGAGGGCAGTAATATGCGTAACTATACGCAGAAAAAACTCTGTATTTTAAAAAAAAACAGCCGGTGAATACTATTGTTTGGACTTTGCACAGTATGTAGCCCCTTGACAGATTAACAGGTACAAAATGGTACAAAATGCACTACAGTCCACTGAACAATCACGTATTTCTGAACAGCAGCAGGACCCCACAGTGCAGCACCACAAAAAAACAAAAAATACAGGGATTAAACCCTAAATTGCACTCTGTCACACAATTCTGAGCAGCAGAAGATTTGTGGAGTAAAAAAAAAAAAATCAATTGGGCTGAAAAATGAGGAAATAAGATGCTTCAGAAAGTTCAGGCAGCTTGGAGATCTGTATGAGGCAGCTGACAGCTATCTGCCCCTCTCTGCTGCAATGATCAATAATGTGAATAGGAGGTTTAGCTATCAATGATCCTTCTCAGTGTTAACAGCAAAGCACTCTGCACTCCTGTCTTTCCCTAATGCTTATGTGACTAGCAGTTGCAGTGTAACGCTGTGGTATGAGCTATTCAAACACACGCAGTCCCGTCCTCTCTATCTGAGTGCATAGATGAAATGAAGAGAGGCAAGATGACCGACGATTATATAGGGGCTGGGACATCACAGGAGTCAGTGAACACTGATAGGCTGCATCTCACATGTGATTCAGGGTCAGCCCGTCTACCTTCATTTCCGCCGCTGTTTCCCGCCCTCCCATAATCCCATGCCCCATGTACTCACATGTGGATCCGCCATCTTAGGTCTCCAATAGCTTGGAACGCTGTAAAATTGAGTTTAATGAAGCGACTTCATGAAATTCGTGACGAATTCGGGTTCGTCAACTTCGCTTCGCTCATCTCTAGTCATAGACGTCTGTCTGCTGTCCTGAAACATAGGACGCTGGATGCTACACAACTGATGACAACTTGTCACTAGTTGTGGCATCAGTTGCGTCGAGACTAGGCTGAGTTCACCTATCCTGGATGCCAGACATATGTGAATCCAGCCAAACTATGTTTATATAAACTTTTTTAAAGAGATTTCTGTAAGAACAGCCTACAAGACAAAACGCTATGCTCCTGTAGAATATACAGATGTGAAGTGATTGACATGGTATTATTAAGGTATTTGCTAACCTTGGCCCCATGGATATAATCCAGTATAACAGTGACTTCCTTATTTAAAACGATCGAGGTCCCCCTCCCTCTGCTGAACAGTCACTGGATTTTAAGGATTTTTTACATGGGCCGATTATCAGGTAAATGAGAGGTCCTAGGATTTAATATTTTGATTGCTCCCCATCTGTCTCCAGGTTGGGTGTTGTTCTGCAGCTCAGTTCCAAAAGTGAATGAAGCCAAGTTGTAATACCACATGCCAGTGTAGGAGTTGGTCGGCACTACTGTAAAGTCCGGTGCCCGTGGATAAACAGTACAATGCAATAGAAAAGATCCCAGCACTTGTAGGAATAATGCTTCTTCTATATTTTATTATAGCATGCAATATTACAGCAAATGAAACGCAGCACGTGTTGCGGCTGGATAGCCTTTCTCCACTGCGCAATAATCTACACATCAACACCTGTTTATATAGGCATGATAGGCACCTAATTAACAAATCATTAGTTACCATTGAAACCAAATAAACACAAATCAAATGGACATAGATCCAAATACTTGAATCAACTTGACTGTACGTTGAAAGGCACCATTTCTATCTATTCGAGTGGGTCTCTGTGAATACAAAATCATGATAAGCAATAAGGAATAAAACAAACATGCATATATATAGTGTACTAAGCAAAAGAAAATTAAAATTAGTAAAGTCAGGTATACCTATGAATCACACTAAATGACTAATCTCATAGTCTCGGTTCAATCCCCATGGTTCCAGGGTATTCAATTTATGGGTACAAAATGCCTCCTGTCCCAATAGAAGTTTTTTAATACTCCCACCTCTGCGTGAACATATCACCCTTTGATGGCCTATTTTAGGTAAAGCATACCCTGAAATACCGGAATTTCAGAATACCCCCTTGGTGTGTAATAAACGTCTCCCGAACCTTAGAGATAAATTTCTCCGTGCGGACATGAGATCCAATAAGAAATCAAAACAAACCTTTCTAAGTACAAGAAAATGTTGTACACTTCCATGCTTAAATTGTGCATAGTGCAGCAATATTTCCAATATTTATATATCTGCACTATGCACAATTTAAGCATGGAAATGTACCAAATTTTCTGGTACTTAGAAAGGTTTGTTTTGGATAGGATTGTACATCCTCATACAGGTCAAAGTTTCCCAGTAAAAGTTTTTTTTTACGTGTAAATCAAAAAACTTTATCTACCTGATTAATTGTCCATGCGGTCTCCTATACATTGGGGAGACTTCCCAGCATGTCGGAGACCTCATAAATAGACACAAGTCAACAATTCGTTGTAACAACTTATTATTCCCGATAGCTGCACATTTTTAAAAAAGATGGGGCACAACATTGCACAATTATAGTTCCAGGTTATAGAAGAGGTTTTACCCCCACGCAGAGGTGGGAGTATTAAAAAACTTCTATTGGGACAGGAGGCATTTTGGACCCATTAATTGGATACCCTGGAACCACAGGGAATGAACCGAGACTATGAGATTAGTCATTTAGTGTAATTCATAAGTATATCTGATTTTTTTTCTTCAAGAATCATTTTTATTAAGTTTTAACATTACAAACAATCCGGGCATACCAGAAATAAAACAGTATAAAGTGGTGAGCCACCATAAACTCCGTCAAATAAATCTATGACAATAGAATCTGTATAGTTCGCAAGCCTACTGAAATAGAAGGTTACTTAATACAGGTGTACAGCAAAGGAAATAAATAGAATACCAATGGACCTGAAAGAGATTACTTGACATTTCACAGGATTCAAAATGGAGTCGATGTGTCGGCCATAGTCACAGGTCAGGGAGGAATGAGTGAGTAGCAAGGGGCAGCGATGAGGTAAAAGGGGAGTCGAAGTGAAGGAAAAAGATGACATAGAAGTAGTGAAAGGGGGGTAGGGAGGGGGGAGTAAGTATAGGGGTTAAAGGGGTACTCCGCCCCTAGACATCTTATCCCCTATACAAAGGATAGGGGATAAGATGTCAGATCGCCGCGGTCCCGCTGCTGGGGATCCCCGGGATCCCCGCTGCGGCACCCCACTATTATTACAGTACAGAGCGAGTTCCCTCTGTGCATAATGACGGGCGATACAGGGGACGGAGCAGCGTGACGTCATGGCTCCGCCCCTTGTGACATCACGGCCCGTCCCCTTAATGCAAGTCTATGGCAGGGGGCGTGATGACCGCCACACTCCCTCCCTCCCATAGACTTGTATTGAAAGGGGCGGGCCGTGATGTCACGAGGGGCGGAGCTGTGACGTAACGATTCTCCGGCCCCTGTATGGCCCGTCATTACGTGCAGAGCGAACTCTCTCTGTGCTGTAATGATAGCGCAGTGCCGCAGCGGGGATCCCAGGGCTCCCCAGCAGCGGGACCGCGGCGATCTGACATCTTATTCCCTATCCTTTGGATAGGGGATAAGATGTCTAGGGGTGGAGTACCCCTTTAAGGAGCTTGAGCGTATTGAGAGGACATCCAGCAGGAACAGGGTTTCTCAAACTTAGTGTAAGTACAGTTACCTAGGGAGATTATTTTTTCAAATGAGCATGTGAGATTAAGCAATGTTATGAAATCCTGTACGGATGGAATCCTAGCCGATTTCCATTCTCTGGTTAAGACTGTCTTAGCAGTGGCACACATGATACACACAAGACCCCTAAGATCCCGATGATAGTGATCTATACCCATCAATAGTAATACATGTCTTGGAGACCAGTGCTCATAGCCAGGTATTATTTCTTGGATTAAAGCCCTACAATCTCTCCAGAAATCCTGTATTAGTGGACCATAAAATGTGGAATAATGTGCCTCTGTCCCCACACCCCCTCCAACAAACACAAGAGGTTGTGGGATATATGCGGGCTAACCTGTCCGGTGCATAGTACCATCGGAGAGTGGATTTTTTAATCTTCTCAATGTGGAAGGTACATTTCAAGTATTTCTGAGATGTCTGGAATGCGGACATCCATTCCTCATCCGTAAAGGTAAGGTTTAAATCTGATTCCAAAGGAATGGAACTTGTGGAAGTGAGCAGTGTGCATTTAAACATTATATAGTGGTTTCAAGCCCTTCTTCCCCCTAGATACGTGGATGAATGTGATCGGATCTCTGCATATGGGCAAGGGTCTAAGAGAGTTCACGAGGTGTCGAAGTTGAAGATATTTGAAAAAATCGGAGTTAGGGAGCCCGTGTAGGTCACGTAGTTGGGAAAATGAGTGGAGTATATTGCCGTCCATCAAGTCTCCCACCGTTGCTCTCCCTCTATCTATCCAATGTCTGAGATCTATATCAGGGAGTAGAGCACGTATGAAGGTGAATGGTAAAGCTTGTTTCAGGCAAGAGATAGTAGATTTTGCCAGTTTGTGAAATTCAACCCATGCAGCCAACGATGCAGACACTATAGGGCCTAGATCAGTAGGCGTGTGTACGTGCCAGAATGGGGTGAGGAGAAGATCAGGTAAAGAGTAGGGTCGTGTCATGTAGCGCTCCAGGTGAATCCACGGATTGGAGTCATCGAGGACAAATCACCCTGACAGGGTGGACACCAACATGGATAAGTAGTAGTAACGTAGGTCCGGTAGAGCTAGTACACCCAGACGAACCCCTCTGGACAAAATGGATCGTGCTATACAGAGTTTTCCCTGTGCCCATATGAAAGTTGTAAGCAGTGAGAGTGCTTGTCGGAAAAATTCTGAGGGTAGGTGGATGGGCAATGAACGGAACAGGTACAGGAATCTTGGTATGAGTAGCATTTTAAAAGTTGCTAAGCGGCCTGTCCAGGAGATGTCTTGCTGTGTAAGTCTAGTCATTTCTGTTTGGATTGAAGAAAGGAGGGGAAGGAAGTTTAATTTGTATAGGTCTGTGGGGGACTGGGCGAGGGTGATACCTAAATAATGAATGCCTAATGTCTGCCAATCGAAGGAGTAAGTGTCTTTAAGTACCCTCAGTACTTGGGTGGGGAGATTTATAGGAAGGGCTTGGATTTTGGCCGAATTGAGGTGGTAGTATGAGATAGTGCCGAATTTATCGATTAGGGACATGACTGCGGGCAGGGAACATTCAGGGTGGGTAAGGGTAAGGAGCACGTCATCTGCGTAGAGGGAAATCTTATGGGAGCGACCTACGACTTCCATCACAGTTATTTGTGGGTCTTCTCTAATAGCTTGGGCTAGGGGCTCCATGGCTAAAATGAATATTAAGGGAGAGAGGGGGCACCCTTGACGAGTGCCACTCGTGAGAGCGAAGTCAGGGGAGAGGGCACCATTAACATAGGCTCTGGCCAAGGGGTTGTTGTAAAAGGCTGTTATGGCAGTTACAATATGACCACTGAACCCCAATTTAGTTAGAACCGAGAAGGCATAGTCCCATCTAAGGCAATCAAACGCCTTCTCAGCGTCCAAAGCTAGGTCTAGGACTGGCAGCCCCCGGGCCACTGCCAAATGTATAACTCCCAGTGCTCGCCTACTGTTGTAGTAAGCTTGTCTGCCTGGGACAAAGCCCGCTTGGTCCGCAGCTACAAGAGAGGATCATAGAGGGGATATTCTATTGGAGATAATTTTGGCAAATATTTTTACATCAACATTAAGGAGTGAAATTGGGCGGAAATTTTGGGGCCGGTCGGGGGGTTTACCAGGTTTGGGTATGGTCACAATGAGAGCTTGCATGTTTTCGCTGGGGAAGGAGCCTGATTCTAGGACATGTTGAAAGAACCTGCAAAAATGTGGGGAGAGGGTGGTGGAAAAGTTTTTATAGCAGTGGTTAGCGAAGCCATCTGGGCCCGGTGCTTTATCTGTATGGAGTCGTTTAATAATCTGAGCAATCTCCTGTGGCGTGATAGGATTATTCAGGGTGGAGACCTGTTGGGGGGTAAGAGAGGGGAGATGAATGGAAGCCAGGAAGTTGTCGATTACATCTAATATATTAGGGGGAGCAGGGACAGAGTCCATCAAATTATAGAGGCCTGCATTGTAATCTCGGAACCCGTGGGCGATTTCAGAGGGCGTATATATTATGGTGTGAGTATGAGGGTGAATGAGGTGAGGGATCCTCGATTTAGTGTGATTAGCTTTCAGTCGAGCAGCTAACAATTTGCCTGCCTTGTTGCTAGACGAATAATAAGTCGCTCTGGTTTTGCGGTGCGCTTTCTCGTAAGAGATCAATAGGAGGGATCTAAGCTTTTGTCTAACCTCGGTCAGTTTAGTAGCCAGGGAAGGGGAGGGGTTGTCTATGTTTTCTCTCTCTACTGTTTTCAGTTCGGTTAGAGTCGCTTCAATTTGGCTATTTCTCTGTCGTTTTAGCTGAGCCCCTAGTTTAATGAACGTGCCCCGAATACATGCTTTATGAGCATTCCATATTGTGCTTGCTGTCACTGGGGTAGATTCATTCAGTGCGAAATATTTAGACACAGCTTTTTCTATCTAAGACCGAGAGAGGGGGTGGGAAAGAAGGAAAGGATTGCTCCTCCAAAGGTATGTGGGTGGGGAGTTGAGATGTTCATTCAATGTAAGAGTGATGGCGGCATGGTCGCACCACTGGATTGTCTCAATAGTTGAGGTAATAGACAAAGGAACTACCGTCCTATCGGTCAAAAACAAGTCTATACGGGAGTACACATTATGCACCCCCGAGTGGAACGTGTAGTCACGTTCAAGCGCATGATGAGAGCGCCAGATGTCGTATAAGTCTTCAGTCCAGAGCAGTTCCGCCAGTGGTGCGAGATGTCGGGTGCTAGAGGACGTGGAGTCCACTTGTGGATCTACTGTGATGTTAAAATCCCCGCACATAATTAATTTCCCCTCCCTTATTGGACGAAGTGTACGTAGGAGGGATTTCAGGAAGCGTATCTGGAGAGTATCGGGAGCGTACAGGGCCACCAATGTGTATTGTATGTTGTTCATAGTACAGACCAAGATCACGTATCTACCCTTGGGGTCAGAGATCTGGTTGGTGATGGTGAGGGCAACAGTATTTTACATCGCTATCACCACTCCCCTCGTCTTGTTGTGAGAGTGAGAATGTGGGGGTATAGTCTATGTGAAAGTCTGAATGCATCACTAGATAAGAGGTGGGTTTCCTGTATGCATACAACATCACCCTTTAAAGCAATAGCTTGTCGCCACATATAGGAGCATTTCATCGGGCTATTAAGGCCATTGGCATTCATAATAACAAATTTCAGTACTATTATTTACCAGTAAAAACATCAAAATACGAGAAAGTAATAGGTAGTAACAGCATAAGGAGAAGACACCTCCCAGCGAGGGCGCTCCTCCAGGTGTGACACAGGTCAAGCGGTGTGGATTATTATGTAGACGGTCAGCATAAATTGGTGGGAGAAAAAGAAAGTTAAACAGAAAAACAACAATTAAACAAATTGCAATGTAAAGGATACATGTTAAGGAAACAAGAGATGGGAGGCCATCTCTCAAATTGGGGTTAGAGTCCCGTCTGCAGCCTTCTGCTGCTATCATCGAATCAGCAGTGAGCGGACTCCCGGACCAGGTAAGTCAATATGTCCTATCCAGCCAGCTTCAGGCAGTGGACCAGTCACCAGGAAGTTTTTCAGGAGCTGATCCTTGGGGACCAGGGACAGTGATGTTGCATCTTGACAGAAGTTGCTTGCCTTCCTCATCGGATTTGATAATATGCAGGTCTTCCTTGTAGCGCACTAAGAGTCAGACTGGAAACCCCCATCTGTAAGGGATGCTAGCATGATGGAGAGCGGAGGTGATGGGATTCAGGTCCTTACGCATCTGGAGAGTAGCAGCGGATAAGTCCGCAAATAATAGGATTTTATGGAATGGAGCAGGCAAGCCCCATTTTTCCTGGATAGGGACATGAGTTCCTCCTTTACCCTGAAGAAGTGGATGCGAGCTAGCACATCTCTTGGAACCATGTCTGAAAGGTGTTTGGGTCTGGAGACCCTGTGAGCTCTGTCAATTTCCAGATCGGCTTCAGGAAGGTCAGGCAGGGAGGCTTTAAGGAGTGCACGTACATATTGAGGAACGTCTCTGGGAGGGACCGACTCCGGAATGTCGCGGAGCTTTATATTGTTTCGTCTCCCCCTGTCTTCTAGGTCCGCCATTCTAGCTCTCAACCCGGAGATTTCATCCTCTAGGGAATTGTGGGCGTCAATTATGTTGTTGTTTGAGTTAGCAAAGTCCTCAAACTTTTGTTCCAGGTGGTCGACCCTGTTCCCCAATTCCCCCATTTCTGTGCGGAGGGGGTGGATAAGGGATTGTATATCAGACAGAAGAGATTTTCGTTGCAGTAGCATCATCTCTTTCATGGTGGTATCAGTCAGTGTGACATTAGCCACCTGCAGGACCATAAGTGCATCTCCTCCCTCATCAGGCTGGTCGGCAGCAAGAGGCAGGGGGACCCCCGAGTGTTCCCAGACAGCACTTCCGGCAGCCAATGCTGTGTGATAGGGCCATGGGAGGGAGAGGAGTTTGCAGAGCCACCGTGCGCCGCGGTGGAAGTGCGGTGTTGTTCACTCACCAGGGGAGGAGAGGAAGCCCTGAGGCTAGATGAGGATGGAGGACCGCGAGCATCCGAGGTGTCAGCATCATTTAGATCTTGCAGGTGGAAGGTAGGGTCCGATGTGGAGAGGCCCAGGGTTGTAGGAGAAAGTTCCTGCTGAGGGGAGGTTTGCGCTGCATACGCGTTGGCCTGCCTTCGCCGCCTCATGCTGTCGGCGCCATCTTGCCGGGGACCCGCGTTCCTCGTAAAGTAAAATTTTGCGAGCACGGCATGACCAGCAGGTCTCCACTTTCTTCCAGGCATCCTAGGGAGGTTTAGCTTCCAGATGGATGTAAAATCTTGCGGCTAGGTGCAGTGGAAAGTTGCTTTTAGGGTCCCGGGAACCGGAGCTCACGGCTCAAGCGCACATACAGTTAGGCAGCCCGACCACGCCCGATCGGTATACCTGACTTTACTAATTAAAATTTTCTTTTTCTTAATACACTATATATGCATGTTTGTTTTATTCCTTATTGCTTATCATGATTTTGTCAAGTTGATTCAAGTATATGGATCTATTTCCATTTGATTTGTGTTTTTGTTTATTTGATTTCTATGGTAACTAAGGATGTGTTAATTAGGTGCCTCTCACACCTATATAAACAGGTATTGATGTGTAGATTATTTTGCAGTTGAGAAAGGTTATCAAGCCGCAACACACACTGCATTTTCCTGCGAGTGCGGGGATCTTTTCTATTGCGTAATACCACACGCAACCTGGGGACAGATGTGGAGCTGTTTTTGAAAATAAAGTATCTCTGTTTTTCTGTTGCTGGTCTGGATAACCCCTTCAATTAGTGACTTTTAACAATATATGATGCACTGCATGACATAGTCAGCAATGCTCTAAAAGTAAAAAAGCAACTAAAAATATTTTATTTCTATAACAAATTTTTGTGTTAATAAAATAATATCACGAAAGTCCACAAGGTGAGCCAGGGATCCCAAGTATAAATCATTTACAATAACCTAAGGTGAAAAATCCTGGGGCAAAAAGTACCCTTTCTAAGAAACTACCCCTAAAACATAACTTTTAATTGATTAATAAAAGAAATAAGTGATTGAAAACCATGTAAAAAACCTAGTGTTACTGTGCTGTAGTGATATAGGTTATAGGTATACTTGTTTACTTGTTTCAGTTGCACCACCATAGCATTGCTTATATATATATATATATATATATATATATATATACATATATATATGTGTGTGTGTGTATATATATATATATATATATATATATATATATATATGTTGTAGGCTGCAAAGCTTCAACAAACAAAATAGATGTAGCACTATTATTAAAATGTGAATTTGTGACCCCTCTACATGTTTTAGTGAATCGTCAACATAAAAGATACACTATAATAAGAATCTTTGCCCAAAAGGAGAAGCCAAAATGAATATACATCTCCCTTTAAAAAACTGCTTAGAAGTAAAATGTTTGGTAAAAAATAGAAACCTACTAAGTAGAAGTACTCAGTAGATTTGTTTACATTTGTTTATATAAGACACATACACTTTATAAAAACAAAGGAAAAACACGCTGTATATATACATGAAAGTTGTCCTCTAAATCCCAGATGTGTTTGATTTTTACAACATGTGGGCCATAATATATACTTTCACACAAGATACGGCCACCCTGATACATGTAAGGAAAGGGAAAACAAGACTGTAAGTAATTTACTGTAAACTACTGTACATTCACTCAGCATCCCTCAAAAACCTAATGCAGGATCATGTAAAACAAAAGCACATAGCTCCAATGCAAAATGGTACACAAATGCAAAGACACCACCAGAATTGCAAAATGTATGAAATTATGTTATGTACTACTTTGAGACTATTTTAAATGGGCACTGTCAGATCCAAAAACATTTTATATGTTGGTACGGATGAAAGTTAAAGACTTTTTGAAATATGGTTGTTTAATTATTTTTTGAATATTTAATGAAGAAAATGGTTCCTGAAAATCCCAGCACTAGGGCTACCCATACTTACTGGGACACTAACCAGTCCTGCAGCAGCATCACACTTGTCAATGTGTCATGGACAAAAGATATCTCATGGACAAGGCTGTATGGGCATACACATCAATCAACTCCCACCACCACAAAGAGGGACACCAGGGGCGTTGCTAGGCCTCCAAAAGAGCCGGGGCACGGGCTATGGGAATGGCCGAGGGCGGAGCCAAAAAAGGAGGGGCAATGGAACGGGGTGCTCAGGGGGTGGGGCCACTCTGGAGTATAATACAGGATATAACTCAGGATCAGTACAGGATAAGTAATGTAATGTATGTACACAGTGACCTCAACAGCAGAATAGTGAGTACAACTCTGGGGTATAATACAGGATATAACTCAGGATCAGTACAGGATAAGTAATGGAATGTATGTACACAGTGACCTCACCAGCAGAATAGTGAGTACAGCTCTGGAGTATAATACAGGATATAACTCAGGATCAGTACAGGATAAGTAATGGAATGTATGTACACAGTGACCTCACCAGCAGAATAGTGAGTACAGCTCTGGAGTATAATACAGGATATAACTCAGGATCAGTACAGGATAAGTAATGTAATGTATGTACACAGTGATCTCACCAGCAGAATAGTGAGTACAGATCTGGGGTATAATACAGGATATAACTCAGGATCAGTACAGGATATAGTGAGTAGGGGAATGAAATTACATTACTTACCCTGTACATGGGTTCACATTATTAGTGTCTATACTGTATACCAGTATTTCCTAACTAAAGTGCTTCCAGCTGTTGAAAAACTACAACTTTTGCAACAGCTGGAGGCTCCCTGGTTGCCCCTTCTTTATATTGTATCAGTGCCCCTATTATACAGTAGACCGACCCCCCCCCGTATTACATAGACTTTGTACAGATACACACTCACACACATGCACTTTATATATTCATACACAAGCAGATTACATAGGCACACAGATATACACACATACATATATATCTACACACACATGCTCACACACATATGTACATGTAGGGACACTTGCTTTAAAAAAAAAATCCTCTATTCAGTCACCATCTTCTTTGTAGATCTTTCCCCTGTGCACAGTCACGGGCAGCCAGGGCCGGACTGGGACCAAAAATAGGCCCGGGCATACTAGAATGTGCAACCCATTTATTTTTTGGTGGGGGTCCCAGCAGTCAGACCCCCACCAAAATAAAATGGGATGCATAGTCTAAAACCCCCAGGTTGATCTCCAGCTGTTGTAAAGCTACAACTCCCATCATGTCTGGAGCCTCAGGCATTATGGGAGTTGTAGTTTTGTATCAGCTGGAGACCACAGATTGGCGTACAGTGTCACCCATCATCACTGCAGGACTTAAAAGTGACTACAGGAGTGATGGGACAATTTGGAGAATACACAAGGATATCACTGACCTGAGTGACGTCTTTTCTGTTGGTCCAGATGTCAGGTCTTCTTCCAGCTCCATCTCTGAAGAGTCTGACGCTCGGACATCATTGGTTCCTCACTATGTCAGCAGATCTACATCCTCTGTATGAAGACAATGATTATTATAACTCTACCAAATACTATGACATCTGAAAATTATTCTGCCATACACTGTACCCCTGAATATAAAACAACCTTCCACTGTACCCCTGAATATAATACGGCCACACACTTTACCCTCTGAATATAATACAGCCAACCACTGTACCTCTGAATAATATACAGCCAACCACTGTACCCCTGAATATAATACTGCCAACCACTGTACCCCTGAATAATATACAGCCAACCACTGTACCCCTGAATATAATACTGCCAACCACTGTACCCCTGAATATAATACTGCCAACCACTGTACCCCTGAATAATATACAGCCAACCACTGTACCCCTGAATAATATACAGCCAACCACTGTACCCCTGAATATAATACTACCAACCACTGTTCCCCTGAATCTAATACTGCCAACCACTGTAACCCTGAATAATATACAGCCAACCACTGTACCATTGAGTAATATACAGCCAACCACTGTACCCCTGCATATAATACTACCAACCACTGTACCCCTGAATATAATACTGCCAACCACTGTACCCCTGAATAATATACAGCCAACCAGTGTACCCCTGAATATAATACAGCCCACCACTGTACCCCTGAATAATATACAGCCAACCACTGTACCCCTGAATATAATATTGCCAACCACTGTACCCCTGAATGTAATACGACCAACCACTGTACCCCTAAATTTAATATGACCACACATTGTACCCCTAAATATAATACTGCCAACCACTTTACCCCTGAATATAATACGACCACACACTGTACCCCTGAACATAATATGGCCACTCACTGTACCCCTGAACATAATATGGCCACACACTGTACCCCTGAATATAATATGGTCACACACTGTACCCCTGAACATAATATGGCCACACACTGTAACCCTAAACATAATATGGCCACACACTGTTTCTTCTGTATGGCAGAATCCCCCCCCCCCCCCCCCCCAGCCCTGTACTTTCCTCACCCAGACTCCAAAGTCCCCCAAGACCCATCTTTCTCCTCCTCCTTCAGACACCTAAGGGCTCGTCCACACTGCGGACATTCAACCGGTGGAATGTCCGCCTTCTGCAGGCGCTGCTGGCAATGCATTCTGGGTGAATTCTGCCCACAGAATGAACATTCTAATGGTTGGACATCCATTCCAATGGCAGAATTGCCCTGTAGTAATTCCGCAATGTGCACAATGCATTAGTATCCTGGAATTTCACTGGCAGAATGTCCACAGTGTGGATGAGCCCTAAGTCCCCCCCAGACCCATATCTACCCTCTTCTTTCAGACACTTAAATCCCCCCAGACACATCTGCCTCCTCCAGACCCCTACGTCCTCATTTAGACCCCTCTGCTCTCCAGACCCCTGAGTCCCCCTTTAGAAAAGGGTCGCCACCTTTCTTGCAAAAAATACCAGCCATACTGATTAGCATAATTAATTTTATATGCGTGACATCACAGGATACACATATGCAGGGAAATTTCATCCTATTCTGACCGCTATACCTTTTTTATTTCTCCTTATACGTCCTGTATAAGGTAATTTTTTTGCACCCCGATCTGTAATTTTTAACGGTTCCATTTTTTTTTTATGTGGCCTTTTGATCGCCTTCTTTTGTCTTTTTGATTCAATTCTGGAGTTGCAGTTAGTTACTAACTATAATCCCCAGCATGCCCTGATACAGCCTGTGGCTCAGCAGCTGCCCCAAACAAAAACTACAACTCCCAGCATGTTGGACTATATAGTAGAATACAGTATGAGTCAGTGTTTCCCAACCAGGCATGCCTCCAGCTGTTGCAAAACTACAACTCCCAGCATGTTGGACTATAAAGTAGTATATAGTAATATTGCTTGCGAATATTCGCAATGCGAATTTTATTCGCGAATATCGCATATTTGCAAATTTGCGAATATTCGCGAATATAGCACTATATATTCGTAATTCGTTTTTTTTTTTTTTCACAGTACACATTACAGTGATCTTAAAGTAGCAGTGTCCCGACTTCCTGCCCCGGCCTAATAAACTTGGGACCCGAGGACCGGCCCTGAGCGAGGTCCCCTTCTGCGTGCAAAGGAGACCTTGCAGAGGACAGATCGGCACCACTGTTTAATAAATATATTTGTGGTCGTGGCTCGAAAGGCCGAGAGTGGCTTACCTGTGGAATAAGCATATATAACAGTACTTACCGACCTGAGACTTGAATCATTGATAGACATATAAAGTAAATGATGAACAGAAGTGGATGAGGTGTGCCCAAATACCGCGAGCGTGGGTACGCCTATAGAGGGCATATCCTTGTGTGATTTGAATAGAAGAGGGAGGGTTGGGTGGGTGACACCAACGATGCATACGCCCCTACCTGTGGGATAGGGGAGGCTTTATACCCCACACCACTCCCACAAATGTAGCCAATTAGGCTAATTACTTGTGGTCATGGCTCGAAAGGCCGAGAGTGGCTTACCTGTGGAATAAGCATATATGACAGTACTTACCGACCTTACTTTTAAAAGTGACTGCTAACTCTCCACAGGCGACAGTCTTGGTGTCATTAAGGTCAGTGGTTGCAATTAGTAATGAGGCGAGGTTAACGTCCTTGCCTTCAAGGATGTCCTTTTTAATGGCTGCTGGGATGAAGTGTGCAGGTGTAATATTAGGAGGGAGTTGCGGCGTACCTGAAGGCATAGCCTGAGAGGTAGAGGCCTTAGGTGCAGTCGCGGTCATGGCTACTTCCATGCTCCTGGAACATTCAATAGGTCCAGTCTTGCCTGGAACCCGGATACCGAGGTTAGCACCTCTGTCATCATAGTGAGGCTTGAGCTACCGATGCTCCAGGGCTCCCCCTGGGGGCCTGACCGGAGTTTAGCAGCTGGAACAGCTCGCCCTTCCTCGCTGAGGCAGGGAAAGGGATGCCTTTCCTCCTAAGTTCTTTCATCAGCCTGGGGATGGTCCAGGCGCAGTAGGAAGGTAAGCTGCCTCTGTCAGAGGCCCTGGCAGGGGTCTCAGGGACAGAGAGGGCTTCCTCGATGTCCGAAGGTTGCGACATGTCTCTGGCAAAACACACACAATGGCATTGTATAGTACTGACACTTCCCCCACCCCAAAACAGTAACCACAGTAATGCACAGCACTCAATCCTTCTTACCCCCCCCCCCCCCCAGGGCCATGTGCGATATGTTCAAGCTGTCTTGCAGCCTGTGGTGTCCCCCATGAACATCACTGGTGGTGTGGGTGAAACAACGGCAGGGGAATTCGTCAGGGCTGCTGACGTGATGCATCCCTGAGGCTGCTGGGAGCCCCAGGGATGCGGTGTCGCCGCGACCAGCTTCCAGCAACCGGGCCCGCGGTCCTGCCCCCTGGGCTGCAGCGGGCTGGTGCCGGGGAGGACAGGCCGTGGTCTCGGCCGGCCGTGCTGTTTTGCGGCGTCGGGAGATGACGTCATGCTGGAGCGGCCCGAGGCCCCGCCCCCCTCTGCCCGGACGCGCGTGGCGGCGGGAGCAACCGAGGAGGAGAGGAACCCCGGGCCTGGCAGGAGCGGTCCCCCCTCCCCCCCCCGGGCAGGACCGGGGCGCCGACCAGGTGAGTGCGTTGGTCCGCTTGACCGGACCCGGGGTTAGCAGCCACGCGTGAACAAGGGGCCGGCGCCCCCCCCCCCCAGCCGGCCGTGCGGGCGTGGAGCGGAGCCGCCGGGAGGACAGGGGAGCCCCAGGGCCCTGTGCAGCGACGCACCCCCTCCCCCCGGGCAGGCCGCAGTGAGCCGGGGGAGTGCGCAGGGCTGAGGCAGCACCGGGGCACGCCGCCCGCCATGGATACCCGGAACCCCCCGGCCGATGCTTGGCAAGAGCGGGGCCGACGGGTGGAGACGGACACCGGGCCCGGGGAGCGGGGACCGTCTCGGGCTGGAAACACAGGACCAGGTGGCAGTAGGGCACAGTAGGGCCGGAGCCTATCACTTACCTAGCAGGAACTGCGGGGGGACGTGAACCGGACCACCACGACACACCGGGGAACGTGTGACCTAACACGGTAGCCTAGCAAGAGAACTACCGCCAACGATGCATACGCCCCTACCTGTGGGATAGGGGAGGCTTTATACCCCACACCACTTCCACAAATGTAGCCAATTAGGCTAATTACATATTTAAAAAAAATTAAGATTAAAAATAAAAAAAGTCCAGGGCAGCTGACATTCGGGGCCTGTGTGCTAACATCCGGGGCCCCGGCCCCGGATGAAATGACCTAGTGACGCCCCTGAGGGACACACTCCCTTTCTCTCAGAGGATTTCTAACACTGTGAGCTAATGAAAAGAGGTATTTTTATAATAAATATAGGTGATAGAGGCATAAAAATTTGTACATGGTCAGGATTAGGTACTGAGTAACATGAATTTTTTTGTGGGATCTGACAGGTACACTTTAAGGATTATCTCAAAACTAAAAAGGCGGTATACCTAGCTGATTGTGGAGGTCTGACTACTGTAACCACCACTGATTACAAGAATGGAGGTCTGTTGTCCTGAGTGAATGCAACTGTAGCGTGCATGCTTGGCCACAATTCTAGTCACTATCTATGGGGCTACCGAATATAGCTGAGTTTAGTGTTCGACAATTTTTAGAAGACCCATAGAGATTGAACAGAAGAACAGTGGTCCCTTCACTTACAATGAGCTCAGGTTACAATATTTTTCACATACAATGGCTTTTCCAGGGCTAACATTTAACATATAATGGCACATGCCGTTTGGATCTGTGGCTCTTCTGTGTAATCAAAGTGTTCCATAGATATTTGCCAATGGCAACAGCATGGTTAATTTTGTAAAGAGAATAAATTCTTTAAACTGAGCAGAATTTTTTATTGCATGTTTGAATGCACTGGACCATGGCAACAAGAGTTTAGGGATTATCACTTAAAGAAGACAGAGAGTGACCCTAAAGCGAACCTGTCATATCACAGAAAACGTTTGATTTCATATGTTACTTACTCGGTCATGAAGATGCTGCACGTGTCTTTTTTTTGTCTAGCTTCTGTATTTGCCTCACAAATCCCTCTGATCTGCTGATCAGTCATTCTGACATTCAATGCTCAGGAAGAGTCGTGTCAGAGGCAAGCACTGATCCAGCCCTCACTCACAGAGGAAGACCCTTGGATTTCAGCTACAGATTTTTTCACAACATGGTGCATTTCTAGATGTGGGTAAACTGTACTCAATGAGGCGCCTAATGTGTGTATGGTCAGCTGATGAAATTTACACATGGAATCTTGTGGAATCTGCTCCAACTGTTTACATGATGCTTCTTTTCCCCCCTTATGCAAACTTCAAACCTAAGGCAGAAAAAAATCAGTTCCCTTTGAAAAGAATGAGAGGCGAAGTTCACATGGATTTCATGATTTTGTGTACAATCCATGTATAAAATGTGCTATGTAAACATATCCATAGCATATAAAAATAGGACTTGGATAATAAAAAGTATCCTTTTCCTACCCTCAAAGACTCAGAACAGACTCTACATGGTTTTAGTTGTTTCTTCATTTTATTTTATTACTTCTAAAGTACTGTGGTGTTGGGTGAGGGCAATGTGTGAATTAACCTTATCGTGATGCCAGGGCGTGGTTGACCTATACACCACTCGAGGTAGACCAGTTTCTCCTGTGCCAGGGATGCCGAAAAAATTACTCCAACACAAGGTTACGGATAACTGGCTTGCTTTAGTGAGGTTGGAAAGATGGTACAATACGTTACAGCTCAGATTAGCATGAAGGAGATCCAGAGTGAACCTTGAGAAGCTTGTCGGCTTGCTGGGACTTATAGTTGATTGTGCTGTAAATGACTTACCTGACTTGTATGCAACCTACGCAAAGACTGTAGTTACTTGGACTTGACTAACTTGACTGACTCGACTTGAATTGATCCCCGGACTTTAGTGTTTACTGCCAGGCTTTGACTTTCATCTAGGCACAGGGGTTAACTGGTAGTAGAAGATGTGTTGTTGCTGGACTGGGACTCAGGCCTCCTTCAGAATCACCTCATAGACAGACTCCACACTTCTCTCAACTGTACCTCAGCTACAACTGAACTCTGGTTACACTTTATATGGAGATGGTTTTGAGCATTCCCATTGGGCAGACAAGTCACATGATTCACCTCTGCGTACTTCCCTAACAACAAGGTCCTTGAAAACAGGTCCAAGTAACAGGTGCATAGAAAATACCAATACATTAACCATTGCATAACAGTTTAAAATATAGAGTCCTGAGGAATGTGCGCCCAAGACGGACATTGAAGCAACATCTGCCACACAGGATGGGCAGGAGTACGGAAGAACATTTTATTCTGTACTGGGTCACCACAGTACTTTTGTAAATAAAGATGTATGATAATTAATACAGCCGTGAACTGTGGTAAAAAAAAAAAAAAAAAATGTAGTTCCCATCCCAGTGCTGTTCCTGCAAGGTCATGAGAGAGATAACTGTCAGCTAAACAAGTGTCCGGCCAACAACCATCTGATGTGCTTGTCCAGCCTAAGGCTAGGCTTACACAAAGAAGAGCAAATATGTTACCTTTACCAGTACAATTAAGGCAGCATTGTTGTAAACCCCACAGTTATTGTGGGGTACATTTCACTGAAGGAAACATTTCCAGAACATGCTCCTATAATGTTTGGCATTTCAAAGTGCAAATTGTTAAATTTACATTTGCTCAATAAAAGCACATTTCATCTATTCTCATTTTCCATTGGCTATTGAATAAAATGTGCAAATCTAGTAGAAGTGTTTAAAAATAAATCCTAAATACAATGAGCATGAATAGATTTTCAGAATAGAATTGCTTATTTTGGTCCGTAGCTCCATATGTATCTCCAGTATCTTCCGTAGATGCTAAAAAATTATTGTCACTAGGGGGCAGTCTATTGCTGGATATGGATTTAATTAACAATTTATATATCCTGTATTTGAGCAAATCAACTTCATATGATTTCTATGGGCATATGTGCACACACAAAAAAAATATTTTGCTATTTACAGAGTTTTGTTACAAAAAGTGATGCAGTTTTTACAGTGTGTTATTTCTCTGAACTTTCTAACACATTCCTATAAAAAAAAAATTAGCCAACAAGAGGCTTCCTGCATGGTGCACAATGACTGGTTTGTAAAGTCCTTTAGTCTATACGCATGGAAAATGTATTATAAAGGTCCCTTACTCAGTACTGGACCTCCATCAGTTGGGGCTCTTTCTTACATGGCTTGACAGTAGGCAGACAAGTGTGAACTCACTTATCAGGCTTGTGAACTGGGCCTCCACAACCCTTAAAGGGGTACTCCGCCCCTAGACATCTTATCCAAGGCATAGGGGATAAGATGTCTGATCACGGGGGTCCAGCCGCTGGAACCACCCACGATCTCTGTGCAGCACCCGGCATTCGTTTAGAATGCTGGGTGCGGGTGGCAGGGGTCGTGACATCACAGCCTCACCGTTCAATGCAAGTCTATGGGAGGGGCATGGCGACCACCACATCCCCTCCCATAGACTTGCATTGAGGGGGCATGGCATGACCATGACGTCACGAACCCCGTCGTCCGCTCCAAGCATTTGGAACAAAATGTTCCGAACACTGGGACAGTGGAGTACCCTAAACAATCGTGCGGCAGGTTTAACATGTGACTGGGTAATTTGTGTGGCCCTTTAAATTCATCGTTCTCCGGCACACATCACCTATTTACACATATCTGATCAGCAAGCGCTTGCTCATTTGTCAGCTGATCACTTGCCCTTTTACCCTGTTATCAGGAGTGCTCATATATATAATAATTGGCCAATGTAAAAGGCCCATAAAAAAAAAAAATTTGAGACACTGTGTAATATTTCTTATTCCCTGTGGTGGCACTGTAGGGGAATTGAACACTTGCAGTTACAGTTGATTTTATTTATTAGTTTTAAATTCTAAACATGATTTGGATGTCATGACAAGCACCATATATTTGCGCACAGGTATGGTAATATGTAGCATAAGTCTACTTTTATAAATATATCCCAATAGTTATGTTACAGGAAAAACTGCTGAACACTAAACATGGGAAACATAGAAATGTTGCTCCTTTATACAACCAGACATGGATTGGATTGTAACATACGATTTCTTCTATGACACATCTGGATTGCTGGTTCAGACACCACACCCTAACACTGAAAGGAACATCAAATCAGGAAGGAAGAACATTAACCTGCGGTGCCAAATAACGGATCCAATTAGTAACATAAACACAACAAGTGTTCTCGCCATCTCGTACGCCTTTGTTTCTCTTGATTATTGTTGCTAGAAAGCAAATAAAATACAAAATAGATAAACTTTGCACTAATTAGGAAAAACAAGAACAAATGCCAAATTCATCTTATTTCTTCCATCCTAACTAAAACCATGCTGATCACGTTGATCAGATGATAGGATATACATTATATACTGTATACACACCAGTGTTTATGTAATCTTTATGGCTTCCATGCATGCCTTCAATTTTCAGTCTTAAAATATAGTTAAGCCATTCCACTTATTTCCAGTAGAGGGTACTCAACGTCTGTGTAAAATAGACTTTACTAGACTTTAGCTACAAAACTATGCCTTAAGCAAAGCACTGAACAATGCAGTACAAGTAAATCAAAAAAAGGGCAGCATAAAATAAGATGATTGATGGGAGACCCCCACTAATCTAATTTTAAAGGCCTATTCTTAAGGACTGTGTCACACAGATCAACCCCCTGCCCGATATGAGCGTTGATCTCCTAGATCAGCATTAGTGTACTGAGACTATTACATGGCTCGGTATTGGGAGATAGCTGGATCGTTCATTCACACCTTTTGTCAATATGGCAATATGCAGCCGGTGAACAGTCATTTTTAAACATGCGATCAGCCAATGAATGAGTGTTTGGTAATTTGTCAGCTGATAAGCTGGAACTATTACACAGGTTGATTATTGGTCTATTTGGCCTATAAATGCCCAGTCTGATGGGGCCCAAAAATTAAACTATCAATATCAAAGTTATGGAAAACTCCTTTAATTTATGATATATCTAATTTACAGTAATATTTGTAAAGAGGCATTCCAATTTTATAAAATGATGGCCGATTGTTAGGATAGGTGGTAGTCTGACTTTGGGGACCCCACTGATCATGAAAATTAAATGGGCGCAGTGCTGGTGTATTGCTGCATCCCATTCACTGTTTTTCTACAACACAGGAGCCCACAAAGACTAAGAAAGATAACATGCCTCCCAAATGGGGTACATATGCATATTCCAAATTTACCAACAATATATCATTACATCTGCAGAAGCTGTGCAAGTACAACCATGGAGAACCTGTGCACTGTGAGGATTCCTATAGTTTATACTTTGGATCCTTTTTTACAGTTTCCAGCATTGATGAATAGACATAAGCACCCTTCCTGTTGTGTACATTTACAGTACACTGTAAGTCTGGATATCAGTAGCAGGCATATGTTTATTCTAGAATCCTTGTTACACAAAATATTGTTGTGATTTATGATTGCTTAAGGCAAATTAAAAGCTTAACACACTTCTAATCTGCTATCTTGGGATTACTATTCTGAGATGCCGGGTAAGTAAATATTTTTGACGTATTTGAAAGCACCCAAGAGGCTTTCTGCCCGGTATGTAAATTGCTAGGAAATCTTGACTTTGCCAAGAAATGTGGATGAACCCAAGAACTTGATGCTGTGTCTTAGGAAAGACTATAAAATCGCACAAAATACACTTATTAACTTCACTAAGTGGGAGCTTCCAATCCTGCTTAAACTTAATATGATCCTGATCCCCATATCTAATGGCTTATGAGCATGAAAAACAATGATTTATGTGGAAAAAAACAGCCTCCCCAGTGCTGATTCTCCCTGCCTGACTGGCATCCACTAAACTTTCCATCTTCTCCGAGCGCCGCATATTCATATAATCGATTATTAGTGTCAATGTGCTATAGGCATTCAATGCCAAAATAGTCTGAGACACATCCTGTGGAGCATCTGCTGAGGTTTTCCTCTCACAGTTTAAGGTCTGCAGTCCTGACTACAATTTCTTACCATATAGTTTAGCAAATATCAACCTTTATGTGTGAATTTGTGTGTTAATACCCTGAAATACTATGTATTGTGTACACCAGTGGGATGTCAAGCGTGGGACTCAGAGTTTATTGATACAGAGTGAAGAAGTGAGTGCTGACAATTTTATGTGGTACGTGACCAGAGAGGATATTTTAGCCAACAATTCATCTCAAGACGCCCAGAAAGCAGAATTGGAACATAATTGTATGCTGTTAAGTACGCATTTAGTGCTAGTGCACTGAAAGAAGACATGTCATCAGGTCCGATATTCTATAGACACATATTTTTTTTTCACATTACTCCAAGAGTGTATTAATGGAACCCAAACACCTGGGAAAGAATAATTTCCCTCCAGCACTAACTTTCAGGCAATCGTCTCTTACATGTGACAGGATGGAAAGTGGAGTAGGTGTAATGAGCACCTGACGAGATCTTACCATGGATTACAGATCTGGATCCCTCTGGACCATATGACTACAACCTGAAGCTCTCTAGCTGTGGCAAAACTACATCTCCCTGCATGCCTGCAACTGTCAGCGCATGCTAGGTTATATGTCAGAGGTTGGACACCACTACAACAAATGTTTCACACATCTCTGTCTAAGAGTAACGTTAAAGGGGTTATCCGGCCAAAGACATCTTATCCCCTATCCAAAGGATAGGGGATAAGATGACTGATCGTGGGGGCCTGCCGCTGGGAGCCCCCGCGATCTCTGTGCAGCACCCGCATTCTATGCAAGGCTGTGTCTCCAGTCTCAGAAAGCTCTTTCTTTCCAGGACTGGAGACGAGACGTAACACCACGCCCCCTCGCGACATCACATCATGCCCCCTCCATTCATGTTAATGGGAGGGGGCGTGACGGCCATCATGCCCCCTCCCATAGACATGAATGGAGGAGGCTATAGAAAGTAAATACACTAGTTACCAGGCACTGGAGCATATGATCTAGTTTAGCATTCCAGGAATAAATTCATTCAAATATGTTTCCAAATGTATCCAGTTGACTTAGACTTATCATTGTACAGTTCCTCATACATGCCCTGATTTATCAAACAGTGGGACAGAAAAACATTGGGACAGAAACATTTTACCGGCAGTAACCAATCACAGTTCAGCTTTCACTTCACTTTCAGAGCTCCTGAAGATAGAAAAGCTGAGCTGTGATTGGTTACTGTGGGCAAAATCTCTGATTTGATCAATCAGGGCCATTTGTCTGTATCCACTTTTTAACATTTTAGTATCTATTAAATAACCACAATACTCTACATTTCCAAAGCCACCATATCAACCATATAGCAACATAGTTGCATAGTTTGTAAGACCGAGAAAAAAAATAGGAGGGAATTTATCATTGTTGTCTGTGATGGATGTGTTTTTTACAGTCAATCATTTTTAGCTGTCAAATTTATGAAATGGCGCACAGCATATGATAAATTTGTCTGAGGAATACACAGCTAGTTGAAATTACCTCAGCACCGTCAATTTTAAAAGTGTCTGTGTTATATGCTGCATGTTGCTGTATTGCATTGCTGACCCCCTATAACTTTCTTATTTTTCCATGTAGGGGGCAGTTTTTTCACTATACCACTTTTGTATATATGTTTTGGTCACTTTTTTAGTGTTTTTTTGGGATGTGAAGTGACCAAAACTGGTATTTTTTGGTATTTTTTTTACATTTATTTTAATAGTTCTGCCATTTCTGCATGCAACGATACAAAATATGTTTATTTATTTAATTGGTTTGCATTTTTTATTTGTAAAATGGGAAAGTAGGAATTTTTTTTAGGGTGGAGGGGCTTATTTACATTCATTAAAACTTTGTTTTTACTTTTTTAAGACAGGGTATGCTAGGAGTTTTGGTTTTGTACCATATAGAGAAACACATGTTAGGGCAGCATGCCCCAACCTATGACTCTCCAGCTATTGCATAACGAAAAGTTCTAAGCTGCTTTCACACTGAAAACCCTGAAAATCGGCCATTAAACGTCCGTTAGAAAATCCCATACGTCCCTTTGAAAATCCCATTATAGTCTATGGGATTTTTACATTATCCGTTTTAATCCGTTATAGTCCGTTATAAATAATATTTTGTGACGGGAGAATGAACGGAAGAAATAGTGCATGCACTATTTCTCCCGTTACTATCTTCCATCACAAAATAACGTCCGTTATCAATAACGGACTATAACGGATTAAAATGGATAATGTAAAAATCCCATAGACAATAATGGGATTTTCTAACGGACGTATGGGATTTTGTAACGGACGTTTAATGGACGATTTTCAGGGTTTTCATAACGGAACATAAAACTGATCTTTAAAACAGATGAATTTTATAGTGTGAAAGCAGCCTAACATGTCCTAACTGGCTACACAATTTGGGGAAAATGTGTAATTGCGATGATGGACGTAAATATTGCGATTTCGACATGCAATTGTGATAAAATAAACAAATTGTGAAATTCCACAATTTCATGTCCAATCCTCAACCATTTCACATCTATTGCCCCATTTCATATCCACCATCAATTTAAGTTTCCCCCCATTTCTATCTCCCCTTTTCAAGTACACACTCCTATTTAAACTTCCCCCCCCCCACCCATTTCATAGGCATCCCCCATTTCACATCTCCTCTATTTCATATACATGCCCTTATTGAACATCTCCCCCAGTTCATGACCACACCCCTATGTCACATCTCCCCTTCCCCACCAACATGTCACATCTCTCCTCTATGTGGTTCGGCATCTTCCTTCACAGGCAGGCAGCTTATAGGACCTTACAGGCTCAGCCAATCACTGGCCTGACACATGACACCACTGCGGCCACTGATTGGCTGAGCGGGAAAGGTCCTTAAACCAGCTGGGAGGAGAAGATACCAATACTTCACAAAGGAGAACATGATCTGCAGAAGACCTACGGGGACCGGGGATAGGTGAGCATAAGGTTTTTATGTTTCCCCGCACCCCTATTGTTACTAAGCACAGTGTTTCCCAACCAGGGTGCCTCCAGCTGTTGCAAAACTACAATTTCCAGCATGCCTGGCTGTCCGGTCAAGCTGTGAGTTGTCATTTTGCAACAGCTGGAGGCATCCTGGTTGGGAAACACTGAGCTAGCATTTGCACATGGGAGCAAGGCCAGGTAATCTCTAATTTTCCTGGCGGCCACATCTATAGAATGCAATATCATGCAGCGCTACCACAGGCAAATGGTTCAAAACTACAACTCCCAGCATGCACTGAAACTGTCGTGTAGTGTAGTCTCTGCTTGGCAGTGACTTGTGCCAAAAAGGGGGGTTTGCGACTTTCCCTACTGAAAAGTTGCAATGATAAGTTCATGACCACTGCATCCGCATATAAAGATTTTACTGTGAACAGTGATTTCTAAGCAGTGTAGAGATTTGGTGCAAAAAATAGTCACACAACATGCCCATGTGACTTTTTGCACCAAAGCGGTGAAAAAAAAGTATAATTGCTTTGATAATTTCCCTCCATAGGCTTATCCAGCCTTCTCATCTTATTTTACTGCAGTGTTGGCCCAGTGGAAAACAAACCCTCTTCATAATGTAGAAGAAAATTCTTCCCAACTGTGAATCTGGAAATCAGAATAAATCCATGGATCAACAAGGATCTTCTCCAGAATCTAGTAACTATAACTTAAACATAAAATACATTCATGTTGTATATATTTCTATGAGATTCTAATCGTGTAGTACATGTTAGAGGACATAGAAGCCTGATCAGGGTCTTAAGAAGATACAATGCCTCATCCATTCACTGCCTGATAGCACCATTCAGCTGTCCTCACATCCAAGTCTACAAAATAGCCTCTATGGGCTTACACATTTTTCATCACACAAAACAGCTCCTGCTGTCCCCTTCCTCAGTTCATTATTAAGTCCTACTGTGTCTTGTTGTAAATAGTTTCTTCCTAGCCCCTAGAGAGGTTCCACCGCATTGTTCGACTGTGTTAAATAACTCATTCACTTACTGAAGTATGCTAAGCTTAGTAGGGAATTCAAAAAATCTCTAGGAAAGGTATGACTGCATTGTCTTCACTTATTTGGTCTTGGAAGGGGAGGTTTTAGGAATTCTGGCCAATGTGAAGGGCACAATAGCCTATCCTTGACCGAAACATCAGTAAAGGCCACCTGCTATTACAAGAACTGTAAAACTGCCTTGTCACCATGGGTCTCAAGCTACACTGTGTCCTGTTCTATTTACGCTGTTAAAAGCTTGTTTAAAAATTATGGAAAGAACGACTGGAAAAAAAATTCCAGAAGTTAAATTATACAATAGATGTGTAAATAGATAACATTACAGACACCATCACATATAACTATATACATATATGTCCATGTCCGCATGATTGACAGCCCGCATCACAGCTCTGCTCCATATGCTTAGGAAGCACAACGGTGACTCTCACAGTTAAACACATGGAGAGGGTGTGATGGGACTAGGTAAGTATAGCTCCCCACCCGGGGGGCTACTTTTAGGGGCGGCAGGGGTTCCTTCCCTGGGGGCAGGAACATCCACTGAGGATGGTGAGGATGATGATTTTACCATATATAACACATTGTTCTGGAAGACACATTGGGGAAGATGTATCAAAACCTGTGCAGAGAAAAAGTTGCCAGTTGCCCATAGCAACCGATCATATTTCTTCTCTCATTTTTTAAAGAGCCTCTTCAAAATAAAAGAAGCAATCTGATTGATTGCTTTGGGCAACTGGGCCACTTTTCCTCAGCACAAGTTTTGAAAATTTCCCCCATGGTCTTTTGAATGGAAGTTATACAGCCATGCAGTGTTAAAAAATAAACATGTCAGCTGTTCAAACCACAGAGAGAGAGACCAGACAGTCAATCTCCAGCCTAGTGGGATTGATTGACAGCCCTCTCTCTATTCATATAGGTAGAAAATGTTATTCAATCTTAGCAGGGTGGAGAGAAACTACAGGGTGGAAAGAAGTACATTTTGCATAGTGGATATTTTCTTTGAAAAGACCACCTTTATAAAAGGCCATTATTATTTTTTATAAACACAAATTAAAATTATAGTTTACAAGCTGGTAAGGTAATAAGGGATTGGGTTGGTTAGAAGATAGCTATAAAGTAAATAATGAAACTTTTGTGCTTAGCAATGTTAAGGGGGTTATCCAGGAAAAAAATTTTTTTTTATATATATATCAACTGGCTCCAGAAAGTTAAACAGATTTGTAAATGACTTCTATAAAAAAAAATCGTAATCATTTCAGTACATATGAGCTTCTGAAGTTTAGTTGTTCTTTTCTGTCTAAGTGCTCTCTGATGACACCTGTCTCAGGAACTGTCCAGAGTAGAAGCAAATCCCCATAGCAAATCTCTTCTACTCTGTGCAGTTCCTGAGACAAGCAGAGATGTCAGCACTGTTTTTAGACAGAAAAGAACAACTCAACTTCAGCAGCTGATAAATATTGAAAGGATTAATATTTTTTAATAGAAGTAATTTACAAAATGGTTTAAAGGGGTATTCCAGGCAAAAACTTTTTTTTTTATATATCAACTGGCTCCGGAAAGTTAAACAGATTTGTAAATTACTTCTATTAAAAAATCTTAATCCTTCCAATAGTTATTAGCTTCTGAAGTTTTCTGTCTAACTGCTCAATGATGATGTCACGTCCTGGGAGCTGTGCATGATGGGAGAATATCCCTTGCATGATGGGAAAATATCCCCATAGGAGCTGGACAGCTCCCGGGACGTGAGTCATCAGAAAGCAGTTAGACAGAAAACATTAACTCAACTTCAGAAGCTAATAACTATTGGAAGGATTAAGATTTTTTTAATAGAAGTAATTTACAAATCTGTTTAACTTCCCAGAGCCAGTTGATATATAAAAAAAGTTTTTGCCTGGAATACCCCTTTAACTTTCTGGAGCCAGTTGAAATTTTCCTGGAATACCCGTTTAATCACTGGCCTGTATGATCGTATTTAACTTTTTCAGGTAACCAGAGCCCTCATTTTTGCATGATAAACCAATTCATGATGACCTGTTAGTTTCTGACCTGTTAGTTTTAAGAATAACCTGTAGTTTTTCTCATCTTTATACCAAAACTTAACATTAGTTATCACCAGTGGTGCAACTTGTAGCTTCTTGGACCCAATGCAAAATCTGCAACAGGGCCCCATATGCCATTTACAATACTGGTCTCTAATAGGGCAGATGTACCTTGGGGCCACCTTAGGCACCAGGGCCCGATGTTACTGCTACCTCTGCACCCCCTGTAGTTATGCTCCTGGTTATCCCTATTCCCACTTTTACATTATTTAGAGCAATATTTGGGCATATTTATCCATTTAAAAAAGTTGCTATATTCCATGTTGTTGTATGTTCGGCAAAGATAGTAAATTTATTTTAGTGGTTTATTATAAGTACATTTGTCCCATTGTATTGCTGAATAGTGTAAACTTCGAAGAACAATCGAAGAACTGTTTACATGAAATATGCACAACTGTATAGTGAATTGCAGTCAATGATTTATACTTCTTGAATAAGGGTAGTTGAAAGTGACCACAACTAAGAACTGACTGAATAAAATAAATTAACCTAAAATACAGCATTTTTATATAAAGGAAAAATACAGACATTTCCATCTGGAAACATTTTATTAGTAGAGACTAAAATAGTTATTTTAATAATTTTTAGGTTTCCATAGGTAAAACAAGTGGTAAGATGGTTTTATAAATAACAAAAAAAAACACACAAAAAGCCTTATAAATAAATGCATAAAATGTGTAGAATACAAGGATAGGAGATGAAGCCTGAACACATTAAACTAAATTTTATTATGCAGCTTTGCAGAAATAAACAAGGCTAAAGGTGAAGGTAGCTTGAGAAGGCTATGAGGTTAAAAAGTCACTTGGCTTCAGAAAGTGAGGGCAAAAAATAACCCAAAACAAAACATTTTGGAACGTCCCATCTTAATTCTAGCTTAGGGCCATTTCCATACTGAAACTTGAACAGTTTTGTAGCATAGTGAAAATGCTAAGGAAAAAAAATATCAGTGGATTTTTCCCCTTTAAGGTTCATGGGTTGATAATAAGAAAACGTGTTAACACAAATAGGAGAGACATAAAAATATACTGTGAAGACCTTGTGAGATCTTTAGAGATGCATTAATCACCTCTGACAGAATACACATGAGGGTTTTCATTAGAGGTGAAGTCTACTTATCTCGTCATTCTGTTATCTCTGATTTCAACAGCAGCTCTTAGAAATGTTGAGTTCTAGCAATGAAAGAAAAATGACCTCTTAAGCGCAGTGCCATTTTTCTTAATGCTGGATGACATACCACAAGATCATTATAAAAAAAAAATAAAAAATAAGACAAAATATTTCCTTTGTTAACCCATTCGAATTCTCGAGGTAATTACAAAGACTCATGAAGACAGAAATGGACGACTAAAATGTATAAGGCAGGAGAAAATGATTAAATTGTAAAAACTTGTATTTTTTAGAACAGAACTGATTAATTTCCCAAATTAAATTTTTTTAATTTGCCAAAATTAAGCAAACTAGTTATTATTAAGTTCCTTTCATATGAACCTTACTGTTTAGGGGAATAGCTATAGGGGTTGAAAGCCGTAGTCAGCATTGGATATGTTTACTCAGCCTTATTACAGATTTTACATCTGGGGCTCGGAGTTAGCAAGTAAGATCTATTCACAATATCATCGCTATTTCTGGAATTCTTGGACACAACAATCGTGCAGTCTGTAATGCTATTCCTGTCGTCAAAACTACTGGAACCCTGGCAGAAAGCATTAACGTCATTGTTGGGATTCCCCAGCATCTGTTTGATATTTGGAACTGGCATAGCTGTCACTGGTCTGTGTGCGGACGTCATTATGATGATGATGAGATGATCAATTTATGTAACTGCATCAAGGTGTAAAGACAGAGACTTATAAAAAAAATATATATATATATATATATATATATATATATATATATGAAAAAATGTAAAAATTACTCATTGGAATATTTCTTATGTTATACCTCAGCTAAGCCTTCTGTTGTACTATGTGCAGAGCCTATAAAGGGGCAATCAGCAAGTGGATGGCTAAAAAGGTGAAGTATTTGTTTACAGGCTTAGGCAGAGCATTGACCTCTACCCTGACCTGGATGAACATCCTCTCAAAGGCCAGAAAGTAATTTAGTTTCTTTGCTAGTTCATTCCTAGGTCCTTCCTGCTAAGAAATGCCAATTGAACCCAATTATACCTGGTGAGTTAAGGTTTTAACATATGTCTATGGGTGACAGATGCTAATGACTCGGCTTCAATAAATACAGTAAGCAAATAACAAGTATGTTGTAAAGCTCTGAGCACTAGCTAATTGTTTATTGAGGTATAAATCAATAGACCTGGCAAAGAAGCCTTGAACTGTCACCTGATATTTTAAACTTACTATGAGAAACAGACATAAAAGTGTGGACATAATAGCAATATAGGACATTTCATTGTCATAAGTAATACATTATGATGATTTTTATAATATATATATATATATATATATATATATATATATATATATATATAAACTTATCTCCATAAAAGTTGATAAAGAACGTATGTATATGTTTGATAAATACACTACAATAATTATCAAATAATTATCACATCATGTATCATAACCCAGGGGGACATTTACAATTCTGGACTTCAGAGTTGAATTATCTGAAATTTTCCAATCTGTATGCTTTTATGTTGCAAAACTTTGGGAAGCGCACACATGACCCACCTTCTCCAAGGTTATGCAATTAGAATCTATTTAAAAACAGTTCCCTTTTGATAGTTAACATGTAGAAGTTAGATGAACAGAATTCAAGACTTATATTGGGTCTCTAGCACTGCTATCACTTGTAGCTTTACTGAAGGTCAAACTATGGGTTACTGTAGAACAGAGACACTGGCCCTTATTTACTAAGAGTGTTGTGTAGGTTTCTTTGTGGGTTTTAAATCCCTACAATTTATTTTCCACGGTATTTACTAAGGTTTCCCTACATTTTCCACTTTCCCTACACTTTGCTTTTTTTACACATGCCCTGACCGGTAGAGTTTTCCTCAGCTGAAATCCACCACTTTTCTGTGGAAACTTTAGTAAATATGATTTGTTTTTGTGAAATGTCGGGAACACGCCACTTTTATGTGACCACGCCCCCTTTTCCTGACGGTCTCGCCCCTTTTTCGTGTTTTTTTAGCAAAATGGAAAGTTAGTTGGGGTTTTTTCAATTCAGGCGCAAATTCAGGCACAGACAGAATTTCAGGCGCATATTCTGGCGCAGACAGAATTTCAGGCGCAATGCGCCCGAAACTGGCGCACAACCCGACAAAACATGTCGGGTTTGCAATAGTAAATGAGGGCCACTGTGTCAGAGTAGTTCCAGCTCTGACAGACCTAGGCCCTCCATTCTGGATTTTACAGACCCTGCATTGGAAATAAGTGTCCAAGTGCCACTTTCACCGATCTCTCTTAGAGTTCCAAATTTAATGATAATAGACAGATATCTTGAAAACTGTTCAGAATTGAAATAGAAGTTATGCTGTAAAATTCTAGAACTTTTCATTTTTTCATGAGACAGTTCCTCTAAGTTAGTCGGCTAATCATAGCTCTCAGTTGTTCTATGCCCTTTGTACATAAGCAGCCAAATTTAATGAACTTGTTTCCTTTGCACTCTTAATTTTATTGATATGATGAAAATCCTTCAGTTTCTCTGAGCTGCAGGAAATCATTAGTAAGGAGAATGAACACATATATTCTATTAACAAGGTAGTCACATGCTTCACATTGACTGACAAGCAAAGAAGCAAAACCACTGTTATTTGTTACTTGTGGGTGATTGAACAAAAGTGCTACCTCTGCTTACTATTCATCACAATAACTAGCTTGATTTTATTTCAAGGCTGTAACGAGGTCACTTTCTTAGGTTAGGAATCCAATCTTCCACCTACAATGTACTAAAAGACACCCTCAGCTATTTTGTGGTGAAGTAACATTTTTGTCCACCAAAGTCACTTTCTCAGGTAAGGAATCCAATCTTTCATCTACAATGTGCCAACAAACACCCTCAACTATTTTATGGGAAACCAAACATTTCGTCCAAGCATATTACATTGAGGATGATATGTTATCATTAAAGGGGCACTCTGGTGCCAGAAAGTTAAACAGATTTGTAAATTACTGCTATTAGAAAAAAATCTTAATCCTTCTAGTACTTATTAGCTGCTGAATACTACAGAAGAAATTCTTTCATTTTGGGGACACAGAGTTCTCTGCTGACATCATGACCACAGTGATCTCTGCTGACATCTCTTTCCATTTTAAGAACTATATATATATATATATATATATATATATAGCGGAAAAAACGGAGGTAGCGCCAGGTGCGGTCTCTAGCCGCTGTAGGTAGGTACCTGGGTGGTGGGTAGCGTGTCCCTTGGCGGTGATGGTAGCTTGGTATGCAGGCCTGCAGCGTGAGGACGGAGCCCAGAGGTGGGTCCGTATGTGGAATGCAGAAAATGTAGAAAAAATGCTGCGGTGGCGCTTCCAAGGAATTAAACCAAGGTCGTGGGTGTTGGTATAAAGTAAATAATTTATTTTTACAGCATAAAGAAATCAAGGAAAATAAATAAATGAATAATGACACAACCATCTGCAATTGAAAAAGGGAGCTGTGACTCCTGAAACGCGTCTTGCTTTATTCATTTATTTATTTTCTTTGATTTCTTTATGCTGTAAAAAATTATTATTTACTTTATACCATCACCCACGACCTTGAGATAATTCCTTGGAAGCTCCACCGCAGCATTTTTCTACATTTTCTGCATTTTAAGAGCTGTCCAGAGTAGAAAAAAATCCCCATAGCAAACATATACTGCTCTGGACAGTTCCTAAAATGGACAGAGATGTCAGCAGAGAGCACTGTGGTCATGATGTCAGCAAAACATCAAAAACCAAACCAAAACACTTCTCAAACCGGTGGTTCCCTACTGGGTACCATAGTTAAACTCCTGAATACAGGGACACTAGTATCCCACTCACTAATTCCCTGGGTTGGGAACATGTGGCATGTTGCAGTGATGGGAAAGGCAGAATTCTCTTGATCAAAGGCTTCATTACCTTTTGCCTCTCTATACTTACCCAATATGGGTCAGAATCTAGCACTAACTAGTATAAGGAACAACTTGAGGAAGTTGCAGGCGGGTGCTGGTAGTGAGTGGAGACTTCAATGTTGTGCTTGATTCCAAAGTAAGTAGAAATGTTCAGGGGAGCGTCAAATTTGCCTCCCTAAACCCCTCCAACGCATTAGTGACACTTTCATTCCCACTAGCTGATTGATGTGTGGCATTCATTACACCCCACAGATTAAAACACTTCCTTCTCAGACCACTGGCTTCTCAGGTCTGTGGTCATTGATAGCATTACCTTTTCTGACTATGGGCATATTTTCCTTGACATATTATTTCCTATGCCATACCCTCAAAGAAGGCATTGAAAACATAACACCTCCCTGCATCATTACTAGTTTACTCTCCAAGACCCCAAACAGACTGTGTAGGAGTATTTTTCCACAAACTGCTCAAAGGAAGTGGACCCTTGGCTCCTACTGTGGAGGCCCGAACTACCCTACTCGATACCCGGGAAAAAATCTTTTTTTTTTCTCCTAGATAAGTCTAAAGTTACCCTGGCCAAATGTCAATAGTATTTCAATTCTTGAACAAATTGTTAAATGAGTCAAACTCTACTGTTTAAATTTCTTATTTCCATAATCGTATAAGCGAAAACCCCCTCCTTTAACATACCTGAACTGTTGGAGTAAAACCTGACCAACCTAGAATACCCACTAACAGAAGCTAAATAGAGCCTAGCTGTCAATTCATTTCAGACAGTAAAAACTCCAGGCCCAGATGACCTCTCACTTCCCTTCTACAAAGCTCTTCAAAATACCTTTGCTTTTTACTTTCTGGTGACCTTCATTTCCTGGCTTAGGGATTCTCCCTTCCCAAAGACACCACAAGAGCAAACATCACAGTTTTTCACAAAACAGGCAAAGATCTTGTACAATGTGAGAGTTATTTGCTAAGAATCACTCGTCTTTTCTGGTAAGAATTGTTCTCCCCGACCAAGCAGGTTTCACAGTAGGAAGAGAGGTCATTGACTATCCCTTGGCTATTAATTTTATACACAAGGCTTTATGAGTCAATTTTTCATTCAGTTTTTTCTTAAACCAAAGCTAAAGGTCTGTGTATGCAGAAATGGATTTGAAAGGAATGAGAAGCATTAAAGACGGACTTATACTTCTCTTTCCTGTTGGATCCACTTCTGGCTTTGGCTAAAAAAAAATGAATGAAAAACAGCTACAAAAATCTGGATACATACATGCAGTTTTTGTGGTAACTATTGATGTATTCTTATTACCTAGAGCTATTGGTGGATCTACAAAGAAGAAGAAGTATTAAGGAAAATCAGACACTTTTTCACTCTTTTGTATCCACCTTCAATGCCAAATATGCTAAGTCATGTTAACATACAGAGTAAAAATGCACAAAAAGTCACCCAGGAATGTGAAAGAGAGTACCACTCCCTATAGGACCTGTAATGACTGCTGGGTTTATAACTAAGAAACAGCCTTATAACTATATATTTCTATATAAGATTAAAATGTTCTTCAACAACGCAACATAATAATCAAATATGATGTCAAATGTTATAAAATATATTTTAAAACCTAATACAATCATTCATTGTTAATCTTTTTTCATCAAATGATGAATTTTTGTAAACCGCAATAACTGAGAACTTAAGAATGATACCAATGTGTAGTAAAATAAAATTGTCATATATCCAAAACAAGATGGTAATAATCTTCATGTGACATGTGTTAAACATTATGAGCTCAGAATTTTTGAATAGAAGCAGGCCTGTGTACGCGGAACCAAAAACACCATGAGTAATAACAGGGAAGAGACGATTACTGTAACCTCATTGGTGGAATAAAACACTATTACAGACAGCTGAAAAAACTTTCTTGTCAAAGTAGTTTTTTGATGACTAAGACGACTCTTACATGATCTGCTGAAACAAAGGCCCTTTGCATCTGCCATATTGCGATGGACCGCTCATAAAAGGTTTTCTATTTATAACGCTTTTTGGATTAAATTGTGCTTTCTTGGTCCACACAGTATGTTTAACCCATTTACTACACATTATAGTAAAAGGTCAAAAATGATCTACAAATGTGTTGTTTCAGCTTGAATATTTGTCATCTCCATTTAATACAGTTGGCCATATATTTCCCGGCAAGTCTATTTTGAGTAATATTCGCACTATCTTTAGACTGTGGTGTGCATTAGAACAACAGCAATTATGAAAATAAGGGAAAAAATGAGCGTGGAGTGGAGAATGCAGGGCCATGGAGCTAATCTCTGGAAGAATGTTAAGTTTAATTACATTCCCTTTATCAAACTGATAGAGACTTATGGAAATCCTGACTGCTATTTAACCTTTGCAAACCTGACCTTCCTAAAATTAGAGCTTGGCACCTGGAAATATTTACCAACTGAACTGAAATGCACTGTGATGAAAGTTCTGCCCGTTTACACTGAAGATATTTTCTTGTTCCATGTTTAACAGCACTTACATTGTGCAGCCCTGAACGTGAATTTGAGGTTGACTGGCAAAAGGTCAGATACTTTGGACTCTTTCTATCTAGTTAACTCTTGTACATGATGGAGTCTGGACAGCTTGTACGAGATGACAAGCACACACAATATAGCCATCAGATCACTTTGACCATTATCCTCCCTACCCCCCACTATCAAAGACTTTCAGTTTCCGAAACCTGGCTAATCAGAAGAATAAATAAATACTTGGAGGTAAATGAAGGTGCACGCTTTAAGATGACTAAAAAATACTTATTTGTAGATGTCATCTGATAATTGGAAGAACCATCATTGCAGCTTTTTGTCTTTTCTTGAAAAATATATATCTATATACAGTACAGACCAAAAGTTTGGACACACCTTCTCATTCAGAGTTTTCTTTATTTTCATGACTATGAAAATTGTAGATTCACACTGAAGGCATCAAAACTATGAATTAACACATGTGGAATTATATACATAACAAAAAAGTACGAAACAACTGAAAATATGTCATATTCTAGGTTCTTCAAAGTAGCCACCTTTTGCTTTGATTACTGCTTTGCACACTCTTGTTAAGCTACCTGAAATGGTTTTCACTTCACAGGTTTGCTGCTGTGGAGGAGGAGGTGTGATGGTGTGGGGGTGCTTTGCTGGTGACATTGTTGGGGATTTATTCAAAATTGAAGGCATACTGAACCAGCATGGCTACCACAGCATCTTGCAGCGGCATGCTATTCCATCCGGTTTGCGTTTAGTTGGACCATCATTTATTTTTCAACAGGACAATGACCCCAAACACACCTCCAGGCTGTGTAAGGGCTATTTGACCAAGAAGGAGAGTGATGGGGTGCTGTGCCAGATGACCTGGCCTCCACAGTCACCGGACCTGAACCCAATCGAGATGGTTTGGGCTTAGCTGGACCGAAGAGTGAAGGCAAAAGAGCCAACAAGTGCTAAGCATCTCTGGGAACTCCTTCAAGACTGTTGGAAGACCATTTCAGGTGACTACCTCTTGAAGCTCATCAAGAGAATGCCAAGAGTGTGCAAAGCAGTAATCAAAGCAAAAGGTGGCTACTTTGAAGAACCTAGAATATGACATATTTTCAGTTGTTTCACACTTTTTTGTTATGTATATAATTCCACATGTGTTAATTCATAGTTTTGATGCCTTCAGTGTTAATCTACAATTTTCATAGTCATGAAAATAAAGAAAACTCTGAATGAGAAGTGGATATAAAACTCAATGTGTGTGTGTGTGTATGTTTCAGCATCACGTCCAAACGGCTAAAGATATTAACATGAAACTTGGCACACATGTTACTTATATGTCAACAACATACATAGGATTGGTGATTTAACCCTTACTCACACCCATTTGCCAGGATCTGGGTTTTTTGTTTAAAGTCCCATACAAGTCTATGGGAAATATATGTTACTGCATAACTTCCAAACGGCTGGAGATATTTCGATAATACCTGGTCACATGTTACTTATATGTCCACTTAAAATATAGGATAGTTAATTTAACCCTTAACTACCCCCATTTGTGAGGGTTGGGGTTTTTGTTTAAAGTCCCAAGCAAATCAATGGGAAATGTATGTTCCCACATAACTTCCGTACAGCCAGAAATATTTCAATAATACCAGGTACACATATTACTTATATGTCAAATAAAAGATATGATAGTAAAATTAACCCTTACCTACACCCTTATATAAAAGATGTGTTTTTGTTTCAAGTCCCATGCAAGTTTAGGGGACTTCAAGAACCTTACTCCACAAGCCCCGCTCTGCATCTCCTGGTGAATGTGTCAGTCTGGCTTGAAAGCCACACCCCATCTCACAAAGACATGCCCACATTTTAAGCCCCACCCTTTTTACTATTTACTCTTTTTGTGCATCGGTCTGACTTGCAAATCATGCCCAGTCCCACAAAGCCACGTCCCCTTCTATTTTCAGCTTACAATATTTTCATCACATATCAGTCCCACCTGAGGACGGGATATGAGCTTGGGATATGAGGACAGGATATGAGGACGGGATATAAAGACGGAATATGAGATCGGGATATGAAGACGGGATGTGAGGACAGGACATGAGGACGGGATATGAGGTCGACATAGGAGGACGGGAAATTAGGTCAAGATATGAGGATGGGATATGAGGTTGAGATAAGAGGACAGAATATGAGGAGGGGATATGACGATGATAGGAGGTCAAGATAGGAGGTCGAGATATGAGGACGGGATAGGAGGTTGAGATATGAGGGCGGGATATGAGGACGGAATTGTGAGGTTGAGATATGAGGACGGGATATGTGGTTGGGCTATGGCAACAATATATATATGATATTTAGTCAAAAGCTTCCTCCTTTGTTGATTTTCCTCCCCAACAAGGATTAGGAAGGAAAAACTGTGTGGCTTGTTGCTTGTGCAAAATGATTACCAAATAAAATTGCAAGTAAAATATTTTAATATTTGTCAATTTTGAGAACTTTTATACGTGTTTTTCAAACAAACATGATGATGATGATTATAATAGTAATATTACTAATAATAGTAATAATCATAATATTAATAGCAATAATAATAACAAAAATTATAAATAATAATAATACTAAGAAGAAAAAATATTAAGAATAAGATATTTTTTATTATTACTATTCCTTAAAAAAAGAGCAAATCCACTCAAAATGATAGTGATCGTATACCACTACTGAATTCCAGAATGGCAAAGCTCTGTAAAGCATCGAAAACCCATAAAATGGTTTAGAGATATGTATTAATAGAAATTTGACATCGTATTTTAAATTACACTGCTGTTGACTTGTATGGACTGTCACTTTTGCTGTAAAATTTTAGTGTCAGAAATTTCTTAGCAGTGCTAAATTGGTATAAGCGCCATAGAGCTTTTCATTCTAGACATGAGTGGTAGTCTAAGATCACAAACTTTACTGATAAGATTTTTTCAGTTGTCTATATGACATCAGTATATCGTTTTGGCTGGAGTTACCCTTTAACTTATTGGTAATTTTCTAAACTGTTTTATTTATATCAACTCTACATGGTGGGCCATTTATATGGATACACCTTAATAAAATGGGAATGGTTGGTGATATTGGGCCTTATTTACTAAGCTGAAACTGACCAGTTTTTGTCTGGTTATTTTGTCTGAGACATGTCTGCGCCAGTGTGTGCCAGTGTGCTCCTTAAAAATCCGACAAACCCGAAAAGGGGCGTGGTCTGTCGCAATAGGGGGCGTGGTGTGTCAAAGGGGGCGTGGTTTCACAACCCGACCGATTTACTATGGAATTCACAGAAAATCCTGTGGGTAAATGGCTAGAAATATCGACCTAGAAAAAGCTGGTCAGAAAATGTTCCCGACTTTTCCGAATAGTAAATAGAGAGGAATCCTGCATGTCTGAAACAACTTTTCCCACTAGTAAAAACCCAAAACTCTTGAGTTTAACTTCCTGTTTGTGGCACATTAGTATATATGAGGGGGGAAACTTTTGAAGATGGGTGGTGACCATGGCCATGTTGAAGTCAGCCATTTTGAATCCATCTTTTGTTTTTTCAATAGGAAGAGGGTCATGTGACACATCAAACTTATTGGGGATTTCACAAGAAAAACAATGATGTGCTTGGTTTTAATGTAACTTTATACTTTCATGAGTTATTTACAAGTTTATGACCACTTATAAAATGTGTTCAATGTGCTGCCCATTATGTTGGATTGTCAGTGCAACCCTCTTCTCCCACTCTTCACACACTGATAGCAACACAGCAGGAGAAATGCTAGCACAGGATTCCAGTATCCGTAGGAAAATGTATGCGTTTAAAATTGTCATCTTCTGACCCCTATAACTTTTCTATTTTACCAAGTATGGGGCAGTATAAGGGCAAATTTTTTTGTGCCGTGATCTGAAGTTTTTAGTGGTACCATTTTTGTATTGATCGGACTTTTTGATTGCTTTTTATAAATTTTTTCATGATATAAAAAGTGACCAAAAATATGTTATTTTGGATTTGGATTTTTTTGCGCGTACGCCATTGACTGTGATGTTTAATTAATGATATATTTTTATAGTTCGGACATTTACGCATGCGGCAATACCACATATGTTTATATTTATCTTTATTTACATGTTTTTTATGGGAAAAGGGGGGGATTTGGACTTTTATTAGGAAAAGGGTTAAATGTCATTTATTAACTTTTTTTTTTTACACTTTTTTTTTGCTCCCATAGGGGGCAATAACACGGCACACACTGATCTTTTACACTGTTCACTGCAAAGCCATAGCTTTGCATTGATCAGTGTTATCGGCGGTCGATTGCTCAAGCCTGCATCTCAGGCTTGGAGCAATCAATCGCAGAAGAGACGCGCCGGAGGAAGGTAAGAGGATCTCCGCTCACGTTCTAGCTGATCAGGACACCGCATTTTCACTGTGGTGGTCCCTATCAGCCCCACTGAGCAGCCGGGAAGCTTTTACTTTAGTTTTAGACGCGGCATTCAACTTTGAATGCCGCGTCTAAAGGGTTAATTGCTTCAAATTCATGCCGGGACCGACCTCATATGACACGGGGTCACCGCGTGACCCTGCGTTAAATCGCGGGAAACGGCTAAGGACGTAAATATACGTCCTTGGTCGTTAAGGGGTTGAACTTCATTAAAAAATGTATTTTCCCTATGGTCATGGCAATGTGTTTTAATGGTGTATGTATTCATTTATGCTTACATATCTCACATTTGAATGATATTCAGTATTCCATAATGAAATATAGTTACATTGTTCAACCTATAACCCAACTGTGTCCCTACTGTGTTGATCCAGAGGAAGGAAAAAATAAAACTGTGGTCCTGTGTATACATTAATTTTTCTATCAAGTTTTGCAAAATAATAACTAGTAGTAAAAGAAAGTAATACTATAATAGAGTTAGTCTGATCTGTAAATATTGTACTTGTATGCTTGTTCATCAATTATTTTCAACAAGTTTCCTTTAATTCCCTAATGTCTAAGCCGCAGGCTTCAAAAGACTTGGTTCTTAAAAATGCCTGTTCATTTTATCACATTGATTATATTCATTACTTTGCTATAGGGAATTCACATAGATTTTTCGTTTCTATGTTCTCGCAGTACGCTTGGGTGATTTGACTGGATCGATCGTAGAGAAAAAATAAGTACATACTGATGAGTGGCTGTACAAGAAATCTTTATTCTTGTTGCCTTATTTCACCCCATGCAGTACAACACTTTGTTAAATGTTCTTTAAGTACAAGGCAAGAAAACTTCTTCTAACTAAAGTCAACAGCAGTTTGTCAGCAGAGTCAAGTTGGGCCACTGTTTTATTAGCAAAAAAATAATTTGGTGGACTGGATACCATTCAATAAATAATTGGTTTCAAATTAACATTTTATTGGATTTTAGATAACATAACATGCAAAGCAACAAAACCATTTGCTCCAAATAAATATTTTTAAAAATAATTATATATTTATATAAAAGAAATATGTATGAATCCCTCACAGAAAAAAACAGGAAATGGTCTGGCATTACTTATCAGTGGAGTAGAGCAGACTGAATTGTGACAAGGCAAGGACTAAAATGTGTCATTGTCACGATGCCGGCTGGCAGGTAGTGGACCCTCTGTGCCAGAGAGGGATTGGCGTGGACCGTGCTAGTGGACCGGTTCTAAGCCACTACTGGTTTTCACCAGAGCCCGCCGCAAAGCGGGATGGTCTTGCTGCGGCGGTAGTGACCAGGTCGTATCCACTAGCAACGGCTCACCTCTCTGGCTGCTGAAGATAGGCGCGGTACAAGGGAGTAGGCAGAAGCAAGGTCGGACGTAGCAGAAGGTCGGGGCAGGCAGCAAGGATCGTAGTCAGGGGCAACGGCAGAAGGTCTGGAAACACAGGCAAGGAACACACAAGGAACGCTTTCACTGGCACTAAGGCAACAAGATCCGGCAAGGGAGTGCAAGGGAAGTGAGGTAATATAGGGAAGTGCACAGGTGATTACCCTAATTGGAACCACTGCGCCAATCAGCGGCGCAGTGGCCCTTTAAATCGCAGAGACCCGGCGCGCGCGCGCCCTAGGGAGCGGGGCCGCGCGCGCCGGGACAGAACAGACGGGGAGCGAGTCAGGTAGGGGAGCCGGGGTGCGCATCGCGAGCGGGCGCTACCCGCATCGCGAATCGCATCCCGGCTGGCAGCGGGATCGCAGCGCCCCGGGTCAGAGGACGTGACCGGAGCGCTGCAGCGGAGGGAGTGAAGCGAGCGCTCCGGGGAGGAGCGGGGACCCGGAGCGCTCGGCGTAACAGTACCCCCCCCCTTGGGTCTCCCCCTCTTCTTGGAGCCTGAGAACCTGAGGAGCAGACTTTTGTCAAGGATGTTGTCCTCAGGTTCCCAGGATCTCTCTTCAGGACCACAACCCTCCCAGTCTACTAAAAAAAAATTTTTCCCTCTGACCTTTTTGGCAGCCAAAATTTCCTTGACCGAGAAGACGTCCGAGGAGCCGGAAACAGGAGTGGGAGGAACAGATTTGGGAGAAAAACGGTTGAGGATGAGTGGTTTGAGAAGAGAGACGTGAAAGGCATTAGGGATACGAAGAGAAGGAGGAAGAAGAAGTTTATAAGAGACAGGATTAATTTGACACAAAATTTTGAAAGGACCAAGATAGCGTGGTCCCAACTTGTAGCTAGGGACACGGAAGCGGACATATTTAGCGGAGAGCCATACCTTGTCTCCAGGGGAAAAAACGGGGGGAGCTCTTCTTTTCTTATCCGCGAACCTCTTCATGCGTGAAGAAGCCTGTAAGAGAGAATTTTGGGTCTCTCTCCATATAATGGAAAGGTCACGAGAAATTTCATCCACAGCGGGCAGACCAGAGGGCAAGGGGGTAGGGAGGGGGGGAAGAGGGTGACGGCCGTACACCACGAAAAATGGGGATTTGGAGGAAGATTCAGAGACCCTGAAGTTATACGAGAATTCGGCCCATGGAAGGAGATCTGCCCAGTCATCCTGGCGGGAGGAAACAAAATGTCGCAAATAATCACCCAAGATCTGGTTAATTCTTTCTACTTGTCCATTGGATTGAGGATGATATGCAGAGGAAAAATTTAATTTAATCTTGAGTTGTTTACAGAGAGCCCTCCAGAATTTAGACACGAATTGGACACCTCTATCCGAGACAATCTGCGTAGGCAACCCGTGAAGACGAAAAATGTGTACAAAAAATTGTTTAGCCAACTGAGGCGCAGAAGGAAGACCAGGAAGAGGGATGAAATGTGCCATTTTGGAGAATCGATCAACGACCACCCAAATAACAGTGTTGCCACGGGAAGGGGGTAAATCAGTAATAAAATCCATACCAATCAGAGACCAAGGCTGTTCGGGGACAGGCAGAGGATGAAGAAAACCAGCGGGCTTCTGGCGAGGAGTCTTATCCCGGGCACAGATAGTGCAGGCTCGCACAAAGTCCCCAACATCCGTCTCCAGAGTCGGCCACCAATAGAAGCGGGAGATGAGTTGCACAGATTTCTTGATGCCCGCATGACCTGCGAGATGGGAGGAGTGACCCCATTTGAGGATTCCGAGGCGTTGGCGTGGAGAAACAAAGGTCTTTCCTGGAGGAGTCTGCCTGATGGAGGCAGGAGAAGTGGAGATCAGGCAGTCAGGTGGAATGATGTGTTGCGGAGGGAGATCAACTTCTGAGGCATCCGAGGAACGAGAGAGAGCATCGGCCCTAATGTTCTTATCGGCAGGACGAAAGTGAATCTCAAAATTAAATCGGGCAAAGAACAGAGACCACCGGGCCTGGCGAGGATTCAGCCGTTGGGCAGACTGGAGGTAGGAGAGGTTCTTGTGGTCGGTGTAGATAATAACAGGAAATCTTGATCCCTCCAGCAGATGCCTCCATTCCTCAAGTGCTAATTTAATGGCTAAAAGCTCTCGATCCCCGATGGAGTAGTTCCTCTCCGCTGGAGAGAAGGTCCTAGAGAAAAAACCACAAGTGACAGCATGCCCGGAAGAATTTTTTTGTAGAAGAACAGCTCCAGCTCCCACTGAGGAGGCATCAACCTCCAATAGGAAGGGTTTGGAAGGGTCAGGTCTGGAGAGCACGGGAGCCGAAGAAAAGGCAGACTTGAGTCGTTTAAAGGCGTCTTCTGCTTGAGGAGGCCAGGACTTGGGATCAGCATTTTTTTTGGTTAAAGCCACGATAGGAGCCACAATGGTAGAAAAATGTGGAATAAATTGCCTGTAATAATTGGCGAACCCCAAAAAGCGTTGGATAGCACGGAGTCCGGAGGGGCGTGGCCAATCTAAGACGGCAGAGAGTTTGTCTGGATCCATCTGTAGTCCCTGGCCAGAGACCAAATATCCTAGAAAAGGAAGAGATTGGCATTCAAACAGACATTTCTCAATTTTGGCATAGAGTTGGTTGTCACGAAGTCTCTGAAGAACCATACGGACATGCTGGCGGTGTTCTTCTAGATTGGCAGAAAAAATTAGGATATCGTCCAGATATACAACAACACAGGAGTATAACAAATCACGAAAAATTTCATTGACAAAGTCTTGGAAGACGGCAGGGGCATTGCACAGTCCAAAGGGCATGACCAGATACTCAAAGTGTCCATCTCTGGTGTTAAATGCCGTTTTCCACTCGTCCCCCTCTCTGATGCGGATGAGGTTATAGGCGCCTCTTAAGTCCAATTTAGTGAAGATGTGGGCACCTTGGAGGCGATCAAAGAGTTCAGAGATGAGGGGTAAGGGGTAGCGGTTCTTAACCGTGATTTTATTAAGACCGCGGTAGTCAATGCAAGGACGTAGGGAGCCATCTTTTTTGGACACAAAGAAAAATCCGGCTCCGGCAGGAGAGGAGGATTTACGGATAAAGCCCTTTTTTAGATTCTCCTGGACGTATTCGGACATGGCAAGAGTCTCTGGGGCAGAGAGAGGATAAATTCTGCCCCGGGGTGGAGTAGTGCCCGGGAGGAGGTCGATAGGGCAATCATAAGGCCTGTGAGGAGGTAGAGTCTCAGCTTGTTTTTTGCAGAAAACATCCGCGAAGTCCATATAGGCCTTAGGGAGACCGGTTACTGGAGGAACCACAGAGTTACGGCAAGGGTTACTGGGAACCGGTTTTAGACAGTTCTTGGAACAAGAGGACCCCCAACTCTTGATCTCCCCAGTGGACCAATCCAGGGTTGGGGAATGAAGTTGAAGCCAGGGAAGTCCAAGGAGAATTTCTGAGGTGCAATTGGGGAGGACCAAAAGTTCAATCCTCTCATGATGAGCTCCGATGCTCATAAGAAGGGGCTCCGTGCGGAAACGTATGGTACAGTCCAATCTTTCATTATTTACACAATTGATGTAGAGGGGTCTGGCAAGACTGGTCACCGGGATGTTGAACCTGTAGACGAGAGAGGCCAAAATAAAATTTCCTGCAGATCCAGAGTCCAAGAAGGCCACCGTAGAGAAGGAGAAGGCAGAGGCAGACATCCGCACAGGCACAGTAAGACGTGGAGAAGCAGAGAAGACATCAAGGACTGTCTCACCTTTGTGCGGAGTCAGCGTACGTCTTTCCAGGCGGGGAGGACGGATAGGACAATCCCTCAGGAAGTGTTCGGTACTAGCACAGTACAGGCAGAGGTTCTCCATACGGCGTCGTGTCCTCTCTTGAGGTGTCAGGCGAGACCGGTCGACCTGCATAGCCTCCACGGCGGGAGGCACAGGAACAGATTGCAGGGGACCAGAGGAGAGAGGAGCCGAGGAGACGAAACGCCTCGTGCGAACAGAGTCCATATCTTGGCGGAGTTCCTGACGCCTTTCAGAAAAACGCATGTCAATGCGAGTGGCTAGGTGAATAAGTTCATGTAGATTAGCAGGAATTTCTCGTGCGGCCAGAACATCTTTAATGTTGCTGGATAGGCCTTTTTTGAAGGTCGCGCAGAGGGCCTCATTATTCCAGGACAATTCTGAAGCAAGTGTACGGAACTGTACGGCATACTCGCCAACGGAAGAATTACCCTGGACCAGGTTCAACAGGGCAGTCTCAGCAGAAGAGGCTCGGGCAGGTTCCTCAAAGACACTTCGGATTTCCGAGAAGAAGGAGTATACAGAGGCAGTAACGGGGTCATTGCGGTCCCAGAGCGGTGTGGCCCATGACAGGGCTTTTCCGGACAGAAGACTGACTACGAAAGCCACCTTAGACCTTTCAGTGGGAAACAGGTCCGACATCATCTCCAGATGCAGGGAACATTGGGAAAGAAAGCCACGGCAAAACTTAGAGTCCCCATCAAATTTATCCGGCAAGGATAAGCGTATCCCAGGAGCGGCCACTCGCTGCGGAGGAGGTGCAGGAGCTGGCGGAGGAGATGACTGCTGAAGCTGTGGTAGTAACTGTTGTAGCATAACGGTCAGTTGAGACAGCTGTTGGCCTTGTTGCGCTATCTGTTGTGACTGCTGGGCGACCACCGTGGTGAGGTCAGCGACAACTGGCAGAGGAACTTCAGCGGGATCCATGGCCGGATCTACTGTCACGATGCCGGCTGGCAGGTAGTGGACCCTCTGTGCCAGAGAGGGATTGGCGTGGACCGTGCTAGTGGACCGGTTCTAAGCCACTACTGGTTTTCACCAGAGCCCGCCGCAAAGCGGGATGGTCTTGCTGCGGCGGTAGTGACCAGGTCGTATCCACTAGCAACGGCTCACCTCTCTGGCTGCTGAAGATAGGCGCGGTACAAGGGAGTAGGCAGAAGCAAGGTCGGACGTAGCAGAAGGTCGGGGCAGGCAGCAAGGATCGTAGTCAGGGGCAACGGCAGAAGGTCTGGAAACACAGGCAAGGAACACACAAGGAACGCTTTCACTGGCACTAAGGCAACAAGATCCGGCAAGGGAGTGCAAGGGAAGTGAGGTAATATAGGGAAGTGCACAGGTGATTACCCTAATTGGAACCACTGCGCCAATCAGCGGCGCAGTGGCCCTTTAAATCGCAGAGACCCGGCGCGCGCGCGCCCTAGGGAGCGGGGCCGCGCGCGCCGGGACAGAACAGACGGGGAGCGAGTCAGGTAGGGGAGCCGGGGTGCGCATCGCGAGCGGGCGCTACCCGCATCGCGAATCGCATCCCGGCTGGCAGCGGGATCGCAGCGCCCCGGGTCAGAGGACGTGACCGGAGCGCTGCAGCGGAGGGAGTGAAGCGAGCGCTCCGGGGAGGAGCGGGGACCCGGAGCGCTCGGCGTAACAGTCATAGGTAGCCAGAGAGTAAGTTGGTGAAATTTTGTTGTTTAATTTGACACGGTTCATTATGAATTTGGGTCCTAAAGTTTAAAGAGGTTGTCTGTTTTACTATAATTCCTACTAGAATTTTACTTGAGACTGTCATAGAAGTATTAAAGGGGTATTAAAGGATTTTTGATTCTTTCAAGGTAAGACAGAGGCAGCAAAGGTAGTCTAGTTACTAATATACTTCATTTACCTGTGTTTGGTGGCTGGTATGGAATTTATTTGTCTTTCTTTCCCCTGGAAGTTCATTTTCTTCAGCCTACAAAGTGAGTTTTGTCTCAGACTTTTCCCAGCTTGCTGTGCGGCCCAAGACAATACATGACAAGTCAGGTTCTGAACGGAGCCTTGACTGCTTTGTCCGTTGTGTGTTCAGCCAACCCCCTGATGACATTACTGACACACATGTGTATTTATTATCATACAGATCCACAGCTTGAGTGTCAGGTTGTGCTGTGCTGCAATAGGTGTGGTGACCTGATGTGTCGGAAATACCGTATATACTCGAGTATAAGCCGACCCGAATATAAGCCAAGGCCCCTAATTTCAATCCAAAAACCCAGGAAAACCTATTGACTCGAGTATAAGCCTAGGGTGGGAAATACATCATTCCCCCCCCCTGTCATCATCCCGCCCTGTCATCATCCCGACTCCCACTGTCATCATCCAGACCCCCCCTCATCCCTCCTGTCATCATCCAGACCCCCCTCATCCCCCCATCATGCAGATCCCCTTCCCCCCTATCATTATCCAGACCCCCTCATACCCCCCTGTCATCATCTAGACCCCCTCTCTTGTTCTCTACTCACCTCCCCAGTTGCAGCTCTGTGTAAGTTTCCCTAGCAGCCGTCCAAAGTCGCTGCAGGGACCGTCCGACTTCCAGTGAGGAGGGTGAGCCGGTTCGGGCCATCCATCTTGACCGAGAGGCCCTCTTCTCCGCTGCGGGCTGGCCCCGGACTAGTGACGCTGCATTGACGCCGCCGCGTAGGGACGCCCCTGACATCACGGACGTCTGCTGCGCACGGACTTCCCTGCACGGCGGCTTCAATACAGCGTCACTAGTCCAGGGCCGGAGCGGAGAAGATGGACGGCCCAGACTGGATCACCCTCCCCACTGGAAGTTCTAAAGTACTAGTACTAAAGGAACCCCTAAGCTAAAAGGAGATAATTTTTCTAAGGAAGTCTGTTAGGGTATAGCAGTCTGTTAGAGTGCTGCCTATCAGTATGAAGTCAGCAGATATAGGAAAATGTGCAAAGAAGCTTTGTTGAGCATTATTTCAGACCATTGCCTGGTTTTCATTAGTACTGTATTAGTCTTTGATCTGGAAATGTACTCTGCATATGACATCTTTAGGTTTACTGGGGTCAAGGTCAATACTCTGTCAAGCTCTGTGGATTATGTCAAGTTTTCTAGTGTTAGAGAACGGAAGTCCTAAAATGTCATTGAAAAAAATGGATGATAGTAACTGCCAGGTCAGGGTTTTTATCGCCCATATGGAGGCTACTTTTTGTTTGCTGTCATTGTCTAGATAATCTAGGTGTGACTGTTAGGCAAATGTATGAGACAAATGAGGGTCAAAGAAGTGGCAACCTTCATTGTGACAATATGATCCAGGGTCTCTGCCTGTGTTATGTGATTTGGTATGTAAGTTTACCAAATTGTCTTCAATAATATGACAAGTAAAGGCCATCATGGCAGTAGAAAACAACTAGTTGAATATCTGCTAACATGACTGACCTGGAAGTCATTTGCCTGGGTTTATGGGAAGGAACAGAAAAGTGCTCTGTTACCAACATCTCTAAATGGGCATGTTGTGAGACCATAGTAGGTGGTGCTAATGAAGTAATTGAAGTAATTTATAAGTCTGTTTAACTTTCTGGAATCAGTTTCTCTGGAATATCCCTTTAATGGAAAAGAATGTTGTCTCATTTTAAGCAGTAGCAAATCCAGGCCCACATAAGAGTAGGGGAGAATCACTCCCTTATGCAACATCCACATGCAGCAGAAAAATTCTGTCTTGGGTCTCTAAATGCATGTAAGTCACACTGAAAGCATATGACATTTTACACAACTATTTAGAAAATGTTGTGGATTTGATCTGCATCATACTGTTTTTTAATGGATTTATTTCTGCTAAATGTAGGTAGGGTTTTCAAGATCCTGTCATTTTGTGAATATACAGTACAATAAGAAGGGAAGAGGCAGCTGTATGCTGAAAAGTTTATAAATTAACCCTTTTATTGCTAGAAAATGTAGGTGCTGTACTTGTTCCACAGTCATAGCCTTAACACTGATAACTTTTTGTGTCAACATTGCTGTATTATTTCTTGCAGAAGGAGTTCTTTTTAGGTGCCAAACACGTAGGTAAGCGTGTTATTTAGATGATCTTTTATTATGGTTGAGGGTACGTTCACACAGGTCGGTTATCGCAAGTTTCGCACAGCAGATAACATTGACCTTAATGGGGTTTGCTGCAGATTTTCCGCTGTGGAAAGTCAGCTGCAGAAAATCCGCTGCAGAAAACTTGTGGGTAACCCACCTGTGTGAACATACCCTTAAATACAAAAAAAAAGATACTTACTATTCATCTTTTTCTACCTATAATGTACGGGAAAATAGAGATGTATATATTTACACCAATCATACTCCAGAGAAGTGGAATGGATTAAAATATTGCCCTTTAGAAACCAGGGAGCTATGGCACTAGGGCCATGCCAGGGCATGCCAAGGCTCTCTATAAAGAGTCCCATGGGTATTGTTTTTAATGCTTAAATAAATAAAATAAAAACTTTTTTTTTTTGTTGGTACCCACTGCTTTCATCTGCAGCTGCTGACAATACCTCTATGCCCCATGTTAGTATAACTAATGTCGTGCATAAAGCAGTTCCCCGGACACATGGGCAGTCACATGACCATAATGCTAGCATCATATCAGCATCACAGTCATGTGACTATGGGCCTGGAGAATATGACAATGACTTATAGGCACCTGTACAGTCTACTATGCTTTTGAGATTCTACTATGCTTTTAAGTCCCGTATACCGCTGAAGTAGTCTGAAAACATGATGTAAATGGGACTTTTTTTGTGTTAAATGCCACAATGGAGACAGACAAGAAAACATTTTATTGGATTTTGTTTCTTTGTAAAACTAAGGGACAGATAAAAACTATTAAAGGGAACCAATCAGCAGACAGATTTTAGCATATAAATATAACGCTTGGCAATGCGTTATGTATGCTAAAATCATTATCCTCACCATCCCCGAGGGACGTTTGTGTCCCCAGGGATGGTGAGGATATTAAGTTATAAAATCCCCTCTGGCCCTTTCAAAACCACAATTCAAGGCAATCCTTATTGATATTGAGTTAAAAGGCAAACTTCAATAGATTACAGTTCATGGCTAACCTTGCTAATAATTTGGAAGCTAGGTGCAAACTGGATAGCTTCACCTTCCCTGCTTCAGACATTACATTATATAGATATTTTTGGTGATACCTCTTTTAAAATGTCATGCTTACCCACTTATATAAGGTTTTTCTTTGGTTTTTCCTCTTTTAAAATGTAAGGAGTACCGTGTTATATAAGGTTTTTCTTTGGTTTTGGTCTGACTCTTGTGGTGTAATCTGAGCTTGCTCTTTATGAGTGAAATTTTGGAGAATTAAGGTCTTCCAAGCTTGTGACAACAATTTAGGGAAGCCCTTTTCCCTGTGTCAACATGGCAATGCCTTGTATTCCAAGCAAGGTTAATAAAAATGTTTGCTACATTTTTTGTGGTAGAGCCTTCACACATCTGATGCCCGATTATCGGTCAGTAGAAATAGCCAATCATTTTATTGCTCTTGTGGCTTAGAGTCTGTTCATATTACTGTTATTACCGCTATGGCTTCCGTTCTTAGTAGAGCCATGACCAATATAATGGATCTGTTTTTAATAGAATCCCAATGAATTCTAATGGGGTCAACCTGGTTTTCTCAAGGCTCTGGTATATTTACAGCAAGAAACAGCTGCATTTCATGTCATTCTTGCCATCAAAAACACAAAAACCCATATGAAACAGGAAAAAATGCCAATGTTAACAAAGTCTTAACGGTTGCTATATTCTAAAATCTTCTGCAAAGCCTTCTCAAATAAGTAGTTGTGGGTTATATCAGGAGGTTTGTGATGAAAATCATGTTAAATACCAGTTTTGAGATGCTATACATATGAAAGTGTTATGTGAACATAATTTTACCATGAACCCCCAACTAATAGCTTAGGACCCACTGTGGTGGCTCATGACACCATACTCTGTGGGTCACCATAGAAATCCTAGGTCATAATTAGTGTTGAGCGGCATAGGCCATATTCGAATTCGCGAATATTCGCGAATATATGGACGAATATTCGTCATATTCGCGAATATTCGCATATTCGTAATAGTCTCGTTTTATTTTCGCATATGCGAATATTCGCGCATGCGAAAATTAACAAATACGAAAATTTGTATATACAAAAATTAACATATGCAAAAATTCGCATATGCGGAAATTCGCATATGCACATTTTCGCATATGCGAAAATTCGCACACCAGTCTCACACAGTAGTATTAGAGCCTTCTTACACCACATAAGCTGGAAGCAGAGAGGGATGATCACTGTGATGTCTACTGTGAAAAAAAATAAAAAAAATAAAAAACGAATATTCGTAATTACGAATATATAGCGCTATATTCGCAAATTTGCTAATATGCGATATTCACGAATAAAATTCGAATTGCGAATATTCGCGAGCAACACTAGTCATAATGACCATATCCAGTGACAACTGACAACATATCCTATCCACAGAACAGTGCCAATGTAGATGTTATAAAATTAGTATTTAAAATGTAAATATGTTTAAATAATGTTTGCAAATGAATTCCTTGTGTCTCTACATTAAACATATTTCTACCAATTTTTGAATTATATGTGGCTCCTGTCCATCACTTATACTGAATGCCGCTACAAAGGATAAAATGTTGGGGACCTTTGCTCTAAATAATCATACCTGGAAAGCATTAAAAAACATATTTCATCAGTCAAATTTGAGTTAAAAGTAAAACTTATTTGGTTTATTTGGACACATTCGGTACTGGCAGTGCTTTGCATCTTGCCCTTGTTTGTTAAACAGTGAATTTGAAAAAGTGTTCAACACTGAGCTCAATAGCCTGCTGTAAAGTTATGGAAAATTTGACAGAGTGAATGGCACTTAAAAAGACGTGCCTCCTGCATAGTGGTATATACACATTTTAGCAGCTTGGGGACTGTCCAATACTTTATTTTTGTTATTAAACGCACCAAGGGACATATGAAAGTGGCATTTGTTTAGACAAGTAAGTGGGCTTATAACCTTCTAAGCAGAGAAAGAAGTATTTATGTATATAAAACCAGATACTTGAAGAAACTACCTGATACTGTATATGGGGAATATGCTGCAACAACGTTAGCAAAGCAAATAAAAAAAAAGTTAGAACTGGCTCTGGCTTATATAGTTCAAAAGGTCTGTTCCAATTTTTGCTTCAATCAAAGCTGCATAAAGGAGTGGATGTGCCGAGATGAACTCTGAGAGGTTGCCTGGTTTAGAAAACCCACTTTCTAAGTCAATACAATATTATCCAGAGCAGAGAGTGGATGCAACCATTGTCCCTTCTCTAAATTTCCCCTGAAGTGGTGCTGCAAGAAAATTGAGCACTTACCAAGACTTATTACTGGTGGTTGCTGCAGCAAGATACCCTGCCTGGGATCAGCTTTTAGCTACTGACTTGAATTGATAAATATATAATCATACAACAGTATACATTTAGGTGCCAGTTAGTAAAAAGGTATTCCTATCTCATTGAGGTATCCCCTATCCAAATGGGACAACAAGGTGAAGGTTAGACCGCTGGGACCCTTACCAATCCCAAGAACAGGGACAAAAAAAGTTTGCATTGTGGGTATGTGCCGGTATAGGTCCATTCAATCTCTCTAGTAATATAACAACATAGTTTGTAAGGTTGAAAAAAGAAAAGAATCCATTGAGTTTAACCTAAAACCCTACTGTGTTGAGGAAGCCAAAAACTCCCATGAAGCCAATTTCTTTCTGACTCCAATATAGCAATCAGAATTAAGCCCTCAGAAAATGTTCAGAAAAAACTGCCCCAAAAAATAATGGAGCACTGGATGAGCATACATGATGCGCTCCATTCATTCTGGAGAATTATTATACCCGTTTTTGAGATTGGTGGGGGTCCCAGCAAGCGGACCTAAATAATCAGCTTGTTATCCCCTAACCTTTGGATAAAGGTTAACTTAATAAGATAACCTCTTTAAAAATAGGAAATAAACTGATCCGTAACAGCAAAACTGGCCCAGTGGTCTAGAGAAATGTGCATGCATATAATCTAAATCACAGACGGACTGAGAAGTTTCTTATTGTACAGAGAGGTATTTTGAAAGATTGAACATTTTCAACCTCAGATGAACCTGCTTTTTGAAGGAGCTCATACGGCTATGTGAGCATGGGGTTATTGACTGAAATCAAACGCAGAAGATTAGCTTGTGAATGAAAATAGTCTTACAAGAATGCTCAGTAGACATGAAGGACGCAAGAGGAAAGTTAACAACACGCCAAGTTCACAGCTGAAGATTTATCCTTAAACGAACTATGGCCACAAGACTAGTATTCTGGACCCTTCAGCACCTCACTGGCACTGTCATTCGACTATGTGTGCTAGAGTCCTATGTACCCCAATGGAAGCCGCTTAAATGCATATCTCTCTCTGAGAGCACAAGTCATTTCATTCTCTCCATGACGTAAAACATAAACACCTATTACGCCGAAGACTTGATTTTCTTTTAATGCGTTTCCTTGTTCATGCCCTGCAAGGTAAGAATGCGACTTGTCAATTTCTCATCCTGCTTGCTTCAGAATGTAAAGCAGCCCTTTCCAATGATGCATTGTGCTTGTAAAATAAAGGAAATGGCAACAAGCCACATTTAAGTATGTTGATGTTTACAGTTGTTAACTCTAAATGGCTTGTCTATTGGGTGACATGCCTCATTTGGATGTAGTCAGGTTAGAAGAACACACTCTTGGAAGCTAATAGTATGTTCTCTTTTTTCCTTTTTTTTTTCCGTTTTGGAGCTCGACCGTATAGTTTCAGCTCTGAATGCAACGTGCAAGTAAGAAATCATTTTAAAATATCGAAGTTATAGTGATTTATAACTTTATAACCTGCCAACAATTGTCCCTGTGTGTTGTCCCAAAGAGCAGCTCCTCTTTCTCTTATCAAATATCCAGCGTGCATTCCATTGTGCGGAAGAATGATAAACAGCCGACGTATCCCCAAGACCCCTCATTTGTAAGCACTATGTAATTATTATTCCTTTAGCACACCTGTCTGACCTAATTGAGTTGTATGAGGACATTGCTGAACACTAGAGTATTGATGGCAACAGAATGGAAAAAGCTAATACCTTATACTCAACGTATCACAATGTTCTCCAACATGCGGCTCTCCAGCTGTTGCAACACTATAATGTCCAGCATGCCCTCACAGCCAAAGGCCACAGAGCCACAGGTTGGGGTTCATAGCTTTATAAATTCTCTCTCTCTCTCTCTCTACACTGCACTATTTCCACTCTATTATTAATAATGTGAATATAATTTTATTATTATTATCATCATTATTATAACTGCTTTAGATGCTTACTAAAATCCTCCTAGACTGTGTGTTCCAATGTCTACCCTGCAAGTCGTAACCTTTACTGAACTACATTGTCCAGCACATCTAGTGTACTATCTAGTTTACTACTATCTATGTCTGTTTAAATGTTATTCATAGTTATTTGCATCACAATGCAATATTTATGCTTCTTGAATATATGGGTTTTAATGTATCGAGGTGTATCTATTCTCGTTTATGGTATCTGGAATTAAAATCCGCTTTGGGTTTGTGCACTTCTCTGAGACTAGAAAAATGGAATGGAAGAGATCTTACCTTCCAGTACTGGGCTCTGCAGCTACAGGCAGAGATTCAATCAGACAATTCTTCACATAATAAGGAATGGTGGGAGGTGGAGCATTGTCTTATAGCTATTGGTGAGGTAGGGATTAGGGAGGGAAGAAATCAGGAATGATCACATACCAACCTTCACTTGTAGACCTGTTGGCATAGAGAAAAGCTCCATATATTTCATCTTGAACTTTAAGCATGTAGTACATGTCATATCATATTTAGAATTAGATTAACTTTAAAGGGGTTATCCAACATGAGGTGACTTTAGTAATTAAGTGTCATATAGTAATGGACATGCTTAACAAGGTTCTGTGCTTGTGCTGGTGTTAAACGGCTGTGTCCTGTGTCCCCATAATGCTGCTGCCTTGTTTTTGGGAACTGGCTACTTGCTATTTCTATGGCCTCCCTCAATTTAAAATCCCCAGGATCCTTGGTTTCATTGTTGGAGTTAATTTATTTCCCTGACACCAATCCATTGCAGTACAGCACAACCTGACAAGCTGTGGATCAGTGTGACGATGAATGCATGTGCGCCGGTAGCATCATCAGAGGGGTAGCTTCACACACAAAAGATGAAGCAGCCAATTCCCCTTTTAGTACCTTACTTGTGATGTATTGTCTCGGGCCGCACAGCAAGCTGGGAAAGGTCAGAGGCAACACTAATTTTGTAGGCTGCAGATAATACATTTCCTGGGAAAAGAAAGAAAGTAAGTAAAGAAAGAAACACAGGTAGGTAAAGTACATTAGTAACTAGACTAACTTTGCTGCCCCTGTCTTACATTCAAAGAACCAAAAATCCTGGTATACCCCTTTAATAGACCATGGCAAAACTGTACGTAACAGATTGCCTTACATTGAGGCACCATGATGTATCAGCTATGTTATGGTGATCGCCTTGGCGCAAGAACATTGATTGGCAACCAACAGTGTACTACGATGAAATTGTGGTGCATCAATGGATCACCATGGCAGCTAGGACCTAGAAAATATGGCCAAGTCTGCCATAAGTATCTGGCCATGTAATACTAACAGGCTTCAGAATACTGTAATATATTACTCACTGAAACGATGATTTGGAAGATGGGGTAAAAAAAAAAATCACACATATACAGTATATATATATATATATATATATATATATATATATATCCAAATTAGAGCAGTGGCACTCCAAGTAGGTGAAAAAAGGTGTTGTCTTTATTCACTCCATTTGCTCAGTTTGGAGTGAATAAAGACAACACCTTTTTTCACCTACTTGGAGTGCCACTGCTCTTGCTTGGGTATCAAGCTTGGATCTCTGACCCAGATCAACAACGGGAGGCACCCGTACACCTTTCTCAGTGGAGTGCTGCTCTCTTCCTCAAGTATATATATATATATATATATATATATATACACACATACCCATCTTTCAAATCATCATTGATATGGGTACAGTGACCCCCCCATATATATATATATATATATATGCTGTATATGTGTGATTTTCTTTAACCCCATCTTCCAAATCATCATTGCAGTGAGTATTATATTACAATATTATGAAGCCTGTTATAACATGGCCAGATACTTATGTCAGACTTGGCCATGTTTTCTAGGCCCTAGCTGCCATGGTGACCCGTTGATGCGCCACAATTCTATTTCAGTATAAATTACTGTAAGTTTTGTGTTGGGCTATGTGTAGAAATGCGCTGCACTGTGCCATAATTTTGCAAATGTCACCATAATAAACCTGTTTGTGCCAGACATTTTATAATAAACCTACAAACATAGAAGGAGGCAAAACAGGATGGACAATGGGGCATGGGCAGTCGTAAATGAGGTGTATTCTCACAATCTGACCTAGATAGCACAGAAATTCTTGTGAATTTATGGCTGGACATTTCCACTAAGAAAAAGCTGGTGTGAATCGGCAAATAGATAAAAGAGTAGAATTAGAAGTAACATCCCACACTAATCAAAACCCAACACTCCGAAAATCTGGGACACTATGTGGTACACAATGCAAAAGACAATAGTGCTGTTTGTTTGTTTTTTAATTCCCTAATGAAAAAGTTATAAAAAATAAATAAATACATAAATTGCAAGTGACCCAAAATTTTCCAATAATAACCTTGATTCAAATATATAAAATATCATATATAAAATATACAAAAATAATATTTTATCATACATCATTTTCTTGTGCAAAAGTATTCCTATTCATACTGTAGAATATAGTTAGCTTGTTGTTTTTACCGCGTTAGTGATCTTCTTAAAGAATAGGTTTCTGTTTCAGCTCCCTTTTAGGGTACTTCTACCATATTGATACAGTTTTTTGTAGTTTTTGAACCTTTGAAGTATAACCTTTACCTTATACTTGAACTTTTATCCAACCACTCCTGACATTGGCTTTAGAAATCAGCATCAAACAAGGCATGTGTGGAAGCACCCTTAAAGCGTACCTGCTCTAGTCATACAAATGCCATAAAAAAGCATGTTACAGATAAAAAACCCTGGCATTTTTACATATGTTTTTTAGTCCTTCTGATTTCCATTCCTCACTACATTTATCTAATTGGCCCCCCTGCTTTTAAGTTTACCCTATGCACAGTGCGGTTTGGTAGCCTGGGATACAGCTAGAAAGGAGGGCAAAAGATACTTTAACTATACTTTTCTAATGTTATGTTACATTTTTATTGAGAACTGAAAAGGTTTGCTTTCAGTTAACATATTATTGTAGTCTATGTATCTTATATAGTTTTGTTATCAACCAGGGTCAAAGTCATTATATATTTAATTTTTTCGAAATTTTCCATATGGTTTTGGCCTCTGTTGGTGACACTACCTATTTCTGACTCAAACAGCAAAGAAATAAACACAGGTTATAAAAATTGAACGCAAAACTAGACATCTGTGATTGTGAAATTGGGGAAATTTACATAATTTCCCTGGTAAACCCAAAGGGAAACCAAAAGTGTGTAATCCTGCTTCCGCCTACTCCCTCCCATATATCTGTTCATGTGAAATTCAAAATGAGTCAAAATCATTAAACTAACAGCCTACTACCTAATATGGTTATACGTTAGTAATGCGAGGCTGACATTGAATTTCCATAAACACATAGTAAATAATGAAATTACTGCACTGAACGTAAAACACAGCTATAAAAACATGTAGATATAGATATAGATAGATATTATATATAGATTATATATATTAATCATTTAAAAGATAGGAACATATTTGAAGATTTTTTTCTTCGTTATTGCTAAAATACTTTTATTTTGTGATCAAAATATGTTTGTAAAGGGTTTTTATAAGAAATATTAAACTTTTTATTGGGGGGGGGGGGGTTCTTCAGCTTCTGTCATAACAAAGATATTGCATAACGTACAAACCCTTTTCTGTCCACCAGTACAACCACAGACATCTGGGTGTCTGAACCTGATCCAATATGAAATCAATGCTCCATCCCACTCTCATTTAAGGAACCCTGGTAAGTGACCTACGTGACCTTCTTCCCCCACTTTCTAGAGCAGTGGTCTCCAAATGGTTGCCCTCCAGCTGTTGCAAAAACTACAATTCCCAGCATGGGCATGCTGGGATTTGTAGTTTTGCAACAGTATAAACCTCTCTCAGCACACCCCACTTAACGAACCAACTAGTTTGTTGTCTGGGTTGGAATAGGCAGCCTCTAGAGGCCTCCTATCCCAACCAATTGGCTGTCCGGGCATGCTGATAGTTGTAGTTTTGCAACAGCTGGATGGCCACAGTTTGGAGACCACTGTTCTTTAGCATAAACCCCTCTCAGTACACCCCACCTAATAAAAATCATCCCTACTAGAGCCCTCATATCTCAACCCATTGGTTGTCTGGGTATGACTAGGAGGCCTCTAAAAGCCTCCTTTCCCAACCCGTTGGCTGTCCAGGCATACTGTAGTTGTATTTTTGCAACAGCTGGACACCCACAGTTTGGAGACTAGGGATGTGCACACAGAGACTCAAAAGGGAGCTTGAGTCCCTGCCCTTTTTTCTGCACCTGTCCCTTTAATTAAGATTAAGAGCCCGCCCCCATTAAAATTGGTATCAGGAAAACACACTGAGTTCACTAGCAAATCTGCCCATGTGTGCGAGCCCTTATAGACATTGTTAAATTATGAGAAGTGCCCTTTTATTTTTACATGAGCCCCTGCCCTCCAAAATGTCTGTGCACGTCCCTGTTGGAAACCACTGCTCTTCAGCATAAACCCCTCCCAGCACACCCTACCTAATAAAAACCCTACTAGAGCCCTCCCACCCCGGCCCATTGGTTGTCTGATTGGACTAGGAGGCCTTTTAAAAGCCTCTTATCCCAACCCGCTGACTGTTCAGGCATACTGGTAGTTGTAGTTTTGCAACAGCTGAAGGGCCGCAGTTTGGAAACCACTGTTCTTCATCATAAATCCCTCCCAGCACACCACACGCCACCTAACGAAAACCTCCTACCCCTGCCTATTGACTATTTATGCAGCTGGATGTTGTCATTTTGCAACAACTGAAAAATAGCAGCTTGGAGACCAATTTACTTTAGCATAAGCCCCTCCCAGTCCCCCCTTCTTAACGAAAACCCCCAATAGAGGCCTCCTATCCCAACCCTGTTATTTTGGGCCTATGCTATTTTGCGTGCCATGCCCTTATTTGATCATTACAGTTTTCTAGTGTCATAGAGCAATAGGCGACACGTTTCTCATTAAAATGTATTATCCCTATTGCATGCCATCAATGAAAAAGTATATATGCACTAAACTCTCTAGATTTATAGTAAAGGGTCATGACTAATGTGGCATCACATACCCCGTGATAAGGCCATGTTATCTTATGCAAGGCGTTATCTAGTGCAAGGAGTTCAGATTTCTCTATACATAGGAAGGCTCGGGCTTAGAGGCTATGCTCACACTTGCATCTAACATGATTAATAATTTAATTGTAAATCATGAATCACATGTTGGTAATACATCAGTGAAAACCCTGCATGTCACGTATAAGCCCAGTGGAGGTGTTTTGTAAGCAGCTGCTTAGTTTACTTCATCTCTTCCAGAATTTAAGCACTCATTATATTTTACTGCACTGGATATAAAAGTTTCTTGAATAGGAAAATGTAATTTTTGGCTTTAAGTTAACAGAAGATTTGTTTTTAAGAAGCAGTTTATATTCACTAAAAATATATGTGGAGTGTAATTAAAAATATAAAAAAGTGTCCTAGATGAATATGGAGTCTTGTGCTTGTAGAATAAAGCTGTTCTTTTTGATAGATGACCTAGCATAACTTACTCTATGTATTGCATCCATCGTGGGAGCCAAGGGCTTGTGTTGTAAAATAAACTTGTAATAAAGAGCTTACTGTTTTCATTAAATACTATAGTGCTGGAAACACTTTGAGACTGTTATGCCTTACAATGACAATGGCAAACACAAATACACACACATATTTGCATGGCTCTAACTGTATACAGGACAAAACTGAGTCTACACAGATAAGACAACATTATCTTTTTCTCAATATACAGCGTAAAAATTGACTATATGGTACTTTGGGGGGCCTAAAAACCTCTAGTCATTTGAGAAGGCACATTGTACTTTCATATACATTTTTAACACCATGGCCTTGTCTTGCCTTATGCTGGAGGGGGTATTTTGCAATAACTTTCATTGGTGCCCCCTCCCCAATAGTGTACAAATACCTATAAAATATGGTGCCAAGTCATCAGGATGCTACCTAACAAGCAATATATGTTTTGCCAAAAAATAATTCTATACACTGATGTCCTACCACACCTGAAACAGAGTCTTAACTTCTGGGCCCCAATGCAAAATCTGCAACAGTACCCTATGTGCCATTTACAATACTGATCTGTTATGTGGCAGATGTGCCTTGGAGCTCCCTTAGGTACCAGGGCCCCAGAGCGACTGCTACTTCTGTACCCCCTACAGTTACCCCCCTGACCTAAAAAGTGAAAATAATATTATTATACCTGCTTTCCTCTACCTCTTCACACCTTGATCTGGTGATCTGGTATGACTTGGGAAAAGGAGGTTAGGGGGGGGGGGGGGGGGGGCTAGGTCGCTGCTAGACAGCCCTGCCAGCGGCTTATAACCCCAAAAACAAAACAGCAAAAAATGAGTCAATAAATTTGGCACATTCTTTTTCATGTGCTTTTCTTACATATATTATAAAGACACCAGTCTTAATATATATATATATATATATATATATATATATATATATATATATATATATATACTCGACGGTGTGGCTCCTAGCACAAGTAAAATATACGGGGACGATTTATCAAAACCTGTCCAGAGAAGAAGAATCAGATTGCTCCTTTTATTTTTGTAAAGGCCTCTGAAAAATGAAAGAAGAAATCTGATTGGTTGTTATGAGCAACTCAGCAACTTTTCCTCTAGACAGGTTTTGATAGATCTCCCCCTATGACTTTAGATAGGTATTACTTAAATTGGTCACTGCAAAATTCAGATCACTGGGGAAAGAAAAGAGACTCCATGTGGCAGTGCTATCCAGTGCCGACAACCAAATACCTATCAATGTAATTCCCTGATATCTAACAACAAAGGTTCATGAAACCTCTTTTATGAAATAAAAAATAGAAACAAGAAGTATCCATATTAGGAAAAAAAAAAATCATTATTTTAGGGCTGTTTACCATGGAAAGTTGTAGTCCAACATGTAGACAGCCGTGATGGAAGTAAATTTGCCTTTAGTTGATATTGTTTAGCATGAATATAGAACTAAACAGGTAAACTGCAGGTTAACTTGACACTGACCTAACCTTCCTTCCACATAGCAGGGAATTATAAAACTATCCACCACTTTGGCCTACACAGCCAAATGAGACAATAGGCCTTCAAGTCATCTTTTAATCTTCTGAACAGAATATTTTAATCAGCCTTTCTGGTATTCCACTTCTATTGTGTTATAATATTACATACACATAGAGAATTATATATATGTATCCATGTGAAGCAGAGTTGAGGTTGATACGGCACAGCTGCACCAAATGGCTATTGCAGCTACCTCTATCTCTACTATCGATCTCTCTCATCTATCTCTTCTATCTCTCTCTCATCTATTTGTCTATTTCCCATATATTTCTATCTATTTCTAGGTATTTCATTTGTCTAATCGATCTACTCTACCTACTTTATCCATCTATTTCTTATCTATCTATCTTTAATTTATCTAATTATCTATATTTATTCAATATATCTAACTAATTATCTATTTAGGTTAGGGAAGCAGCACATCCAAAAATTGAAAAAAAAATGGTGAATGGTGCACGCAGATCCAGACCTGGGTTAGGGGTCCATTTAGTAATATAAAAATAGTATATGAATCCGCAGCACACTTAATTCAACAAAAAGTGAGATTTATTTAATTTTCCAAAAAAGTGTCACAGCAACGTTTCTGCCAGCTCACCTGGCCTTTGTCAAGCTCGAGAAAGGCCAGGTGAGCTGGCAGAAACGTTGCTGTGACACTTTTTTTGGAAAATTGAATAAATCTCACTTTTTATTGAATTTAGTGTGCTGCGGATTCATCTTCTATTTTTATATCTAATTATCTCTCTCTCTCTCTCTCTCTCTCTCTCTCTCTCTCTCTATATATATATATATATATAAATTTCATATATATTTATAAATCTCTAATTTGTCAATCTGTCTGTCTATTTATTTCACATTTATCTTTCTAATTATTAATCTTTAATTTATCTATTTCATTTGTGTCTTTTCTATCTATCTACAGTATCTATCTAGGATTCCAAAGAAGCAGCACATCTGCCAAATGGCGATGAAAGGTGTATCGGTGCACGCAGTCATAGGAGGCTTGGTTAGGTTCTCCAACTTCAATACAAAAAAATGTAAATTGTTCATTATACCATGCCTGAAGATGGTGGTGTGAGACTACCGAAACGTTGCACTTTTTTGTATATCTTGCTAAAGATGGAATAAATAGCACTTTTTTGCACTGAAGACACTTTTTTTGTGTGCTGCGTTTTTTTTACAGTATTTATCTATTTAACTGTGTTAATAAATCATTCTATTTATCTGTCTCTACTCTCTCCTATCTATCTATCTATCCATCTATCCATCTATCCATCTATCCATCCATCTATCCATCTATCTATCTATCTATCTATCCATCTATCTATCCATCTATCTATCTATGCTATACAAACAATATGAAGTGTGTATTATCTGTCTTGTATGATGTATATTTTCAAACACATTGAGGACAACATTGTTTTATTCTTTTAAGACAAATGAAAAAAAAAACTTTTAACATATAAACTGAAAGCTCAATTGGCGCAGAAGTGTCTTTATACATTCCTGTAAAACATTTCTCCATATGGATCAATTTTTTTTTCGCTATTGCAACTGCTTATACACGTCCTCCACACCACCATAATATTATCTGCCTTTACTCTTTCATAACCCTGTATAGTAACTGCTATATGATTACTGGGCTAAAAAAGTGTATTACATTATAAAGGCCAGGATATGGATGAAGTTGCATGCTGTGGAATTGCTGTAGATATTTAATATGGACTCTGAACTGAAAATGAGCAGAGATTTACAGTAGAATACATATAAATGAGTTAAAAAATAAATAAATAACTCCTTCAGGGCACGTTCACACATACGCAGATTTGATGCGCAGGATTTTCTGCTGCATATTTCAATGTAAACTAAATGACTGAGCACATCTTCTAATCTGCAATTACAAATCCTGTGCAGGATCCTGTATGTGTGAACCTACCCTCACATGTAGAAGAAATTCGGACAGCATGAAGAACACGCTGCAGATTGTCTAATTTTGTTGTGAGTTTGTTGTGGACTTCCTGCGCAATAAGTGACAGCGAACTCCACACCTTACCCTAGTAAACAATAAAAGCAGTATTAGGGGGCTCTATGGCTGGAGTTTAAGCATAGAGGTGAAATATAAATTGTTTTATATACTAACATTCAGCAGAATTCTGCAGTCAGTTTCCTAGGAGAACGAAGACTGCTTGCTGAGTTAAAGATGTATCTAGTTGAACTTTTGCTTCAGTTTCAGGCTCGGCATTGCAGCAAGCCATAATTACAGCTCTCTGTTGGGCTGTTTACACAGAGACATGATATTAATATGCATTATTATAAGCCTTTGGTTACACAGGCGTTTACAACATGATACACTGTACGGACCATTTCCATAAGGAGCCAAGTCAAACGATATATTTTGCACGCCTACGACCTTATAAAATATCAACTTTAAAAAGTGAAGTTCGGTCATATCAGTCCCATCCATCCCATGTTTATATAGCTGTAAAATAATTCTTTCCATCCGAATTGGAAGTGATTGAAAATTGCGTAATTCATGCACATTTGATTCAATAAGGAGACGTGACATAGGAAATATAATGTCTATTAATCTTTTTACGTACAGTATGATAGACCTACCGTATATAGATCTCAGAAAGGACTAAGACATTGTATTGTGGATGACAAAGATATCACGTAATGATTACCACTGAGCTCAATGCAATTATAGATGGAGCAGAGTTGAGTCTCTTACATACAGCGGAGCTGGGCTTGTCACTTGGCACTGTGATATTACAGTATGGAGTACAAAACAACCTTAAGGGCACATTCAGACATACCGGTAGTGGTGCTGCAAGCTTTATGCTGTCTTGTCACAATATATATAAATATTTCATGTAATAAACCTAATAACCTAGTAATACTACTCCTCATAATTAAATAACAAGTAAAGCTTTACTACTTGATAGATACTATATATTTATATATATATATATATATATATATATATATATATATATATATGCGACTAGGGACTATCCCACCAGGAGAGCTCTATCAGCATGAGGAACTCTGACTATGGGGACTTACAGCCAAAGGTACGGGACCAAGTCCATTACGGGACACCACATATATATATATATATATATATATATATATATATATATATACACACAAACACAATACATCTATGTCTATCAATCAATCAATCTATTTACACGTATACATATATATGTATATATGCATGAAGAAAATTTAAAGCAGATGGCAGTGACATGGTAAGCATTTAGCATTATATTATGCATCGATCAATGCCTCCTACATGCTGGTAATACAGTAGCCTGTGGGAATGAACATGGGGTTTTAGTCACTGTAATGATATTGAATCAGTTGTACAGGAAAACCCTGCTTGCTCCTTGGGATTGCTCATAAGACGGTGCTCAACAGACAGCAGCTGTGTCATAGTATATTGCACAATTCTTCATCATATGCCGAACTATACGTTATTGTCTGTCTGTCTGTATACCTAGGTTACCTCTCCCCCCCCCCCCCCCTCCCCTCCTCTCAGCACTGGCGGGACGGTAGTAATGACTGCCAGAGGTATTTGTGTTAAGTTACTGATTTTCTTCTTTAAAAGTCACAGAAAGCTGAGAGTGTAGATAGGATACCTGCGAAGACCAGCATGAGAAAACCTGGTCACTGCTCTGCACATGGCTATAGAAGAACGTACAGTCCATGTAACATGGGGAGCTTGAGACAATAATGTGCCTAATGTGATGAAAAAAGAGAACAGATTCCGAGGCTCTAGAGACTGCAAAGAGAAAAAAAAAGGAAAAAGAAAAGATAAAAGAGGAGGGCGGTGAAAACATTAACATTGGTGTGTGTATAGCTTGGAGCACCAGAACAGAGCTTGAAAATGTTCCTCCCCTTCCTTACTCATAGACCAAACTCCCACCCTCTCATTCACTTTAGTTGAGGCCAATCATCCTCTCTGTCTGTCTCTTTTTCACTCTCTCTCCCTCTCTCTGAGACAGAAGTCAGAGCTTTCCTCACTGACAGCCTCAAGTACTCACAGCACTTACTGAAGCCTGAGACAGACACTGCAGACCAAGACTAAAACTACACTGAAAACTTTTTTTCGCTGTTTTACTTCAGATTATTTTTCATTAGAGGGAGAAAAAGTTGATCTAGTTTTTTTTTAAAGGGATAAGCTTTTTTTATACAGAGAATATAGAAGGAAAAATAGCAAGCCTATAAAACCTGGTGTCAGGATGTCTGTGCATTTACTGAACGGATTTCTGCTGGTACTTTGCTGGATTATAGTGAGGAGTACGCCAACTCCAGGATCTGAGGGACACAGTTCAGTCACTGACTGTCCATCCTGCTCGATCTCCAAATTCCACAAGGATGCACCCAGTTCTCAAACTGACATGGTAGAGGCAGTCAAGAAGCACATCCTAAATATGCTGCATATGAGGGACAGACCCAACATCACCCAGCCAGTGCCTAAAGCAGCGCTGCTAAACGCTATCAAGAAAGTTCACGTAGGGAAAGTGGGAGAGGATGGCCAAGTGCAAATAGATGATGTTATAGCACGGAGAGCCGAAATGAATGAAATCTTGGAGCAAACCTCAGAAATCATCACGTTTGCGGAAGCAGGTGAGTGCGCTGTGGCATTTTACGCTCTAAAAGTAAAGTCAACTATTTGAAAGATCCCACAAACAGTAATGCATAGGGCTAGAAATGGCCCAATAATGTGTTTTCTGTGATTTAACCTTGGCTGCCGCCTGCTTGTTTACATTTGCTAAATTCACCTAGAATAAGCTATCTCTGAGAATCTTTAACAGAGTACAAGTGTTTGAGAGGGGGAGGGTATAGGCATTCTGCACAACTCCACGAGAACCTCCGGCTAGGAGTGCTAAATATGACTTCAGCCCTCAAGGCATGTTTTCATCCTAGCATTGCATTCACAGAAGGGTAACTAAGTTATTGGGGGCGAAAGGTGTCCATGTCGCTTAAGGGTTAATCCCCTTCTTAGAGACATTTTGGGGGGCCGGGGCTCAAGTAGAAAAAAAAGGGCTCTCCAGGTAATGGACTTCTGGCAGTCACGACAGCTAAATGGGACCCCATGGAGGTCCCAATCAGTAACGGCATTATAGGGTAAGTGCGTTAAAAGGACAGGGGCTCAAGACCCCTTTTTAATCTATGTATGCATGTTCCTGCCCATTCTATGGCAGGATGAGCAGTAGGGAAAGGGAATGCCAGGAGAGGATCAGCACTGTGGTAACTGCATCTGGTGCCAGTGTAATGCACAGCTGCTAGACCAGGTAACAGAGCAGAGGGAGCTGTACACTTGCAGTATTCACAGCTGCTACGGCAGTGTTTCCCAACCAGTGTGCCTCCAGCTGTTGCAAAACTACAACTCCCAGCATGCCCGGACAGCCGAAGGCTGTCCGGGCATGCTGGGAGTTGTAGTTTTGCAACAGCTGGAGGCACACTGGTTGGGAAATAATGTGCTAAGGAGATGACTTTAACTATTGAACATATTAGAAAAAGTTTCATTTCCCACTGCAGAGTCTTCCTAAAGTCCTCCTTTATCTACAGACACTGTAGTAGTAGTACCCTGAAAAAAAAAAAAAAAACTTTCTATAGTAGTAACCTATTAAACTTTGTGCACGATCCCAGTCTGGAGCACGAGTGTGTTTTGACATGAGCCTCCTCTCTCATTCATAAGAAGAAAAAGTTCAGCGTGTTGCACCACAGGCTGGGCTGAAAAGTGTTTGCTGAAAACACAGTGCAGCAGGGAGAAGCTGCGGGGCTGTCAAACCTCAAGCTAGCCACTACTGTTAAAGGACCACGATGGGGAAAACATTTTTTTTTTAATATATATATATCTTGTCTCTACGCCAATGTAAAAAGAATGTCATTGTTTGGCGCAGAGCATGGTAGTCAAAGTATGTGAGGGAACCGTAAGCATTTTTTGTTTAAAGTGTGCTGCGGCAATATAAACAATGAAGACAGCACTCAGAGTTTCCAGTCTTAAAAAACCTGTTGACTCAGATGTTCTGTCTGCAGGAAAAGCCTTGCAATGTGTGCATGCTTTCACATCAGACATTCCTGCCAGCTTTTGAGTACACAATGAAGTATTGCGTCCTAGCTCACTGTCAATGAGACTGTGTTATCAAGCCTGAAAGTTACCAGTCCAGCTTCTTAGGGCTTAGTGAATAAATGTGATTCACATCTGGGTCGTAGGGACCCACTGCACTCCTGGAATGCTTTACAAGGCCATTTACAAGGAGAAGAGTTAGCATACAATAAAGATGCATGTTAGCTGTTCAGGTTACCCAGCTGCTTTGTGAGTAGGATTTCTATTGGTGTAATACGAATTCTCCCTACACAAGATAAATATAAGCATGGACCTTCTGGCTTTAATGCATTGAAGCCAATACTCACGGTTAGATGCCAATTTGTCATGCAAATGTTATTTTCTGCAGGCAGAAATATGTCATGTAGGATTTGGTTGCTATGCAGAGGATATACGACTATGGGTAGGGTATGCTGGGAGTGGTAGTTTTGTAACAGCAGAGATGCCACAGGTTGGGTATCACTGATATATAGTCATTAACCTCACAGTCCAATCTGAAATAGTCCTAAGCATCCCAAAGAGCTTTAGCTATACATTAGCTATAACACGTACTATATAATGATCCGCCTGATGTTGTCAGATCAATTAAAATCCTGCTGTGACTAGAGTGCAGCTGCTCCATGATGTCAGGCTTTCATGAAGTTCCTTTGCTTTCATTGGGCTCACTGCAACCTCACAACCTTGTAAATTAAATGATCTAATCTGGTTGGCTTGCAACAGCTAAAAACATTCTTCCGAATGGGTGTTTGCTGCATTACGCCGGAAGTGACCCTATTTTTGGGGGGTGTTTTTGGCTAAACGGTTCCTTAGATAAATAGTTTACCGTTCAGGACAGGTGAATCCACTAAGATTGTAAAAAGGTTCATAACATGTCAGCTCTCTTCGGGGTCAAAGTTGTCTTACAGTGAGTTTTGCTATTGCATTGGTGCTTAGAGGAGGTTTTGCTATTGCATTGACGACCAATGAGCTAGGAAACAGTTTCCGGCACACTGAAATGTCCAGAAGGGTCTAGACGAGAGGTAGAGAGGTCATGTCTTCAGAATTCCCAGGCCATGATGAAAGAGACCATATAGATATAGACAAGTCTTTCTAAAACTCATATCCAACAAACTGGAATTCATTTATGTATTATTCATGTCATTCATAACCCCCGCTCTAGTGCCAATATACACCGTATATCATTATTCTAACCATCTGACAGCAGCTAATGAGTAGCATGGAATACTAACCATATAGCAGATGTCTACAAACATAAAGGAGGCCTGTGATAATACAGACTTGTAATCGATCACATGCATCTTTTCATGCCTTTCATTCCAAACCAACATTTCCTGCATGATAACATAATAAAAGATAGCTACATATTTTCATCTCTTACACATGATTTGTGCAGCTATAGGACTTAACAAAGAGTTAAATACCAATGATAATGCAGCCAGTGAAACTTGCTGTGAAACAGTAGCTTCATTTCAATGGCCACTAGAGGGCACTGGCTACTGCAGTCTGCTTTTCCCCAGCTACTACTTGTATTTAATGACTTCTCGTGCAGAGCTCCAGCAGTAAAGTCTCATTGGATAACTGCTGTCCTATCCACTGGTAAGAGCTGTTATATAAAAGCAGCATCTTGACTACCTTTCTGTGGCAAAGAAAAAGAGCAGGCACCATAGCGAGATGTTAAGGCAACTAAAGAATATCTATGATTTCTACAAGACGTCACAAACAATGCAGCGTCTCTGTGTTAGGAGTATGCAGGCATGATTTAATATATCCACAAGCTGACATACTCGTGATTTAGGACTCTATTCTGCAGCCGGACAAAAGCAGATTAGGTAGTTTTCTGCCTGCGATTTTCTCATTGACTACAATCGCAATTAACAGGAGACAACGGTCGGATTTTTCCCTCCCGTATAATAAGGCCTTTAGTCGCATTCATCTGGGGGGAATTTGAATCTTTCTGCAATCATTTACATCATATTGACAAAGGGCAAACAAGGGCAATATTTCAATGGGAGAGGGTAGCATTTATCAGAACCTTCACAACTGTTCGGCTTAAGCAAGTGACAGAAGAGAGAAAAGTCAAAAGGAGCTGTTCCCTTTTGATGGGGACATCGGGCAAAGCCTTTCTCATTTTGGAAATGAGTTTACTGATCTGGAACAAGCTCGAGATGAAAAATACCAGGTCTTCTCTATTTATGGCACTTGAATACAATTTCAGTTTTGATGGCACGGTTTGGAGGATATAAAAACATCTAAGCTACAGCTAAAGGGCCAAACAAATATACACTGCCAGACATGAAAGCAGCCAAAATATCAGCAATATCTTAAATAAAGGTGTGTATTCTTTACAGAAAACACAAAGTTGTATTGGTGGCACCTTTTCTGAGAAGGGCCAACAGCTTGGTTTTAATGGCAACCTATTGATCACCACCACGCAGCATTTTGGCAAACATTCCTGTATTATCAACCAGAATCATATCAAAGGGCAGTCTTAGTTTAATTCTGGATAATTTAACTGTTGGTATGTTTATCAGCCAGGCGGCTGCACGTCATGCCAAAACGTCTCTTTATAGAAGTTAAGGCGTCCACAGTGACTTGTCCAAATACTCTGCACGTAGTATCACTCTCAAAGGCTCACTCATAATATGCCAATATTTCTAACAAGGTTCTCTTATAGCACTACTGTCAGCAAGGCTTTATTTAGTTTGCCCATTATTTTACACACACCGTTTTTCCTTTATGAGTAGCTCCTCTCTTCAGCTCCTATGTATTTGAGAAATTTTGGCCAGTTTTATTAATTTTTGACTTTCCTAAACAAAGTAAGCCTCTAACGTGTGCCCTGTAGTATGAGTGTGGAAAGCAGAGCAGCTTTATAGAGGACAAGAAAATTTCAGGAAGACAAACACTACATGACTAATAGTGTCATATTGTTTCCACATTTTACCTTCATGATGCTAACCACACTACACTAGTGTGGTTATCACTGTTACCTTGTCTTTTAGTAAGATTCTCTTTGTTGCCCATAGCAACCAGTCACATCTCAGCTTTCATTTTACCAGAGCATTATATGAAATGAAAGCTGAGCTGGGACTGGTTGCTATGGCAACAAAGATGATTTTACTATAAGACAGGGCAATATATTTTTCTCAATGTTTAGATCATTTCTAAATAAAGGTCTCTGTGGACTAGATACATAAAATATGTCCACAGAGAGCTATAGGCAGCTACCATTGGCCTGCCTCAATAGGCCTGCACAATTGCTGATTTTCCCATAACAACCAATTACAGCTCAGCTTTCATATCTTAACCCCTATGCGGCTCCTGAGATATAACAAGCGCTCAGTAGGTGAGCGCGCATCATACCCGGTGGGTCCCGGTTGCTATATGCAACCAGGACCCTTGGCTAATGCAGGACATCGCCGATCGGGCTGATGTCCAGCATTAACTCTTTAGACACAGTTGGTCGCCACGTCTTAAGGGAAAGTAAAAGCTTCCCGTCAGCTCAGTCGGGCTGATCGGGACCATCGCAGTAAAATCTTGATGTCCCGATCAGCTAGAACGCAACAGAAGGGTCCCTTACCTGCCTTCTGCTCGTTCGATCTGTGATTGATTGCTCCGAGCCTGACATCCAGGCTTGAGCAATCAACTGCCGATAACACTGATCAATGCATTGCAATGCAATGGCAGTGATTAGTGTATTGAATCAATGTACTGCATGTTATAGTGGGCTATAGGGGCTATAACATTGCAAAAAAAAGTTGAAAAAAAAGTTAATAAAGATCATTTAACCCCTTTCCTAATAAAAGTTTGAATGACCTTGCTTTTCCCAATAAAAAAAAAAACTATGAAAATAAAAATAAACATATGTGGTATCGCTGGGTAAATGTCCAAACTATAAAAATATATTAATTAAACCGCTTGTTCAATGGCGTACGCGCCCAAAAATTCCAAAGTCCAAAATAGCGTATTTTTTGGTAACTTTTATACCATAAAAAATGAATAAAAAGTGATCAAAAAGTCCAATCAAAACAAAAATGGTACCAATAAAAACTTCAGATCACGAAGCAAAAAGTTAGCCCTCATACTGTCCCGTACATAGAAAAATAGAAAAGTTATAGGGGGTCAGAATAGGACAATTTTAAAAGTTTACATTTTCTTGCATGTAGTTATGATGTTTTTTAGAAGTACAACAAATACAAACCTATATAAGTAGGGTATCATTTTAACCATATGGACCTACAGAATAAATATAAGGTGTAATTTTTACCAAAAAATGTATTGCGTAGAAACGGAAGCCCCCAAAAGTTAAAAAATTGTGTTTTTTGGGGGATAAAAGGACTGATGTCATTACACAGTAGAATTGGTGGCGCAAAAAATAAGCCATCATATGGATTTTTAGGTGCAAATTTGAAACTGTTATTTTTAGAAGTTGATGAGGAAAAAGGAAAATGCAAAAACTAAAAAACCTGCGTCCTTAAAGGGTTAATGAGCTCTGGTAATATGAAAGCTGAGCTGTGATTGGTCTGTTTTGTCCAGATCGATAAATCTGGCCCAAACAGACATCTGGAGTCTGTTATCTAGTATAGCGTAGACTGTGCCCTATTATGTTAATGCTATTCCAAAAGGAAAGGCTAAAGCTTTGAAGAGCTCATTTAAGTTTATTTAATACCGTACTCCTCAAATCTCACGATGTACTGACATGTAGTGCAGAGTGATATTTTCCACCTTAAAAGGTACGAGAGGCTCCCTTCATCCTAATATGCCAAAGAAGACATGATAGTCCTGCTAGAGCGATTTAAGCTTTCTTGGGGGGGGGGGATTTATCAAACCTTGTGCAGAGGATCAGAGGAGTAGTTTCCCATAGCAACCAGATTTGTATCCTTTTTAGTGGTCTATTCACATGTACAGTATTCAGCGCAGATTTGATGCACAGGAATTTCTGCTGCAGACTTCAATGTAAACTGACTGAACACAGCTTGAAATCCTGCGCATCAAATCTGCGCAGAATTCTGTACGTGTGAATAGACCCTTAAAGGACAAACAAAACAAAACAAGAGCTGGAATTTGGTTGGTTTCATTGGCAACTGCTCCCCTGTTCCTCTGCACTAAATTTGAAAAATCATTCCCTCTAGACCCTAAATAAGAAATATATTGTGGAGTTTGCCCATAAATCTTCAAAACTGATCAAGAAATATGACAATAAAATATTTAAGGGCTCATTCACATCAGTGTTAAGGAGCTCCATCTTCTCATTTTGTTAACATGACGGGACCTTATCAGAGAAAAAAAAATTGTGCAGGTCAGTTTTTTTCTCCACTAAAATCATACAAAATGACAAACATCAAGCGGAAACCCAATGGACCCCACTGAAAGTAAATGAGGCCGGTTAGCATCCTTTGAAGCACAGTCCGTCCAGCTCAGTTATCAGAGTCTGCAACACTGATGTGAACATAGCATTACTTGCAATGTGTCAGGTCTATATCACATATACATATATATATATATATATATATATATATATATATATATATATATGCTTTAAATAAGTATTCTAACATTAGAATAACATAGCTGCTTTCTTGCAGAAACAGATAATAAGTAATAGATAATAAATAGAGGACAATTGTGGTGGGGTTTATTGAAGAATGCAAAGAGAAAGCCCAGAGAGCAGGCTTTTATGTAGTCCCAGCAATAGCTGGCAGTCCCAGCTCATGGGCCTCACTGATGCTATCTCCTGACAGGTCTGTACTGTGTAACTATTCCTTATTGGCATGTCAGAAGAGGGATAAAAGAGGATATGCAATATAAATCCATAGAGATCTGCCTTAAAAGTTGCAGTGGCTAAGATCTCTGGCCTACTGCCTTCCCAATATTACAGTCAGATAGGTGTCATACAGGCTTTGAAATGTGCAACAGCCTTGAAATTGTACAAGTAGGAACAGCAATACATTTTATATGTTTCACTTCCAGTATACAGCATGTTGCAGCAGACCGAGACATAGTCCTGCAGGTGCTGTAGAAACAAAGTCAAAGACTATAAAACACTGTACTAACTAGTCATCACCCATTCTGCTTGTATCATGAAGGGAAGGAATGACAGGGACCATCTGTGAGATTCGGAGTGCTTTTTTTTTGGAAAAGTAAGAACCATTTAAGGCCTTTTACACTGTCACCTTCCCATAATAAAGTAATACTTGGTAAAATAAGAAACACAATTTGCTCTTGATCAAATAACCCAGCAGAACCTATTACTCATTTCACCCTCTGCCAAGAACATGGAGTCTGTATCAAGGGAACGCCCCCACATCATGATGTTCACGATCAGAACCATTATGCCAACAAATATATGCATAGGAGAAAACATCCCAAAATATGCTGTTCTCTGCTTATATCCATTCCTCAGCACATCTACCACCAGGGAGCTATAATTATCATGCACACAGCATGTGAAATTAGAAACATAGCTGTCAATGATAAAGCTTTCTATAAACACTTTATAAACTCGGCTTATGCAAGACAGACGCTCCGCAGGTAAATAGACATGCACAGGAAACTGCAAACTTTTACTATACATGGATAGGAGACCGAGGTACTGTAGCATAGCTGACAGTCATTCAACTGCTTCTTTGGGTGCACAATGAGTTAACTTTGAAAGTTCTATAGGAAAGCCACATGTATCATCATAACCCCGAGCCAATTTACAAACTCAGCTATGCTACCTCTTGTGATGTTTTGCTCTACTAGATTACAACTGTAGATGCACTACTGGAACTTACATTAGTTGTTTAGCAGGAGTTGTGTTTATGAGGCTACAGTATGTTGACACTGTGCAAAAGGAGCCATAATTTGTTTTACAATAATCCGGCCATAAAAAATGTAAAAGAATAAAAAAAATAGCAACATTTTTGCAAAGTAATGTGCTATATGTAATTCTATGGAAGGCATCTGTCAATGTATACATTGTATAAAACTGTCTGTAATTCCGAATGGCCATTAAAATAATGAGAATGTTCATTATTTTCAGCCATAAATAAGAAATATTGGCAGAAAAAAAAATTAAATAAAAAATCAGACTGTAGAACAACAATAAGCACCAAAAGGCAGAAATTTCTACACCTTAGCTTTTTTTTATTTTTTAAATGGTCATATTATTGCAGCTACAAATACAACCAAAAATACACTGTATTAGCTTGAAAAAAATCTATAACTTTTAATGCTGTAATATCCCCAGTGCTAACAAAGTCTCTCAAGTAAACTAACAGGGTAAGAACACATGTGTATGCCCTTTTGTGTCCTGATGAAAGCATTTTTAATAATTCTGAATATACCATGCAGATGTATTAGTGATTATTAGTAATCAGGAGGCCTATGACATATTCCCATTCAGAGTTAATGGCTTGCATGATATACAGTATATCCTGTAGCGTCACACGGAACTTGCATTAGAGACAACATTTGAGAGCGCTGAATAATATGATTTTTGGCCTGCTATGAAAGTTGAGTGAAGCTAGTGGAAGAACTGAAAAATCTCTTAAATATCCACAGAGCCTGGCACACTATGCTGTACAAGTTCTCTCAAATATAAGAGTAATTTTATACATGAGATGAAATACTGATGATAATGCATGCATAATGTCTGAAAGTAAAATAACTAAAATAATATTTGTATTTTATCTTTGCTCTTGATCTACAGGACCCTCAAAAAAAATACTCCACTTTGAAATTTCCAAAGAAGGCAGTGATCTATTGATAATCAGGGAAGCGGAACTTTGGCTTTTCCTCAAACTATCTAAAGCCAATCGAAGTCGAGCTAGACTCACAATTCGACTGTACCAGCAGCAACGTGGGCCAAAGGAGCACAGAGGATCTGATAAAAATGAAGTGCTGATTGCTGAGAAAGTGGTAGACACAAAGAAAAGTGGCTGGCATACATTCCCCATATCGGGGAGCATTCAGCGTCTACTGAACCATGGCAAGTCATCAATGGATGTTCGAATAGCCTGTGACCAATGCCAAGAATCGGGAGCAACCCCTGTCTTGCTTGGAAAACGTAAGAGGAAAGATGATGAGGACAAAGAAGCAGGGACAACTGTAGGTGAAGAAGAAAAAGAACAGTCACATAGACCTTTCCTAATGATTGTGGCTCAACAGACAGATGATCACCCTCATCGAAGGAGGAAACGTGGCTTAGAATGTGACGGTAAAGTAAGCAACTGCTGTAAAAAGCATTTTTATGTAAGTTTCAAGGACATAGGCTGGAGCGACTGGATCATAGCACCTCCTGGCTACCACGCCAATTACTGCGAGGGGGATTGCCCTAACCACATTGCTGGAACATCTGGGGCATCTCTGTCATTTCATTCCACTGTCATTCACCAGTATCGAGTTAAAGGCCACAGTCCCTTCAACAGTATCAAATCTTGTTGTGTTCCCTCGAAGCTAAGAGCTATGTCCATGTTATATTATGACGATGGACAAAATATTATTAAAAAGGATATTCAGAACATGATAGTGGAAGAGTGCGGTTGCTCATAAAAAGGACAAAATGCAGAAACAGTATCTATAATCTAATACACTAATGCAGAAGACGACCAATGACTTGCAGTTGAGCAATGATCCATGGAAGGCTTACACCTGCAGCAACTAATATATGAAAGGAACATTTCCAGCTCTTCTTCCCAGGAGGAAAACTAACAGACTTACAAGCACGAGAATCAGTCTGTATATCTATAGATACATCACATTCACTGTTTGCATAGATGCATTTATACAAGTTTGTATGGATAGATATACAGAGATCCAGACCATCTTATAAGATTCTATACGTTTCTATATTGCGCAGGAGACTTGACTTCTTTCTCTGCACTATTACTGCAAAAGAAAAAGAATAAATAACCACAAAAGCATACAAAGTTAAATTTCGCTAAGGTGCTTACTATCTTAGAACTATGCAACTTATGGGGTTTGAAAACTGTTTACCCAAAACAAAGAAAAGAAAGACTTTTCAGTGGAAGTAACATGTTTAATATTTTTGTTCTTTCATGAGAGATACTTGAAAGGAACATGTTGGTTCAGATACTGGAACCAAACATTTCTATATTTTGTAAAAAAAAAAAAAAAAAGTTTCTTTTTTATTTGCACTACAACAGTATTTGACCTGTTTAATATCCTTATTTAACAAGTATTTTCAAGAGAGGTTTTAAGAGCTGCACTTATCATGAGCTATATCAGAAATGCTACAGCACACATCAAAATAGATATTTTTATGACTATTTTCAATATTTTTTTCTACCTTTAATGAGACACTTACACCAAAGACGCATGTGAACATATAAGTCTGCCTGTGGTGAATAATCACTGAGCATATGGGTGGGAGGAATTTAAAGGATTGAGTGTAAAAGAATCAAGAAATGTATCAAAGCCAAAATTGTATATTTTATTTCCATTCATTTATGGGTAATTGTCCTGCCCCCAGGGGCGGCTTGTATTTCCTTAAAAAAATGGCACTTCAGCAATTTTATCGCTAGAGCATATTTTATTTCATATTTTCTCTGCCGATTACTATTCTGCCAAATGGCTAAACCATAATCTAAGACTTTCTTGGATTAGGGAATAGATTACCTGCATGCAGTAAGTCAACAATGCTATGACAATAATGCAAGCTTCATACTGTGCAGCATCTCATTTTGGTACAAAATTCAGATCTATGCTACAGCAGCTTCCCTCCCCAGGAGTGGAGTTGACATTGAGCTTCATATAAAAAAAACAAAAAACAAATCAACAGATCATGACAATAAGAGAACATATAATGGCCATCTACTATATTATGAACAAATTCTGCTTAAATTTGTATATGGTTTCATGTATTGATAGTAAATACATGCCTTTACATTTTAATTTATTCCACAGTATTTAGCTTGCATCTAATGGCAATCTATGTAATTCCTTTTTCTACTGAAACAATTCAAACTTGTTTTGGATCAAAAGACAAAAAAATTTAAATGATTAAAAATGTAAAAGGACATGAAACGTAAAATAGAGTGTAAAGGTTTTACACTGCTGTATATAACTCATTTTTAAGCGGGAAATTTGTAAAAACAGTTAATAGTTAATTGCTTTAACAAAACATTATATTTTTTTCTTTCTTCGCACTGCTAGTAAGCCTGATGGGTTCCTTACACAGTCACAATCGTATGTTGGTATTCATTTGTCAGTTTACATTGAAGCAAAAAAAAAAAAAAAAAGCATTCCCTAAAACCTAAAGAGGCTCTATAGATGTCAAACTCAATCATTATTTAATTCTATAATATGTATATGGTATTTTATGCCTAATGTATACACTACATAAATCCCAAACTGTTTAACACTGACCAAATGAACACCTTTGTGACAATGATACCCATTCATTGGCTACCATTGGTGTACTGACTCCGTCATAATCTACAATAGTCATTTATGTCTGTCTATAATGTTTTGGAGAATAAAAATTTAAAAATATGTAGCTTCTCCTAAACATTTATTTTGTAAAAAAAAAAAAAAAAAAAAGGATGTCACACTAAATGTTTTAAAATAAATTCAATTAGAGGTGGAATATCTGGATTCTAACTTTGTACTGTATTCAGTAGAGGTCAATAAATATTACACTATAAAATATGTAGTCATGCAGGCATATCACTATTGGGATCCTCTAAATGTAATCCTACAACTTGACAAGACGACATTAGCAGGTACATAATAACCACTTTTTTGTGAGCTGTATATTTGAACTTGTAATATTGTAAGGCACAGAAATGACTGTATAGGTAGTTACCAAATACTTTTCTCATAAAACTGGTAGGTTATGAACAATGTAACTGCACCTGCCATGTAAAAAAAAAATTGACATGTCAAAGAGACATAAGAAAAGTTTTTATTGGTCAAACCCCAACCGGTCACAAGAATGAGTCAGGAAAAGTGTGCACTTAGCACATTCACAGCCTCATAATGTAGGTCAATGGGGCTCTCCTGGTCTTATAGACACAGAGACCTGTTCTCATGATTGGTCGGCGGGGTCTGGGTGTCCCTAGTACATGTCAATTTTTTTTTATTGACAGGTACACTTGAACAAAAATTTTTTATGAGATCTTAATTTCTATTAGCCACTATTTAAATAACATAAGAGCGAATTATCACATGTACTTAAAGAGACATTGAAAGAAGTCAATGACATCTGAGCGAGGGAAATGAAGGTCAGATTAAGAGAGAAATTATAAATAGACACAGGAGGCCATTATGTATCCTGTGACTCATGGAAAAAAAAATCCAGATCTCTTCAACAGTATATAGTGTCTTTTATAATTTACAATGGAAGTGTAGGAAACAGAAAATCGGCAAGACAAGATGAGAGAAAATAGGATGGTAATCAAGGCTGACCACTACTAAATAGCATGGAGGACAATTTAGTTTAATGAAATCTGCATGTCCACAAATAGCAATAGAAATTGCTACCATATTTAAACATTTTGCAGGCCGTAGTACATGGAAGACAACCCTCCTTTTAGGTAGCTGTGGAAAAAAAAATCCTAATTATTGGTAAATGTTACCACATTTTTTTCTGAAGTCCATCTTATCCAGAAATGATCTTTTCATCATTTAGCATCTGTGAGGAAAATATATAATTTCTTCTATCAATGTGGTTTTCTTAAATAGATTTTAAAAAACAATATTTTTTTTAGTCACCACCTCCCTATTCTTTTCATTTCATCTACATTTTTTTTAAATAAAAATAAAGATCAACATGACCTCTGTACTGCTTATAGCCAATTAAAATAGATGGCTTTTTTATTATTATTTTTTATTGTTTTATTATACAGAATAATGTCACCCATTATAGTCATTTTCCAAGTGTTAAAATTTATTTAACTCCTCAATTGGTAAGTTGTTTAACATCTGCTGCGCCTGTAAAAAAAGAAAAAAAAAAAAAGGATATATATATGATTAAAAAAAATAATAGTGGTCCAACTACAATACATTTGTTACCGAGCAGTGGGTACTTAATAGTTTCTATGTATTTAACAGTCACATTTGAGCTATCAAGACAGTTCAAATTGAAACCCATTTTAATACTAATAAGGAAAACTATTTCAACTTAGGCCATGTTCACACACTGTTTTTAAGCTTTATTTTTATTATTATTTTCAGTAAATTTTGTGTTCAAACACAGCTTTTTCAGCAATTTTTTTGCATTTGGTCCTTTTTTTCCAGCCATTAACGGCACAAAATTAGACTAAAAAATAGTGTGTAAACATAGCCTTACAGAAAGGTAATTTATTCATTTATGTTGTTCTATGAAAACATTTATTTATTTTGTAAAATACAAAAAAAAAACATGGTAATTCCATAAACTATTTCTATCTTTTTTATATTTGCTATGGCGACCAACTCATTCTGAGAACTATTTTATTTGCATTCCACTTTCCTCTTTGTTATTTGCTTTAACCTATGTTCATTCTGCTATATGTAATTAAAGTTGTTAATTTATATGAGAATATTTTCAACTATGTCAATGGTTTCTTAATATTTATTGTGTAAAAGGACTGGTATTTTTTTTTATTAACAGTTTGTTGAAAGAGATGTTTGCATTTGTTTATAGTAGATATTATTTATTTGGACAGCATTCCGCTCAGTATGATTTCCATGTGGACGGTATGCTAGCTGTACAATTTAGTGGGAAATACTCAACAGCTCCTTGTAGATTTTAGGATCTTTGATTTTTTAAAATATCTGTTATCTGAATAGTTTTTTTTCCATCCTTTTTAAAAACTTTCTTCCAAGGCTCCACCATGCACACAGGTGGTTGTTTTGGTAAAAGCCTGTTATTAAAAAGGATGCTAAAAAAAACTCTGGAGTACTCCTATAATGAGGTCATTTTTTTAATGTACATGCAAGATGTTTGGGTCAGATACGGTTTTATCTTGATCTTTTGTACTCTTGCCCTTTGAACAACAACAAAATGAAACAACTTAAGTGAACTAAATAAAGGGAGTTTACTGAGACACTTGCGTTTGTCAATGTGTGTTTTTGTTATGCCGGGGTCTTCATGGAATGGGATGAAATGCAAAGGAAATGCTATAAATAAGGCTGTCAGGCTATTTCAATATTGTTTTCTTGGGAGGGACAGGCTTGCTAAGAGACAATTAGTTCATCATTGACCTTAAACAAATAGTCATTTATGTGTGTCTAATTACATTTACGTCTCTTATGAAGACTTCTGCTAAATAAGCTTATACAGATGACACCAAACAAGACAAGAATGAGTCTATATATAATTCATTCTATACACAGAACAGGAAAATTAACAAATGCAAACAAACATGCACACTATTGTTGAGACTAGATATTTTAAAGCAAATCATAGCAGAAGACTTGAGTAAGAGCTCATGCTCATCGATCCATATCATGGTCCCATCGGTATTCCCTGAGCCATTTACAGTGCATCCATACAGCATAATATTTATGAGGTATTCTACCTTGAAACAAGGCTTTTAAAGAAGAATATCTTCATGATACTGCAAATGTATTCATCTGAAAGAAAATGGAGGAATTTGAAGGTACAATATGGCTTCATAGGCTGTCGAGATTGTACTGAACCATAATAAATCTTAAAGGGTTTGCCCTATGAAAACGATGTTATCCCCTTTTCACAGGATAAGGGATAAGTAGCTGATCGTGGGGGATGGTTTCATCTGCTTGGACCCCCGCAATTTCCAGGACGGGACCCTGGATTTCAATGAGGAGCACGTGCTTTAGACAGCATGTGCTCCATTAATTTTTATGGGAGCAAAGAGGAGACCTGAGTAAAACACTTCCATAGAAATAAATGAAAAGCCTCCCATCTGCAGCACACACTCTTCACCGGGAACCATGGTCCTGTTCCAAAGATTGCAGGGGTCTCAGCTGTTGGACCTCCTAGCAATGTGGATAGGAGATAAAATAGATTCACTGGACAACTTTAAAAGGCTAAGGACAGCTTTGCACTGATGTTTAGTTATTGTTTTTTTACTGAATGTAAAATAAAGCAATGTTTTTTAAATTGTCTTTTTTCATTTAGAAATTTCCTACCATTTGGCTGAAACTCAGAGAAAGACACAGTAAATCCATCAGGTAGACATTCTACTCTATTAATGTTAGAGATAACAGTGGTGGGAGTGAAGAAAGTAAGGGTTTTAAACCAACTCAAATCAGCTCACACAGGAGGAAGGAGAGGAAATATAAGGCAGCAACATTTTTAATAAAGACCTATGGACAATACTCTCTTTAAGAACAAAGCAAGAAAAAATAGCCTTTTAAAGGTGTTCATAGCCTTTAATATGGCTGAATTGATTACTTGATTTATGCTAAGACCTAAAGCAGGTTTTCTATTTCTGTGTCTTAAAAAAATAAGATAAGGTATAAAAAGGAAGAAATATATATAGTATACAACAAAGATTTTTTCATGCCCACTAAAACCTAAACTTTTGATAAAAATATAGCTATAAACCCTTTTATAACACATAAAATAATATAGGCTAAAACTGACAGTAGTTTTAATGTTAAAGGGGTTCTCCCACAAAATAATATTTATCATCTATCCCATATCTAGATGAATATGGGCGCTCCTGGTTCATACAGCTTCATGGAAGTTACGGAACAGCCAAGTTAGACATGTATTATGTATAGTACACTGCAACACCTTTATCTATTTTTTTTTTTCCAGCCAGAGACTAAACGGCTGAACGAATAGCTCACATTTTTGAAGTATCATTGTGACACTAAGTTCTTAACATGTATTCCAGGAATGACTATATTGGCTTCTGAGTAATACACAGGAGACACTCAGACTAAGACATGTATAATGCAACTGTCTCGCTCATTTAATCTATGTACCTAATAATCCTAGGCATTATTCTCCATTGCTCTATGGACCACCAGCATGGTTATTATAAGTAATTACCATGTAATGAAAGTATACATAATGTAAGGGAATGTGGAAGTATATGTAACAAATACTACTTTATTATACACTGTTTGTGAAGGGAGGCAGTATTAAAGGACACGGTGTGGGAAAAATAAATATATATATTATTTCCTTTTTAAGCACTGGAAAAACTTGTTGGCAGGTCATGACCCAATATGCCAATATGTGTGAAGGCTAACTTCTTAGCCTGTATTTGTGGGAGGGGTGGAGTGTACATTAAAGCCTCACTGTTGGCTGGGCTGCTACGCTACATCTTTCATCACAGGCGGGGTGTACGTGTTTTGCGGATGATGGCTGTGTAAGGCGGGGAGTCTAGCATTTGAATCTCCCACCAATTTCAGAAGCTCTGGCGCCTACTCTTGCTACCGAAGTTTTGCTGGTCCGGTCCTACGTCAGCCACTGGCTGCTTCATGTGGGATGCTGGCTGCCCTCCAAAGTATCTAAAGTATATGGGGTGGGTGGCCAAAGGCTGGCTGATGCAGGGGGTTCGAACCAGGCTATGTCACTTGGGGCTTTGATTACGGTGCAGGGGATGCTCACTTGAACTGGCAGGCTCTTGCTCCGGGCCATGTGGGCAGCTATGGATGTCGCACACCCAGCTTAATCTCTGGCGAGAGTTTAGGAAAGAGACCTAAGTGGTGGTCCACGGTATCATGGTTTCAGGTGTTCCATAATAATTTTTTTTAATAATGAATTCCCTACGTTATTTACACTATAAGTTTTCAATGTTTGTTAGATGTGCAGAAGTATAGGGGGGTTCTTTATAGTCTCTGTAGAGGGTTGTTGTATACACGCCTAGGACGCTGCAGAACCTCTTTGTCAGTAGTTGTACGGTACTGCCTGACCAGTCTTAGTGTCATAATTTATACACATTTGTATTGTTACACCAGTCATTGTATTCCATTTATACCATAACATGTGGTCAGTGCATGCTGGCCTTCATTGCATACCGTGCACTAGGTTATAGTATGCATCTGTGCAGTGCTTTCTTCTATGCATGTCATTCCATGCGCACATTCGTAGTATTAATTTTTCAGACATAGTTTACCGGTTTGTCGTCAATGATGGCATGTACATCTAGTGTACCTGTGTTTTATAACAGTGAAGGAGTAATAATTAGGATGGAGGAGGGTGTTCAACAGTATAGCCCCCAATCATGCATGTGAAATCATTCCATGATAACGTCCGTGCTTACTGTGCAGGTGTTCAAATAGTATTTCATATGTGCATAGCGTTATTTCACGCTCATGGTCTGACCAGTTTATCACACTCATGTTATAGCATTTATCGCATATACTCTTTACATTTACACTTTGCATACATTCATCACATTTGATATCATGTTTTCATTACTATCATGGCTATTTTGTTTAAGTGCATATATTGTGTATGTTGGTTTCTCAACATTTAAAAAAAAAAGTTTTAATCCCTTAAGGACTAAGCCCATTTTCACCTCAAGGACCAGGCCAATTTTATTTTTGCGTTTTCGTTTTTCCTCCTCGCCTTATAAAATCCATAACTCTTATATTTCCATCTACAGACCCATATAAGGGCTTGTTTTTTGCGTGACCAATTATACTTTGTAATGAAACCTCTCACTTTACCATAAATTGGACGGAAAATCCCCCCAAAAATTTTTTTAGGGAGGAAATTTAAATGAAGACCACAATTTGCATATTTTGGAGGGTTTCGTTTTCACACTGTACAATACGGTAAAATGACATGTGTTTTTTATTATGTGGGTCAATACGATTAAAATGTTACCCATGGCTAGATACTTTTATATTTTTGTACCACTTAAAAAAAAAATCTAAAACTTTTTGTACAAAATCAGTAATCTAAAATCGCCCTATTTTGACCACCTATAACTTTTTCATTTTCCGTATAATGGGCGGTATGAGGGCTCATTTCTTGCGTTTTGCTTTTCATCGATACCATTTTGCATATATAAAACTTTTATAAAAAGTTTTATTAATTTTTTTTGGAATAAAATGTGACAAAAAATCTGCATTTTTGGACTTTTTATTTTTTTACGTTTATGCCATTCACCATACGGGATCATTCAAATTATATTTTGACAGTTCGGACATTTCCGCACGCGACAATACCAAATATGTTTATATACTCTTTTTGGGGGTAAAATGGGAAAAACGGACAATTTTCATTTTTATTGGGGGAGGGAATTTTTCACATTTTTTAAAAACTTATTTTTTTACATTTTTCAACTTTTTTTTAACGCTTTTTATATCCCATAGGGGACTATCCATAGCAATCATTTGATTGCTAATACTGTTAAGTGCAATGCATAGGACATAGCACTGATCAGTATTATCGGCTATCTCCTGCTCTGGTTTGCTCGATCTCAGACCAGAGCAGGAGATGCCGGGAGACGGACGGAGGCAGGTGAGGGAACATCCGTCCGCCATTACAGATCATCTATTTTAACATGCGCATTGCCACAGATGCCATGATCTATACTGATCACGGCATCTGAGGGGTTTATGGTGGACATCCGCGCGATCGTGGATTTTAGCCATTACCGGCGGGTTCCCAGCTGTTGATAGCAGCCGGAACCTGCCGTGTATGACGCGAGCACTGCTCCGATGCTCGTGGTCATACACAGGACGTAAATGTACGTCCTGGTGTGCGAAGTACCGCCAGACCAGGATGTACATTTACGTCCATGGTCGTTAAGGGGTTAAAACAGCATTTTATCATTCATAGCATTGATCTCACACATTCGTGTCATTACATTTGGTGTATTTTCTTCCGAGATGGCTTGTGGCCGCGACTTAGGTACCCGGTATGGTTTCAACCGTATTTTTACCTGTGGTTCAGTGACAATGTCATGGCGAATGACAGAAGTACACCCAGGAAGGTCTGAGAACACATCAGTGTTCCTACTGACAAACTCCCTGGCCTCCAGTCTGGGCAGAGGAAAGGTTGTCAGCAATTTTCACTGTGGCAACTGCTTCCTTCGCACCAGACTGAGGGATGGGAAACTCCACCCCTAACAAACCTGGCTGGGGCTATCATCCACACTAGTCTCCCTATCTTTCCAAGGTTTCAACAAGTTTACATGGTACACTTGCTCTGGCTTACTTCGCCCAGGCTGGTGTACCCTGTATGTCATCTCCCTTACCTTTTCGATCACTTCGTAGGGACCCTGCCACCTAGTCAGGAATTTACTGTCGACCGTTGGTACCAGCACCAGAACCCGATCTCCCGGGTTAAAGTTCCAAAGCCAAGCCTGGCGATTATAAACTCTGCTCTGAGCTCACTGAGCTTCCTCCATATGTTCCCTTACCAAGGGCAACACTGTTTCCATCCATTCCTGCAACTGAGTGACATATTCAATTACACTTTTAAGCGGTGTGGGCTGTTGTTCCCATGCCTCTTTAGCTATGTCTAACAGACCACGTGGATGTCTGCCATAGCAGTTAAAAGGGCGAGAACCCAGTAAAAGCCTCGGTCACTTCTCGCACTGCGAACATGAGATAGGGCAATAAAAGATCCCAATTTTTCCCATCTCTAGCCACCACCCGCTTCAACATATTTGTTAACGTTTGGTTAAACCTTTCTACCAGGCTGTCCGTTTGCGGGTGATACACGGAGGTCTGTAGCTGTTTTACCTGCAGTAACTTACTGAGCTCTTTCATTACTTTTGACATAAACGGGGTGCCCTAGTCAGCCAATACCTCTTTAGGTAAGCCCACTTGGGAAAACATCTCCTTTAGCTACTTAGCTATGAGTTTGGCCGAGGTTTGTCGAAGAGGCAGTGCCTCAGGATACCTAATCACATAGTCCAAGACTACCAGGATGTTTTTGTGCCCCCTAGCAGATTTTGGCAATGGGCTTACCAGATCCATAGCAATCCGTTCAAATGGGACCTCGATAATCGGGAGGGGAACCAGGGGACTACAGTAATGTGGCTGGGGGCTAGTTATTTGACATGTTGGGCAACATTCACAGTACCTCTCAATCTCTTTATATGCACTGGACCAGTAAAAACGTTGCAAAATTCGGTCCTGCGTCTTCTGCTGGCCCAAGTGTCCCCCCAGAACATGTTGATGGGCTAACTCTAACACCAGTCTCCGATACACTTTAGGCACCACCAACTGTTCCACATTCTCACCCGCACCTGATTTACCTGGTACAGCATCCCCTGATGGACAACAAAGCAGGGGTACACAGTCTCGGCCCCCGGTTGTTGTGGTGCACCTTCTACAATTAAGAAATTTTCCCAGGCCCGAGATAATGTCGGGTCTTGGTGTTGGGCTGTACCGAAATTTTCTCCGGAGACATTGAGGTCTGCCAACTCGGGACCTGACGGCAGCTCCTCCACATCTCCCACCATTACTTACAGTGGAGACGATTCAGTCTCTTCCACTGTAGGAGTGGTCACACCAACCGTGGTTACTTCTGACTCAGGTTCCCAGTATTCCGGGGTCACACCTGAGTAGGGCAAGTCTATTGGGGACACCCCTGCCCTACAGGTCTGGGGAGTTATTATCTGGGGCCACAAAGACACAAACCCCAGAAAGTCTCTCCCAATAATCAGTTCATGGGGTAGCATTGTAGCGACAGCCACCTTGTGAGTCCAACAGCCATTTGGGGCTGACACGGTCACCAGTGGGATCGTTTTTCAGGTCCCCGTGAATACATAATACCCCCCAGCCTGTCTTCCCGTGTAGTCCATGGGCAGCACCAGATTTGACATCACTATGGTCACCATACTCCCCGAGTCCAATAATGCCTAGACCACACAACCTCCCACCTTTAGCTGGCGGAGGTGTCCAGAGTCTCCTGCCCTGGGGATACCAGTGGCACACAGTCTCTGGGCATACAGGGAAGGCCTGAGCGCATAGTTTGTGTCCGGCCACTGGGGACAATTAGTCCTAACATGTCCCGGTTCGTTACAGTCCCAACAAAGCAACGGGGCAGGAGTATTTGGGCTTTACAGCTACCTGGGAAAGGGTGGGGACCTCCTGGGTTTAACCACCCCCTCCCGCAGTGTGATGGTGGCCTTGTACCTCTCCATGAGATCTACCATACCCAGTGCGTTACTAGGTGACGGCTGGCCAATCCAGCTCTTAAGGGTGTAAGGCAGAGCCCTCCAGAACATATCGACCAGGAGTCGGTCCATTATGGCAATGGGACTCAGGACCTCCGGCTGTAGCTACTGCAATAAGTCATAATATTGTGGCCGGGCAGGTTCAGCCGGCTTATACTACCACTGCCTTACTCGCTGGGCCCGGACCCACACATTTACCCCCAGTCTTGCCAAAATTTCACCCTTGATGATGTCGTAATTAGCCGCCTGGTCATCAGGTAAGTCAAAATACGCCTGCTGGGAGCCAGATGTCAGGAACGGTGCGATAACCTCAGCCCACTGTTCCCAGGGTAACCTTTCTCTCACGGCCACTTTTTCAAAGACTGCCAGGTAGGTCTCGACATCATCCGCGGGGGTCATCTTTGGCATTGTCATGCGAATAGCCTTCCGGGTGTCAGGGGTTGTCCGGGTCGTCGTTGCAGCTTGAAGCGCCATCACCTGGTGTAGCAGTAGCTGGTTAGTCTCCCGCTGGTGCTTGTTGCCCTCCTGCTGTTGCCGGTTGAATACCTGCTGTTGCTTGGCGGACTCCTGCCGAGTCTGTCGGTCTCCCGCTGTTGCAAGTTGGCCTCCATGAGTGCCTTTATAACTGCCTCCATTTTGGAGAAAACTGCTTTGCCTTGTCTCTCTCGAGAAAACACTGCAGCTGTACTGTCAGTCACTTGTCGGCAGGTCCGTTGCCCCCTAGCAACCACTCCAACAGGTTATCCCAGGCTCAGTTCTTAGTAAACAGCATGCTGCACACTGACCTCACTGCGTTGCCCGCATCCTCCACCAAATGTGATGACTCACTCTTGCAGATAGGTGCAGTTGCAGTATAGAGGCAAGGAGACAGTGCTTTTCAAATCAAAGTTCAGTGTTTTATTCACACTAAGCACACGACAAACAGTCTTTAAACGCAGAACAAAAGGAAACCATAACAAAAGTCCACCTGTATTTCTTAGCTGCTTGTTCACACCTGAGTTCCTGCCATGCGGCATCAAGCAAGACTTTTCCAGGCCTCCAGCTAGGCTGTTCAGCAGCTTCCACTCTTGGAGCAACCACAGGGAAGAACTCCACACACAGCTTTCTCTGGCACTGTGAGCTGCAACTAGCAAATCCCCCTCAGCTGGTGAGGCAGCCTAGCTTTAAGGCCAACAAAAGCCGGCCTGGATTGTGGGGAATGACCCTACACTTGATCATTCCCAGTAAGAGCCGTCCCGGATTGGCCTTCCAGCCATACTACGGCCTTAGTGTAAGTCTGCATCACAGCACAGACACTGAATAATAACGGCTATTACTGCACCAAAGCCAGGAGCCTTGGTGACACATATTGCACGTCGACCACCATACCTTTCCCCTTCTCACAATATGCAATTAGTTTTTCAGTCTGTGGTTCTCTTATAGCATTTTATTCTGTGCGTAGTGTGTTTTATGGATAATATCTGTTATGTAGGGTTTATGCATATGGTAATTCTCCACTGTGTTGAATGTATTGGAGTCACTAAGTATCCTGAGATGGAGGCACTGTGTCTTATTAGCATGTACATGGTTTGGTGTTTGTGAGTAATGTTCAAGCGTTTGTTCTAGGTATTCGGTTAGCATTGTTGTTCCGTGCATATGGCATTAGTGTTCTTCTGTAAATTTCTTCACACCATTTACACGGGGCATACAATTATTAGCTCTCATACTGGGCACATGTTTATAGTTTATTCTGTACATACGTTGCACTTACTATTCACACATCATCAGCTTGTATACAGTACATGAATGAATAGCTCAATACTGTGCATTTGTTGTTAGTCATCTTTATGTGCTTGCTTTACGTTCTTAGCATTATATTGGATTAAATTGCATTGTGCTTATGCAAGATGGCATTAACATTCTTAGGCTATTAGTAATTTTCGGGTCATCAATTCTCTGCACCAAGGTTGTTTGCATGCATACGCATATTGGGGTGGTATCTGTCATGCTTGCCATGTCTGCAGGGACATATCGAGCGGTTATTTTATGGACACTAATACAGTACGTTGCCATTATGACACATAGGCTGTGGTATACCCATAATGCCTGCCATATCTGCAGGGGGGAGGCATCACAGTTATTGTTACTGACATGTATTCAGTTCAATAACATCACTGTTTACAGATGCTTGTATTTGGGTTGCACTACACTGGTTATTGTTCCTGACGTTTTCAGAGCAGTAACCTTCTGACACATAGGCAATGTATACCCTGCATACCTGCCACGTCTGCAGGTGGATGCATTGCATAGTTATTGTTACTGACTAGTGTTGAGCGGCATAGGCCATATTCGAATTTGCGATATTTCGCGAATATATGGATGAATATTCGTCAAATATTCTCTAAATTTGCATATTCATAATATTCGCGTTTTATTTTCGCATATGCGAAAATTAGCATAAGTGAAAATTTGCTTACGCAGAAATTTGTACACCAGTCTCACACATTAGTGTTAGAGCCTTCTTTACACCACACAAGCTGGAAGCAGAGAGGGATGATCACTGTGATGTATACTGTGAAAAAACCCAAAACAATATTCCTTATTCGCGAATATGCGATATTCGCGAGCAACACTATTACTGACACATTTTTCAGAGCAATACCATCACGACACATAGGCGGTTGTATATCTGTTATGCCTGCCACGTCTGCAGGGGGATGCAATGCGTAGTTATTGTTCCTGTCTCGGCTTCAGGGCTATAACTTCACAGCACTCAAGCTGTCATATACAAGTCTGTCGGCCACATCTGCAGGCTTATACACAGCACATTATGGATATGCTTTCAGTCGCCACCAGATCGTCATGACCTTACGTGCATAGTCGTTGGTTAGTAGGTCGATTAGGTGCTTGTTGTTTTAGTCATAGTGGGTTCTGTAAACCAGTCCTGTCTACAGGTCAAATTTCTTTCCACAGGTGGTGCTTCCAGAATGTTGGCTTAATTAGGTTTTATCCACTTAGGAGTACAATGTTGATATACGGCCTGGTAGATTTCGGTATCGCAGGTCATCAGGCACCATTCATATAGTCGTTTTATTTACGCATTACACTTGTCATGCCTGCCACGTCTGCAGGGGGAACGTTCTGTGCATTTGTTCATATATAGTTTGATCTGTACATACGCTTATATAGTTTGTTCTGGGCATTCGTATATATAGTTTGCTCTGTGCATTCTCTCATATAGTTGGTTCCGTGTATACGTTCGTAGTTTGTTCTGGGCATACGGTTTTCGTGTTCATTAAGGGTATATGTTAAAATTGTTATGTTCTGCATACATATATAGCAGTTTGCTTTGCATTTGTTATAACGTTTATACCCAATATACATTCATATCTTACACGGTACATACTTTTTAAGTGTTTTACTGTGCATGCCTTTTATGGTACTCATACTGTACACCGTCTGCGTTTACAGAAATGTCATTATTCTATGCACACGTCTGGTGGATGTGTTAGTGTTATTCTTTACATGTTTGTAACGTTTTTTAGTCGGGACACAAGTTATTACATTTAGTTTTGGCATTCCAGTATTTGATTGGGTGAGTCAGTAAGTTAAGTATTGCATTGTGCATACAGGGACATAGCTTGGTTTTCTGTTGAGACTGGTCACTTCCACAAGTCAATCAAGATTACAACCTGTCACGGCTTCGGGTTAGTAACGACATTATTAGTTACATACTGTATATTTGTTGAGTTTAATGGTCATGGTTGCTGGATATGTTGCTTTGTTTCAGGTCAATTACGATTTCATTCTGACTCAGTTTGAGGTTGGCGACAATGTTTTTAAGTTATGGACACTGGTTCGATATCAGTGTAATGTTTTAGGCATGGGTAGTTTTGTTTGGCAAGACCTGTTGCGACTTAAGGTTGATTATGGTTATAAACGGTCATAGTTTAATTCTCACTCGCTCTTGTTAGAACTGGCACATATTCAGGTCAGCCACATATTCAGGTTTATTTTCTTGAATTTGTTTGTTACCTTTGGGCTTGCTTTTCTGTTAGGAACGTAATTAATTATCTTTAGGTTGACACTTTTCATTCACAGGAAGCAGGGGAGTTCATTACTGACGTGGCTAGGTCTGTTGAATTAGTATAGGGGTGTATTTGTTTGAGTCAATCCTGGTGCCTATTTGCACTATTGAGTTTTGGTCTCTCAAGCTTTGGCTATGGTCAGATGAGGTCCTTGTAGATAGCATTTTTGTTCACCAGGATGCATTATCATGGTATAAAGTATGTTTAATGCAGATATTATTGTTGTGACAGAGGTTCTGTCCAGGTAGTCAGATCTTTAGTGGATGAGCTAAAGGAATGGTGGGGTGTACTTACTAAACGGCTTTTCATTAGAATGTACAGACTTCCCAGTATGTCCTTCTTTCGCTTCAGAGGAACCCCATAGCCGTACATGCATGCTAATCAAGGATTGCTGGGAACGCCTGCCTAGCCATATGTCATAAAAAGCAATTCCATACTAGATTAGTCTATTATTATTACCTCAGTATTTCAGAATCGTGGGGTTCCAGCAAGGAGCTATGCTTGAGGTTGTAGGTTTAATCCTAACCGCATTCAGGTTAGGTCACTTTGGGGTCTGCCCTTTGGTTTTGTTTTAAGGCCACTTTGTGAAGTCATTTTTTAATTCTGCATGGTTTGCTGTGCTTGCTTGCCATGACTTAAAAGGGCAGGTTGATGTTAGCTCATGTTTGGTAGGTCGTATGGTTAGTATCAAGAATTTACGAGCTCACTTAGCATGGAGCTTGTAGTTTTGTCAATATGTGGTTATGTTTTAAATTTCTGAGTTTTGGCCCTCTTTAGGTGTACCCTCACGCAGCAGCTATGGCACACCTCAGGCTACTTAGTTAGGTAGTTGGTGATCAGGATTTGTTGATCACACTTGGGTGTTAATTGTAGTTGTTTAAAATACGTATTGGGTTAGGATATGACGATCGCATCATGTAGCCCTGACCACAAATTGTATTTAGCCAATGTTTCACGCTGTGAAACTTGCATATTTATCCTTTATACAGTAAATTGCAGAAAGTTTATATAGTAATCTAGTCATGTCAGGAGCTTTTCACTCTTAAGAGTGGACGTAAATGTCACATTTCTCTATAATGGCATATCATTTATATAATATAAACTATGTAAAGACAATCTAAAGGTGAAACAGACGCCAATAAAAAGAACAAAAAGCATTTAACAAACACAAAGACAAATGAAAATTTAAACCATTAGTGGAAGAGCTATTTAAACAACATAACAATCATCCTGCATTAAGAAAACATTTGCACCACAGTACTTCATTGTAAAACCAACAACTTAATCCACCACAGAAAAGTAGACCTTCAGGCAACATTGGACAAACAGCCCAGCCCTAATTGTTTTTCACTGCACTTTGTATAACCGCGTCATCCAAACGCTTTATGAACGTCCATCACATAGATTTTCCAAACTGATATTTGCAAGAAAACAACTGAAAAGGGCCAGGAAACTTTTTTAAAGGAGTTTATATTCTTGAGCTTAAATAATCATGTTCAGGTTCACCTCATAATGATGACATTTCATTCATGATACAGGAGTTTATATAGTAAAGTTTTATCTGTCTTCTTCACACAGTAGGTCTTCTCTTTATTCAGTTTCTGAGATACAGATATTTTCCAGCTCAGAGCCAAAAAAAAGCTTGGTGCTCTGTAGAGTCCTTGTGAACTGTGGTGGCCCAGAACAGGAGTTACACCCCTGTACCATTGCCGCCCTGTAAGGCAGATTCCATTTGGTGACCCCTTGCCCCCCCCCCCCCCGGCACCAGTGTCTCGTATATAAATCCTAAGTGACTATGTTATCCAGTGTATTGTACATTAAATGTGATATACCTTAAAGTGTTGTTGTCATGTGATTGTAACTAAGGAAGGTACCAGTGACCATGTGACCTACAGAGTGACCTATGTGACTCCTCCTTAGTCTCCCCCATATAAGCCCTGGGTGGAGCTTCCTAAGTCTCTTGAGTGCTGAGTTGCAGTGAAGTCAAGTCTGGAGAGAGTGTCTAGTGTCCTAAAGAGGCCTAAAGTCTACCACGCAGCCACAGATTCACAAGTTCACTACCCCCCAGGTCCAAGTCAAAGCCTGCTAAGCTACAAACATGGTAAAGTAAGTCTAGTCAAGTCAGTCAAGTATTCTGTATCAAGTCAGCATGGCCCTGCATCAAATTGTCCAAGTCCACTATAAGTCCCAGCAAGCCCTGTAGTCTCTGAAGTCACTGGTCACTTCCTTGGGCCTGGCCAAGCTGTATAGACTGTTTCATCTGTCTGACTCAGTAAAGCTGCCGTTGTTCTGTTACTAGGCGTCAGAGTCATTATTTGCCCCCATGCCTAGCCCAGGATCCAGCAGTATTCCTTCGGGTGGTGTAGAGGTAAAACCACGCCCTGGCATCACGAAAACAAAGGGTTAATGCCATCTACCCCTAGGGTAATTCCATCTGCCCTCATCACACCCTCACCACAACTTTTGGCATCCGACGAACAGGATACTGTGTGCACCTTATGCGAAATGTACCCCCCTTTCTGAACTGTGTCCAGTGTTGCCGAAAATTTGCACGCAGATACGAAAATAAATTGCGCCAGAAAGTGTATGGACTTTGTCTGTGAAAAGTGTTTATTCCGAGGCGCTTGTGAAATAGAGGGGGAGGTAAAGAAAAGACTGTTATCTGCCATTGTGAACTGTATAGAGTCTTTAACCTCTTCCCGCTATTGGACGTATGCACACGTCCAGGCGAACTACACGTTCGCGCAAATGGACGTATGCATACGTCCAAGCGATCTCCTGCTCTGCCGCGGGCAGCGCAGTAGATCGCGGGTGGGACTCAGCTGTCAATCACAGCCGGAGTCCCACCGCAGCTGCCGGGGCCACGATCGCGTCGGTCCCGGCAGCATTAACCCCATAGATGCCGTAATCAGTTCTGATCACGGCATCTATGGTACTTGCAGGGGGAGCGCTCTCCCCATGCCCATCAACGGCGGCGCCGCGATAAAATAAGGGGGATCGGGGGTGTCCAAGACACCCCCGATCCCCCTTGAAGAGATAGGAGTGAGGTGGCAGGGTTGCCACTCCTCCAATCCCTGCTATTGATCGGCGGAGCGACCGACCAATAGCAGACTGGGGGCGGGGGGGTTAAAGTTCGGTTCCCCCCCGCTATGCCCACCCATTGGTGTCCGGGCACAGCGGGGGGAACCGTGTAGTAGTGGCGGCGGCAGTGGCGGTCACTTACCCGGCGGCGGCTGTGATCATGGCGGCGGTGGAGGTGAGTATGGCGCCGCGTGTCCGGGAGTCTGTTGCCTAGCAACATCTGCAGGGCGACAGTTTAGAGAGTGGTCTCTAAACTGTGGCCCTCCAGATGTTGCAAAACTACAACTCCCACCATGCCTTGACAGCTGTTTGCTGTGTTGGCATGCTGGGAGTTGTAGTTTTGCAAGATTTAGAGGGGTTCAGGCTAGAGATCACTGACAGTGGTCTCTAAACTGTAGCCCTCCAGATGTTACAAAACTACAACTCCCAGCATGCCCAGACAGCTGTTTGCTGTCTTAGCATGCTGAGATGTGTAGTTTTGCAACATCTGGAGGGCCACAGTTTAGAGACCACTGTCAGTGATCTCTAGCCTGAACCCCTCTAAATCTTGCAAAACTACAACTCCCAGCATTCAGGAACAGCAAATGGCTGTCTCGGCATGCTGGGAGTTGTACTTGCGTGCCTCCAGCTGTTGCATAACTACATCTTCAAGCATTCCCTTTGGCAATCAGTACATGCTGAGAGTTGTAGTTCTGCAACAGCTGGAGGCACACTGGTTGGGAAATACCAAGTTAGGTAATAGCTTCTATTACCTAACTCAGTATTTTCCAACCAGTGTGCCTCCAGCTGTTGCAAAACTACAACTCCCAGCATGCACGTTCTGTCAGTGCATGCTGGTAGTTGTAGTTTTGCCCCCCCCCCCCTCCCATGTGAATGTACAGGTTACATTCACACTGGCGACGGATTACAGTGAGTTCCCTGCTTCAAGTTTGAGCTGCAGCCGCAGCTCAAACTCCTAGCGGGAGACTCAGTGTAAGCCGCCGTCAGTGTGAATATAACCTAAAAACACTACACTACACTAACATAAAATAAAGAGTAAAATGCCACATATACACACGTACACTGCCCCCCCCCACCACCCCCCCTTCCCCCCCAATAAAAATGAAAAACGTATCCTACAGCAGTGTTTCCAAAACGGAGCCTCCAGCTGTTGCAAAACAAAAACTCCCAGCATTTCCGGACAGCCATTGACTGTCCAAGCATGCTGGGAGTTTAGCAACAGCTGGAGGCACCCTGTTTGGGAATCACTGGTGTAGAATACCCCTATGACCACCCCTATGCAAATCCCTAATTTAGGCCTCAAATGCGCATGGCGCTCTCACTTTGGAGCCCTGTCGTATTTCAAAGCAACAGTTTAGGGCCACATATGGGGTATCTCCGTACTCGGGAGAAATTGCCTAACAAATTTTGGGGGGCTTTTTCTCCTTTTACCCCTTATGAAAAGGTAAAGTTGGGGTCTACACCAGCATGTTAGTGTAAAAAAAAACATTTTTGTACACTAACATACTGGTGTTGCCCCATACTTAAAAATTTCACAAGCGGTAAAAGAAAAAAAGCCTCCAAAATTTGTAACGCAATTTCTCCTGAGTACAGAAATACCCCATATGTGGGCGCAAAGTGTTCTGGGGACGCACAACAAGGCTCAGAAGGGAGAGTGCACCATGTAAATTTGAGGTCTAAATTGGTGATTTGCACAGGGGTGGCTGATTTTACAGCGGTTCTGACATAAGTGCAAAACAATAACTACCCACATGTGACCCCATTTTGGAAACTACACCCCTCACGGAATGTAATAAGGGGTACAGTGAGCATTTACACCCCACAGGTGTCTGACAGATCTTTGAAACAGGGGTCTGTGAAAATGAAATTTTTTTTTTTTAATTTGCACAGCCCACTGTTCCAAAGATCCGTCAAATGCCAGTGGGGTGTAAATTCTCCCTGCACCCCTTATTACCTTCTGTGAGGGGTGTAGTTAAAAAAATGGGGTCACATGTGGGGGGGTCCACTGTTCTGGCACCACGGGGGGCTTTGGAAATGCACATGGCCAAATTCTCTCTCCAAAAGCTCAATGATGCTCCTTCTCTTCTGAGCATTGTAGTTCGTCCCCAGTGCACTTCACGTCCACTTATGGGGTATTTCCATACTCAGAAGAGATGGGGTTAAAATTTGGGGGAAAACAAGCATTTTAGTGTGAAAAAATTTTTTTTTTTTTACATATGCAAAAGTTGTGAAACACCTGTGGGGTATTAAGGTTCACTTTACCCCTTGTTACGTTCCCCAAGGGGTCTAGTTTCCAAAATGGTATGCCATGTGTTTTTTTTTCTGTCCTGGCACCATAGGGGCTTCCTAAATGGGGCATGCCCCCAGAGCACAATTTGCTTCCAAAAAGCCAAATGTGACTCCTTCTCTTCTGAGACCTGTAGTGCGCCAGCAGAGCACTTTTCATCCCCATATTGGGTGTTTTCTGAATCGGGAGAAATTGGGCTTCAAATTTTGGGGGGTATTTTCTGCTATTATCTTTTTTAAACATGTCAAATTTTAGCTAAACCAAGCATTTTTGGTAAAAAAAAACATTTTTTTTTTACATATGCAAAAGTCGTGAAACACCTGTGGGGTATTAAGGTTCACTTTATCCCTTGTTTCGTTCCTCAAGGGGTCTAGTTTGCAAAATGGTATGCCATGTGTTTTTTTTTGCTGTCCTGGCACCATAGGGGCTTCCTAAATGCGACATGCCCCTCGAGCAAAATTTGCTCTCAAAAAGCCAAATATGACTCCTTCTCTTCTGAGCATTGTAGTTCGCCCGTAGTGCACTTCAGGTCAACTTATGGGGTACCTCCATACTCAGAAGAGATGGGGTTACAAATTTTGGGTGGTATTTTCTGCTATTAACCTTTGCAAAAATGTGAAATTTGGGGGGAAACACACATTTTAGTGATTTTATTTTATTTTTTTACATATGCAAAAGTCATGAAACACCTGTGGGGTATTAAGGCTCACTTAATTCCTTGTTACGTTCCCCAAGGGGTCTAGTTTCCAAAATGGTATGTCATGTGTTTTTTTTTGCTGTTTTGGCACCATAGGGGCTTCCTAAATGCAACATGCCCCCCAAAAACCATTTCAGAAAAACGTACTCTCCAAAATCCCCTTGTCGCTCCTTCGCTTCTGAGCCCTCTACTGCGCCCGCCGAACAATTTACATAGACATATGAGGTATGTGCTTACTCGAGAGAAATTGGGCTACAAATTCAAGTATAAATTTTATCCTTTTACCCCTTGTAAAAATTCAAAAATTGGGTCTACAAGAACATGCAAGTGTAAAAAATGAAGATTTTGAATTTTCTCCTTCACTTTGCTGCTTTTCCTGTGAAACACCTAAAGGGTTAAAACACTTACTGAATGTCATTTTAAATACTTTGGGGGGTGCAGTTTTTGTAATGGGGTCATTTATGGGGTATTTCTAATATAAAGACCCTTCAAATCCACTTCAAACCTGAACTGGTCCATGAAAAATAGCGAGTTTGAAAATTTTGTGAAAAATTGTAAAATTGCTGCTGAACTTTGAAGCCCTCTGGTGTCTTCCAAAAGTAAAAACTCATAAATTTTATGATGCAAACATAAAGTAGACATATTGTATATGTGAATCCAAAAAAAAAAATATTTGGAATATCCATTTTCCTTACAAGCAGAGAGCTTCAAAGTTAGAAAAATGCAAAATTTAAAAATTTTTCATAAAATGTGGGGATTTTTCAACAAGAAAGGATGCAAGTTACCACAAAAATTTACCACTATGTTAAAGTAGAATATGTCACGAAAAAACAATCTCGGAATCAGATTGATAAGTAAAAGCATTTCAGAGTTATTAATGTTTAAAGTGACACTGGTCAGATGTGCAAAAAAGAGCTGCGTCCTAGAGGTGAAAATGGGCTGTGTCCTTAAGGGGTTAACTGAAAGAGTTAACCTGGTCTGGTGTTTCCCGCGCGTGAGTGGTCGCAGCCCCGCCCACGTCAGTCCCCAGTGGTGATGCCTCTTCAATCAAGCTAGTAGGAACCAAAGAGCCTCCCTGTGTTGCACAGGGGAAGATTTTGCTCGCCGGACCTAGACAGGAAGTTCCCTGGGCGCAGCCATCTTGGAGGTTTCGGCTACTGCATCTGTCTCCGGCAGTCACCTGCAAGGCCACGCTGCATCACAGGCTCCGCAACCACCACCAATCATCAGTATCAAGTTTCCGGTGCCTGAATCTGTCATTACTGTCACGTTACTGGTCGCAAGACTGTTCATCACAGGGTACCTGCAAAATAGAGGGGGAGTGTCCACTTTAGTACTTCCATCAGTCAAACCAAAGCTGCTGCTGCAGCACTTCATCAGTTCTCTTAAAAGGGAATGCACCTTATTCTTCTTAAAGCGACAGCGTACTCAAAAATCAACAGGATGTATGAACCCAGGACTGCAGACCAACCGGGCGCCAATGCTTCTTCATCTCCAGCGGCGAGGTCATCACCTGCTCAAGCAGCTAATGTCCTGGCCCCTGCAAGCATCAACAATCCTGGTGTTCCAGCGACAGCGCCGGTATTCGTGGGGAATTCTGTCCTTCCCACCTACAATGGAGACCCCTTCACCCTGATGGCTTTCAACGAGAGGATCATGAGTTTGTCTGTCCTTTACTCTTTCCCTCCTAACCAACAGGTGCAACTGCTAACAGGACAACTCCAGGGACTGGCACTAGAGGAAATCTGCACCTGACCAGCATCTGAAAAGTCGACAGTGGAGCAGATCTTTGAAGGACTGTACCAGGTATTTGAGTGACATTCTCCATCAGAGGTACGTCTCCGGCTGTATGAAAGGCGACAAAAGCCAGGTGAGACCTTGAGAGCATATGCTGTTGCCCTACTGAATGCCCTAGAGACTGTCCAGAAGCTAGATGGTATAACTCCTGAACAGGACAACAAAGTGTTAATGGACAAATTTATTAATGGAGCCCATAACAAGTGGGACAAGGCCCAATTGAGCATGTTAGCAGTCCAAAATCCCCACATGTCATTTCCTGCTTTCAAAAGACTAGGTATCCAAGTGATTGAGTCTGGGACTGAGTTAGAGGAAGTTTGTACTCCAATTTCACATGTTCAAGAGCCAGTAGGGGCGGTAGCCAGGCCTATACCATCACAGTCCTTTGTACCCACCCCAGTGCAACCCTCTTTGCTACAGAGCGTTTAAGGGGTTCTTCGGTGCTTAGACATCTTATCCCCTATCCAAAGGATAGGGGATAAGATGCCTGATCGCGGGAGTCCCGCCGCTGGGGACCTCCGTGATCTTGCACGCGGCACCCCGTTTGTAATCAGTCCCCGGAGCGTGTTCGCTATCACGCCCCCCTCCCGTAGGCTTGCATTGAGGGGCGGAGCGTGACGTCACACGGGGGCGGAGGTGTGACATCACACGCCATCAGCCCTGTGGTCGCCGGTAATCAGACCCGGAGCGAACACGCTCCGGGGACTGATTCCAAACGGGGTGCCGCGTGCAAAATCACGGGGGTCCCCAGCGGCGGGACTCCCGCGATCAGGCATCTTATCCCCTATGCTTTGGATAGGGGATAAGATGTCTAAGCACCGGAGTACCCCTCTAAGCAGGACTTCAAACAATTGACCAAGGCTGTTAAGGAGCTTGCCACCAGGCCTGCTCCACCTGATCGAGAACCGCCCTTACCCAGGCAACCTGCCCCTGCTCCCTGCAATCCCAGCTATCGTAATCCTCCACCAAATAGATACTCGGGGACTCAGAGACCTTTTTTGCACCTATTGTAACAAGCCCGGCTATTGGAAAATGCAGTGCTGGAATTTAAATGGATTCACTCTTTATCAGGACTCTCGCTTTATGTCGTTTCCTGCTCCCCTGTATCAGTTATACATAGAGGTATACAGTACCTCTAGAGGTGTTGATAGGTACAGGATCACAAGTTTCTACCATATTTAAGTGTTTTTTTTTTTACCAGCATTGGGATGCTAGTCTATTATGTGAGCCTGAGGATGTCAATTTCAGGGTAGATGCAGGTAATGGGTAGTGTTGCTCGCAAATATTCGCAATGCAAATTTTATTCGTGAATATCGCATATTTGCGAATTCGCGAATATAGCACCATATATTCGGAATTACGAATATTCGTTTTTTTTTTCATTTAAAAAAAATTTTTTTTTTCACAGTACACATCACAGTGATCATCCCTCTCTACTTCCAGCTTGTGTGGTGTAAAGAAGGCTCTAAAACTACTGTGTGGGACTGGCGTGCAAATTTTCACATATACGAAAATTTGTATATGCTAATTTTCGCATATGCGAATTTTCGCTTACACTAATTTTGGTGTATGTTAATTTTTTGCATATGCGAATTTTCGCATATGCAAAAATAAAACGCGAATATTACGAATATGCGAATATAGCGAATATATGACGAATATTCGTCCACATATTCACAAAATATCGCTAATTCGAATATGGCCTATGCCGCTCAACACTAGTAATGGGCAACCAGTCCCCAGACATGGATACTGAGAGCCAACCATTCAATTGGGTGAACATGTACTTAAAGGGCAGGGAGTGATTGTAACCAATGTGTTAGATAAGGGGTCAGCTGAATTTATACTGGGGATGCCTTGTATGCCTCTCTTCCCCATATGTCCCCTTCAGACCAGCAGGCTTCGCAGCACCACTTGTAAGTTCAACAGGAGGAGCAGAAGTTTGCCAACAAGCAAGGTGAAATCTGCCGAGTACGAGTTCAAGATATCAGGTCGGTGACCTGACAACCCAACACTGAAACCCTCATCTGGTGTAGTGCACATCCCAGAGTCAAGAATAAGGCCCTGCTGGAACCTATGCAGTTGGAAGATCATCCTCTCGTCCGAGCTGGAAGAAGTTTCGTCACCCTCACCAACGGGAGAGCCCGGTGCGGTTAGTAAACCTGTCTGATTCTGCTACTGTCTTACCCAAATACACTCCAGTGGCTCAGTTGTACCTCCTTGAGTCGAAAGACATTGTGACAGAATGTCTGGTGGCCTGATAGCATGCAGCTCAAGTTACTGATGGATCCAGTGCTAACCCCCTCAGAGCCCTGGTGGGCACATCTCCACTTGGGGGGATGACACTACCCCAAGGGACAAGGTCAATGGAGTCATTAATGTTGCCAAAAGATATCACAAAGCTTTCTTCAAACACCCACAGACTTTCGGAAGACGTCGATGATTCAGCACCGCATCCTCACAGGCGACAGCCCACCTATCAAGGAAAGGCACTATCTGTTCACGCTAGGCATGTATCAGACTGTCAAGAAGATGCTGGCCAACATGAAAGAAGCGGACATGATACAAGAAAGTCGGAGTCCCTGGGCGTGCCACTTGTCCTGGTCAAGGCAAAAAGACAGAACCATCCGCTTCTGTGTCGACTACAGGTCCTACCAGGAACACCTTAGTCATCTGTCAGACGTCTTTCAAGTCTTGATCAAGGATGGGTTGAAGATCAAACCATCAAAGTATCACTTGCTCAAACCTCAAGTCCATTACCTGGGTCATGTTGTCAGCACAGAGGAAGTCCAGACAAATCCTGAAAAGGTGGATGCTGTCAAGAACTGGCCTACCCCCCGCACAGTGAAAGATGTCAGGAGCTTCCTAGGATTTACTGGCTACTACCGCAGCTTCATCCCACACTTGGCCTAAATTGCAGAACCCCTCACAGCTCTCCTACGGGGTACGGTGAAGGAGAATTACAATGGAAGACTGTTACGCTGAGCGCTCCAGGTCCCTGCTCCTCCCCGGAGCGCTCGCGGCGTCTCTCTCTCTGCAGCGCCCCGATCAGACCCGCTGACCGGGAGCGCTGCACTGACATTGCCGTCGGGGATGCGATTCGCATAGCGGGACGCGCCCGCTCGCGAATCGCATCCCAAGTCACTTACCCGTCCCGATCCCCGGCTGTCATGTTCTGGCGTGCGCGGCTCCGCTCTCTAGGGCGTGCGCGCGCCAGCTCTCTGAGATTTAAAGGGCCAGTGCACCAATGATTGGTGCCTGGCCCAATCAGCCTAATTAGCTTCCACCTGCTCACTGGCTATATTACATCACTTCCCCTGCACTTCCTTGCCGGATCTTGTTGCCTTGTGCCAGTGAAAGCGTTTAGTGTTGTCCAAAGCCTGTGTTCCAGATCTTCTGCTATCCACATTGACTACGAACCTTGCCGCCTGCCCCGACCTTCTGCTACGTCTGACCTTGCCTCTGCCTAGTCCTTCTGTCCCACGCCTTCTCAGCAGTCAGCGAGGTTGAGCCGGTGGATACGACCTGGTTGCTACCACCGCAGCAAGACCATCCCGCTTTGCGACGGGCTCTGGTGAATACCAGTAGCATCTTAGAACCGGTCCACCGACACGGTCCACGCCAATCCCTCGCTGACACAGAGGATCCACATCCAGCTAGCCGAATCGTGACAAAGACTACCTATTGAATGGGCAGAAGAGCAAGAGACAGTGTTACGAGCTCTTAAACGTCTACTAACAGAACCACCCATCTTGATGTATCCATATACTGATGCCAGTTTTGAAGGTCTGGGAGCTATCCTGTCCCAAGTTCAAGATGGACAAGAGAGAGTGAATACTGAATACTGCCAAGTTAGGTGCTAATGAACAGCGATGGGCTTCAAGATTAGCCATCTACAGTTTCCCCATCAAGTACAGAAGTGGCATGTCAAACGTCAATGCCGAGGTGCTGTCTCGGATGACCCCCGGCGAAGAACCACCTGTCGAAGCCGTGTGGGAAGACGCCCACATTTTATCAACGGTTTGTGAACCAGAATGTTGTGACCGCCCTCTTGGATGGTGAGCCTAGGTCTGAAAAGGTTAAAGAAGAAGTTTATGCCTGGAAGACTCTACAAGATGAAAGTTGAGTCATGGGGGATCTATCGGACTATTTTCTGGTGAAAAAAGTACCAACCAGTCTATGCCAGGCGAAGTCTGACTCCGAGTTGAAATGTCTGTGGCGACAGAGGAAGTGACTGTTTGTGCACAAAGGACTGTTGTACCGAAATTCTTTGGATATGGTCTCTGGTGATCAACTTCATCAGATTCTGGTTCCCTGAAGAGATGCGGCGATGGTCCTCAACGCATATCATGACCAGTCGGGACACTTTGGCGTCCACAAGACCGAAGCTACTGTCAGGCGAATATCTATTGGATCGGAATGCGGAGAGACATTGAGAAATGGTGCAGAAAATTTTCTATCTGTTACCAAAAATGTGCGCAAGGACGCAAGAGCTCCCCTCCATTCCATCCAGAGTGACAGATCCAACCAGTTGGTCGCACTAGATCATCTGAAATTGTCTCCTACCCAGTCGGGGTATACCTATTGTTACGCCTAGCGCTCCGGGTCCCCGCTCCTCCCCGGAGCGCTCACGGCGTCTTTCTCCCTGCAGCTCCCCGGTCAGTCCCGCTGACCGGGAGCGCTGCACTGTCATGGCCGTTGGGGATGCGATTCGCACAGCGGGACGCGCTCGCTCGCGAATCGCATCCCAGGTCACTTACCCGTTCCCGTCCCCTGCTGTCATGTGCTGGCGCGCGCGGCTCCGCTCTCTAGGGCGCGCGCGCGCCAGCTCCCTGAGACTTAAAGGGCCAGTGCACCAATGATTGGTGCCTGGCCCAATTTGCTTAATTGGCTTCCACCTGGTCCCTGACTATATCTAACCTCCTCCCATGCACTCCCTTGCCGGATCTTGTTGCCCTTGTGCCTAGTGAAAGCGTATTGTGTGTCTAAAGCCTGTGTACCAGAACTTCTGCTATCCACCCTGACTACGAACCTTGCCGCCTGCCCCCGACCTTCTGCTACGTCCGACCTTGCTTCTGTCTACTCCCTTGTACCTCGCCTATCATCAGCAGTCAGAGAGGTGACCCGTTGCTAGTGGATACGACCTGGTCACTACCGCCGCAGCAAGACCATCCCGCTTTGCGGCGGGCTCTGGTGAAAACCAGTAGTGACTTAGAACCGGTCCACTAGCGCGGTCCTCGCCAATCCCTCTCTGGCACAGAGGATCCACTACCTGCCAGCCGGCATCGTGACAGTAGATCCGGCCATGGATCCCGCTGACGTCCCTCTGCCTTATATCTCTGATATCACCACGGTGGTCGCCCAGCAATCCCGACAGATCGCCCATCTAACCCACCAGCTGTCGGAAGTATTCACCATTGTGCAGCAACTTCAGTCGCAACTTCAGCAGCAATCATCTCCTCCGCCAGCTCCTGCACCCCTTCCGCAGCGAGTGGCCACTCCTAGCCACCGCCTGTCCTTGCCGGACAAATTTAATGGGGACTCTAAGTTTTGCCGTGGCTTCCTTTCGCAATGTTCTCTGCACTTGGAGATGATGTCGGACCAGTTTCCTACTGAAAGGTCTAAGGTGGCTTTCGTAGTCAGTCTTCTGTCTGGAAAAGCTCTGTCATGGGCCACACCGCTCTGGGACCGCAATGACCCCGTCACTGCCTCTGTACACTCCTTCTTCTCGGAAATTCGAAGTGTCTTTGAGGAACCTGCCCGAGCCTCTTCTGCTGAGACTGCCCTGCTGAACCTGGTCCAGGGTAATTCTTCCGTTGGCGAGTACGCCATACAATTCCGTACTCTTGCTTCTGAACTTTCTTGGAATAATGAGGCCCTCTGCGCGACCTTTAAAAAAGGCCTATCCAGCAACATTAAAGATGTTCTGGCCGCACGAGAAACTCCTGCTAATCTACATGAACTCATTCATCTAGCCACTCGCATTGACATGCGTTTTTCTGAGAGACATCAAGAGCTCCGCCAGGAAAAAGACTTAGATCTCTGGACACCTCTCCCACAGTCTCCACTGCAATCTGCGCCTAGGCCTCCCGCCGAGGAAGCCATGCAAGTGGATCGGTCTCGCCTGACCCTGGAAGAGAGGAATCGCCGTAAGGAAGAGAATCTTTGTCTGTACTGTGCCAGTACCGAACATTTTTTGGTGGATTGCCCTATCCGTCCTCCACGTCTGGGAAACGCACGCTCGCACCCAGCTCTCGTGGGTGTGGCGTCTCTGGATGCTAAGTCGGCTTCTCCACGTCTCACGGTGCCTGTACGGATTTCTACTTCAGCCAGCTCTTCCCTCTCAGCCGTGGCCTGCCTGGACTCTGGTGCTTCTGGGAATTTTATTCGGGAGTCCTTGGTTAATAAATTCCGCATTCCGGTGACCCGTCTTGTCAAGCCACTCCACATTTCCGCGGTCAACGGAGCCAGGTTGGATTGCACCGTGCGTTACCGCACGGAGCCCCTCCTAATGTGCATCGGACCTCATCACGAGAAAATTGAATTTTTTGTCCTTCCCAATTGCACTTCCGAAGTTCTCCTTGGACTACCCTGGCTTCTACACCATTCCCCAACCCTGGACTGGTCCACTGGGGAGATCAAGAGTTGGGGTCCCTCTTGTTCCAAGGACTGCCTTAAACCAGTTCCCAGTACTCCCTGCTGTGACCCTGTGGTTCCTCCTGTATCCGGTCCCCCTAAAGTCGTTAGGGACTCTGCCTGCCACAGAAAATGCCTCTCCCCCCCTCCCAGTCCCTTCAGGCAAGCCTCTGTGTCCCCTCATGGCTCCCGTCCTTGTGTCTCCCTGCCCCGTGCCAAGCTTCACCCTCTGCCCTCCCTCCCCATTCCTACTCCTGCTGTACTGCCTGCCATTGAGGAAACCATCCATTCCTTCCCGGTGTCCTCATCCCAGGGGAGGCAGTCACCGGACAAAAAAAAGGGGAGACCTAAGGGGGGGGTACTGTTACGCCTAGCGCTCCGGGTCCCCGCTCCTCCCCGGAGCGCTCACGGCGTCTTTCTCCCTGCAGCTCCCCGGTCAGTCCCGCTGACCGGGAGCGCTGCACTGTCATGGCCGTTGGGGATGCGATTCGCACAGCGGGACGCGCCCGCTCGCGAATCGCATCCCAGGTCACTTACCCGTTCCCGTCCCCTGCTGTCATGTGCTGGCGCGCGCGGCTCCGCTCTCTAGGGCGCGCGCGCGCCAGCTCCCTGAGACTTAAAGGGCCAGTGCACCAATGATTGGTGCCTGGCCCAATTTGCTTAATTGGCTTCCACCTGGTCCCTGACTATATCTAACCTCCTCCCATGCACTCCCTTGCCGGATCTTGTTGCCCTTGTGCCTAGTGAAAGCGTATTGTGTGTCTAAAGCCTGTGTACCAGAACTTCTGCTATCCACCCTGACTACGAACCTTGCCGCCTGCCCCCGACCTTCTGCTACGTCCGACCTTGCTTCTGTCTACTCCCTTGTACCTCGCCTATCATCAGCAGTCAGAGAGGTGACCCGTTGCTAGTGGATACGACCTGGTCACTACCGCCGCAGCAAGACCATCCCGCTTTGCGGCGGGCTCTGGTGAAAACCAGTAGTGACTTAGAACCGGTCCACTAGCGCGGTCCTCGCCAATCCCTCTCTGGCACAGAGGATCCACTACCTGCCAGCCGGCATCGTGACACCTATGCTCTCACCATGGTGGATCATTACTCCAAGTGGGTTGTCGTGGTACCTATCACATATCTCACAGCCAAAACAATGACCCAGATGTTCTACTCTAAATGGGCGCAAACCGTTGGATGTCCTCAGTCTGTGCTAACTGACCGTAGATCAGCCTTTGAGGCCCAACTCTTCCAAGAACTGTGTCAATTCCACGACTGTAAGAAACTCCGAACCACCGCCTACCACCCTAAGGGGAATGGGCTCTGTGAGCGCATCAACCAAGTCTTTATCCATATGCTGCGAGCAGCCTCTGTGTCAAGACAAGAAGAATAGCCCAGGGTATTGCCTGGGTTATTGGAGATTTACAACAATACAGTACAATGCTCCTGTGGGTACACCCCCTTCTATCTGATGATGGTACGATACGGGCAACTGCTGAAAGACCGGAAATTTGGGTTGCAGGCCAACAATTCTCCACAAGCATCTCTTGAGTGGGTTTCTGACCATCAGAGAAAAATTCAAGAGGCCAAAGAGATTGTCAGCAAGAAAATGGGTAAGGCCAAACAAAAGACAAGAAGACGACAACCACCATGCGTCCGCCAAACCACTCCAGGTGGGTGTCAAAGTCTGGCTACAAAAGTTCCTGAAAATTAACAAATTAGATTCCATCTGGGAGACAGAACCCTATACGGGTTTGAAATAAAATAAAGAGTTAAAAAAAAGAACCCTATACCCTATCCTGAGTCCGATTTGTATGAAGTGCAGAAGCCTGGGTATGAGCCACAAGTAATTCACCAAAATCGTATCAAAGTCTGTCTAAAAGAAGATTTGCCAGTGCTTCCATCACTGCCCCCTCCCTCGGATGTCCGACCTGCAAGGGAGTATGTTCCTGGCGAGGAGATCCACTCATCCCTGGATTTCCCCATGTTTTCTCCAAATCAGCCAGCATTCTTCTATGTGCCTCCCGGGGACTAAGGCAACCAATATTAGTCAACACGCCATTCCCTGCTCTTTCACTGTTGGCTCCAGCTTATATACCTGTCTCCAGGGCGCCAACAATGTCTCCAATGTCTCCGGTACAAATGCCAGCGATCCTGAGTCCAGCAAGTTCTGAACAAATTCCAGCTCCTGAGTTTGCTGAGGAAGAGCCAGAAGCTCCGAGGGTTTCTGATTCTCCAGAGGTGGTGTTGCGCAGATCCCAAAGGTCTACACAGGGACAGTTACAAGCCAGGTACAGAGAATAATAGTACCTTTGTACAAAAGTTATTTGTCCATAGTATACTCATAGTCAGTATAACATATATATTCTAACTAATTCTAATGTCATTTTATGTACAGAGAAGTCAGTAGTGTACATAACATTGGGGGGAGATTTATCAAAACCTGTCCAGAGGAAAAAATGCTGAGTTGCCCAGAGCAACCAATCAGATCGATTATTTCATTTTTAACAAGGCCGCGGAAAAATGAAAGAAGCATTCTGATTGGTTGCTATGGGCAACTCAGCAACTTTTCCTCTGGACAGGTTTTGATAAATCTCCTCCATTGTGTGTATAAACTAGTCAAATGTCATGTCTAGTTAGGACTGTAGCTAACCAGTTTATATTCTCAGTCCACATCAGACCTCAAATGTCATATTTAATGTCTAACTATTTTCCTGTCTATCATGTACAGGGTACTCTACTGGCCAGAGGGTTCTACTGGAAGCCTAGGTAAACACGTTCGGAGGCAGAATTACTATGTATAAGTAATAGTGTCATATTTTGTCAGAAAATGTATATCTATTTGTATAATATTCTGGGGAGAAGTAGCTATAGCCGAAGGGCCCCAGCAGCAAAGGCATTCGGGTAGAAAGCCTCCGGCAGCCCAACCAAAACTCACCTTATTTCTCCAGAAAGCAGTTACGAGTTCTAAAAATCTCACATGTTTTATCCCTGTTATTTTACCCTTACTAAAATTGAGCATGTTTGGAAGTTAAGAGAAATGCCACATGGACTCTTTCCCAGTTATTTGTTCATCAGCCCTGAGAAGGACATTTGCAAAATTCCCCAGGAACTGTTCATGGTTTCAACAGGCTTCAGTGGCCACCTTCATGTCATCCGCCCTCCAGGACTGGGTGCCGAGGACGGCTGTTATTTAGAGGAGTTTGTGGTGGCCCAGTACAGGCATTGCACCCTTGTTACCCTGTCAGGCAGACTCCATTTGGTGACCCCTGGGCCCCACTGCACCTGTGTCTCGTATATAAATCTTAAGTGCCAATGTTATCCAGTGTATTGTACATAAAATGTGATATACCTTTAAGTGTTGTTGTCCTGATTGTAACTAAAGGAGGTACCAGTGACCATGTGACCTACAGGGTGACCTATGGGACCCCTCCTGAGTCTCCCCCATATAAGCCCTGGGTGGAGCTTCCTCAGTCTCTTGAGTGCTGAGCTGCAGTGAGGTCAAGTCTGGAGAGAGTGTCTGGTGTCCTAAAGAGGCCTAAAGTCTGCCACGCAGCCACAGATCCACAAGTCCACTACCCCACAGGTCCAAGTCAAAGCCTGGTAAGCTACAAATGGGTCAAAGTCAGTCTAGTCAAGTCAGTAAAGTATTCTGTATCAAGTCAGCGTGGCCCTGCATCAAATTGTCCAAGTCCACTATAAGTCCCAGTAAGCCCTGTGGTCTCTGAAGTTACTGGTCACCTCTTGTATAAACTGTTACATCTGGGTGGACGTGGCGAGGTGCCTTGGAAGATGGCGACATAGTGCTGGAGCTCCCGCACCACGAGCTCTGCCCACTTATTTAATGCCCTGACCGCCGGCTGAGATATGGGAAAGACCTCCCGCAAGCCTCCTAAGAGACCCCCTGCTTCCAAAAAACCTCCTTCTGTGCCCTGTGGCAAAGGTACCTTTGCCCTTCTCTAGCTCCCGGTGCTGCTGGCCTGCACGCAGTCTCTAGTCCCACCTGTGGCCTGCGCTCCTGCTCTGCAATCCCTTCCTCCAGCCGGGTGCCTCCTGCTATAGCATTGCCTCCTCTCACACCGGCGCTGCATGGAACAGCTTACAACAATGACTCCTGTGACCCGCAGGACTCCTGCGTGACCTGTGAAGGACCAATTACTGCCAACAGCGGCCTCTGCAATCCTGCTCCGGTGGGTGGGGGGGTCCTCCTGGGACACTCTGTCCGAGGCAGACCTGGATTGTTTCGGGATCCCCGCTCCTACGCCTACTCCCTGGATCTGTATCAATTTTTTTCACAAATTCCTACTAAAGAGGATTTCCGCTCTTTGATCTCTGAGGTTGAGGATGCATGCCGGGCTGAAATCTCCTCTCTCCATCAGGACTTACAACATGTTTTGGATAGAGTTGAGACCCTAGAGGAGACCCATGATTCCACCAGGACCATGTTGCTCAGCTTCACTCTACTATTGCCTCACAGTCAGAGTTCCTCTGTGATTTGCATAACCATGTGGAGGACCTGGACAATAGGGGTCGCCGCAACAATATCCGAGTGTGGGGTCTCCCCGAAGCCACCCAGGAGGAAGATCTTCATGCTACCCTGGAAGCAATCTTTAACCTCATCTTGCGCGAGCCCCCGTCCCATTAAATCAAATTGGACAGAGCACACCGTCAGGTCCAAGCCCTCCAATGGTCCGCCCAAGGATGTCATTTGTTGTGTGAATTACTTTCTACTCAAGGAAGCTATTAAGGCTAAGGCCTGCTCCCAGTGGAATTTTGATTTTGATGGCGCTCCTATCCAGCTACATCAAGACCTCTCTTTGATTACCCTTCGGAAAAAAAAAACCTCCACCCCTTTTGGCTGTTCTCCAAACCCATTCAAATCCCCTACTGCTGGAGTTTCCCTTTTGCCTTGCAAGCCCGTAAAGATGGACGCTCTGCTGTCCTGCTCTCACACTCTGATATCCCATCATTCTGCTCAGCCTTGGAAATCCCTGCACCTCGGGTGATGGACTGGAGCCTCTCTCCCCCGCCCACCCCTCTCCCTCCTGTGTGGCAACTGGTCCGTAATCAGCGGTCGGGTGGTAACAAGAAAGGTATCTCCCTGGGTCGACGTGACCTCCTTCCCCCTGCACCCACTTGAGAAGGGGCTTAGCTGTTGGATGGTGAACTCCTACTTCTGGGACTCATTTCAGCTTCTTCCCTGGGATACATTATTTGTTCTTGTTTGTACTCTCATGCTGGTTTATTATCCTCATTTATTATACTGTTGATGCTAATGTATCCTAATGTCATAGTTAGTGTTCATCTGTTCTTGCTACATTTGGCATGGCCTCGTGGGCGGAGTTTCTCTGATCTAGATCCAATTCTCCTGGATGATGTTCTCTCATCTCCCCACTGAGGCCTTTCCAACTGGAAAGATAGTTTGGAGGTGCTTCTGTACCTCATTTATGCTACTGGTTTGTGCCTCTTCTTTGACCCTGTGGTCAATGGTTTATTCCATGATTTATTGGTTTCTCGGTTTTTCCTGTTATGTCTGTTTTTTGGCTTATCTTGTCTCCCCTGTTCTCTCTGTGTAACCCCACCATTTTCTCTCTCTCTTTTCCTTTAAGCTTCTGGAGGTAGCTGTATCTCCCCTTGATCCCTTCCTCCCTCGAGGGTGTTCCAGGCTGCTGGAGTTCTTCCCCTGTTGTGTTGTGGGTGAGTGCATTCTCTCTTTTTGCTCCTTCTTCCCTTTTTTTCCTAGACCTTGGCTAAGTGTGTTTCCTTGAATGTTAAGGGTTTCAACTCCCCCTTAAACGGCATCTTCTGCAACGAGAGTTGGTTACGCAGAAGGCTGATGTAGTTTTCCTTCAGGAAACACACTTTGACCATTCCAGTTCTTTCCAATTTCTGACTCATCTTTACCCGCTTGCTTTCTCAGCCTTTTCAGGTAGGAAGACGGCTGGGATTGCAATTTTGGTTTCCGAATCCTGTCCCCTTCAGGTATCTTCTACCTTTACTGATCCCCGGGGATGGTACGTAATAGAGGAGGGCTCCCTTGGTGGTAAACCCCTGCTTCTCTGTAATCTATATGCACCCAATACCTCCCAGATCCCATTTTTGCGTTGGGTCCTTGCTCAGTTACATAAACATCCCCCATCGGCTTGGCTCTTGGGCTTGGGCGGTGATTTTAACCTATTTTTTCCCCCTCCATCGACCATCATTCCCCACTTAACAGCCCGACCCCCACCCCACCCCACCCAACTGCGTCTTGCCTCTTTGTTCCGTCGTTTGATTCACACCTCCTCCTTGTATGACCTGTGAAGGATTAATCATCCCACTGTCTTTTTCGTTTTACTCCCACCCGCATAAATTACAATATTACCCATATTGACTATTTCTTCGTCAATATAACTATGGTAAAAGAAAAAGGGTTGCAGACCTCAAGGTATATACTTACTATATGTGGAATGGATCACTGGGTTTTTAAACCCAGTGATCCATTCCACATATAGTAAGTATATACCTTGAGGTCTGCAACCCTTTTTCTTTTATTGTATTCACTTTTTACACGTGGGGTTACGTGTAACGCAGAAACCTCGGCATACACTTCATTCAAAATATTAGTGTGAGCCCCCCAACTCCTCTTTTTAATGTCCCTATGGTACCCATGCTCTCCTCTGCTTCACTTGGCACCATTTCCTGGTCTGATCACAGTCTGGTTCTTCTGTCTTTTTCTCTTTTCACCTCCTCTCCTAGGCGCTGCCACTGGCAGCTTAATGATTCTCTACCTAAATCTTTGCCCTCCCGGGAATCGATTCAGGCCTTTATTACCGAGCATTTTACTTTAAATCAAGGCTCAGTCTCCTCTCAGGCTTTTCTCTGGGAGGCCCATAAATCAGTGATCTGATGCCTTAGGTTGTTCCCAGGAGCTTAGCACTCAAATTCGCAACCTTGAAGCTGCTTTACTTTCCAATCCTTCCCTTTCGGCGCTGAGTCGTCTGGTCGCGGCACGTGCCCAATTAAGAGAACTTGAGCTCCGTGCAGTGGAACGACAGCTTCCCTTTGCAAAGCAGCGGTTCTATGAGAAGGGTAACAAAGCCCACTCAATGTTGGCTAGACGCCTACGAGACTGTGCTTTGGCCCTCGGCTTTGAAGGATCCCTCTGGGATCACCAGGATGCCATTTCTCGAATTTTTTGGGACTACTACTCTAAGCTATACTCTCTTCCTTCCCAACTGCTTTCTGACCCTGGGGAACGTGATGCTCTGTTGGACTCTTTTCTTTTGGAGTGCCACTTGCCATCTCTCTCGGCGTCTGACTTGGCCTCTTTGAATGCCACAATCACGCATGAAGAGGTGACTCTGATTCTTAAATCTTTACCTTCGGGCCGTTCCCCTGGTCCAAACGGTTTCTCCTATTTATATTACAAGACTTTTTTTGCCCTTGTCCTTCCTCCTCTTGTCTCTCTTTTTAACTCCTTCTTGGGGGAGAGGGGATCCCACAGACCTTTTTGCACTCTTTGCTTACCCTTCTTCCTAAAAAGGGGAAAGAACCCGCATGACTGCTCCAGGTATAGGCCTATAGCCATGTTCAATACTGACCTGAAATTATTCTCGAAAATTTTTCCTCCCCTCCCTCATCCATAAAGATCAGGTGGGCTTCATTCCTTGCCATCAAGGAGGTGACAACACTAGGCGGGTGATTAACCTGATAGATCTGGTTAATCGGCAATCCGAGCAGGCTGTCGTCCTTAGTTTGGATGCTGAAAAGGCCTTTGATAGGCTGGGTTGGCCCTTTCTTTTTGCCACCCTAAGGAAATTTGGGATTACGGTAACTTTCTTACTGCGCTGCAGGGTCTCTACTCTTCCCCTACTGCTTCTCTCAAGCTTCTTCATGCCTCCTCTTCTCCTTTTCCTTTGTCTAATGGCACACGACATGACAGGGATGCCCATTGTCCCCCCTGATTTTTGCATTATGTATTGAACCACTTGCTGCCATGATCCGGGGGGACGCGGACATTTGTGGAATCGCTCTCCATCATAGGGAGTTAAGATTTGTCTCTTTGCTGACTATGTCCTTCTTACTCTCACAAAACCTTTGATTTCTCTTCCTAACCTCTATAGGGTTTTGTGTTCTTATGGGGATGTTTCCGGCTACAGAGTTAAAGGGGTATTCCAGGAAAACTTTTTTTTATATATCAACTGGCTCCAGAAAGTTAAACAGATTTGTAAATTACTTCTATTAAAAAATCTTAATCCTTTCTATAATTATCAGCTGCTGAAGTTGAGTTGTTCTTTTCTGTCTGGTAACAGTGCTCTCTGCTGACATCTCTGCTTGTCTCGGGAACTGCACAGAGAAGAATAGGTTTGCTATGGGGATTTGCTTCTAAACTGGGCGGTTCCCGAGACAGGTATCATCAGATAGCACTTAGACAGAAAAGAACAACTCAACTTCAGAAGCTTAAAAGTACTGAAAGGATGAAGATTTTTTTAATAGAAGTAGTTTACAAATTTGTTTAACTTTCTAGAGCCAGTTGAGATATAAAAAAAAAGTTTTTCCCTGGATAACCCCTTTAATCTTTCCAAAACTGAGGTCCTCCCTTTGAATCTCCCTGTCTCCCTTTCCGCTAAGTTGCGAGCTGCCTATTCTTTTCGCTGGTCTCCTTCTGCTATTAGTTATCTTGGCGTTCAACTCATCTCTCACTACTCCTCTCTCTATACTACTAACTACTGTCCTCTTTTCCGACATCTTCTATTCATTTTAGAAAAATGGCATTCCCAATATATCTCTTTTTTCGGGCGTATAGTGGCGGTCAAAATGATGATCCTCCCTAAGTTACTTCATTTTTTTTTTGAAACATTGCCTGTCAGAGTACCATTGTCTGCCTTACGAGCATTTCAATCTGCCATCTTCCGGTTTATTTGGGATGGTAAGAGACATTGTCTCATGATGTCAGTCATGATGGCTGGAAGGTCTATGGGAGGTTTGTTGGTCCCGGATGTCACTAGGCACTACTGGGCTGCCCACCTACGCCACCTAGCTTTCTGGACCACACACCACGCTTATAGTCACTGGATGGAGCTGGAGAAGCTTCGGTTGGCCCCGACTTACACGAATAAGTTCCTCTGGAACGCCACCCCCCCCCCCCTACCATTCCTCAGGGTCCCTTACTGGGACCTATGTCTTTTTCTCGATATGTGTGGGGGTATTGCTCCAAGAAATTTCGGCTCCTTTCCTCTATGTCCCCATGCAATCTTTTCTTTACCATCCTGCTTTCTCCCCGGGCCTGACTTCATGCATGGTTAAGGAATGGGGGGTGGGGGGGGTAGAGGGCTTTTCTGTTGGGCTGACATAGTGGTGCCTCTTTCCCGAACACTGTTGTCCTTTGAGGACTTTGAGTCTCTCGAACTGGTCTTCCCTCCTCTGAATGACTCCACTATCTCCAGCTTAGGCACTTTATGATATCTGTGCTGGGTACTCACGTGGTCTCTCTACCTACGGCCTTTGAGCGGTTATGCCATTTTGGCCCGCAGATGAAGGGCTTTCTCTCGGACATTTATTCTATTATTAACGCTCCTCTGAACGGAAGTCCCCCTTCCCATCATTACATGAGTTGTTGGGAGGAGGTTTTGAACATCATCATCACACTTCCCCAATGGCAGATCATTTGGCAATGGGCCTCTATGGCCTCTATTTGCATGGCCTTTAAAGAAACACAATTTAAAATGCTAATGGGCTGGTAACATACCCATGAATTGCTTAATAAATTAAACCCGAATATTCCCCCTCAGTGCTGGCGCTGTGATGTGGGATTGGGCACGGTTTTCCACATATTCTGGTCCTGCCCTGGGATTGTTTGCGATTGGTAGGTGGTGAAGAGGTTGGTCACCGAAGTGCTGGGCATTACGGTCCCCTTGGATCCACTAGTATACTTATTACACCTCTTTAGTAGGGCCTTATCCAAAAGACCTTTCAAACTATTTATGCACATTGTTTTGGCAGCCAAAACTCTTATTGCTAAATACTGGAAGCAGCCCCTTCCTCCCTCTGAAATGGATCTTGTAGCGAGAATCCGGGAGATACGTTCTCTGGAATCCCTCACTGTCTCCCTAAATAACTCCTTGCCTCTCTTCCTTTCTGTTTGGAAGCCTTGGGATCGGTTTTCTGATAGACAACCCCCTTAGTCCTTTTACTCTCTTCTGATACTGTCCCTCCTCCCTCCCCAGCTTCTTCCCCAACCTCCCCCCCTTTCCTCCTTCATGATCTCCTGCTATTCTCTTCTCCCTCCCCCATTCCTTTTGTCTTCCTTGTGATATCTTGTTATTGTCCTTGTTAGTCCTCTCTATGTAATGTTTTGTTATTTTCTGTTTTGGTTGTCCTGTTTGTGGGCCTCCATTGGTGCATTGATTATATTCTAAGGGTTGACTGACCGCTGGGTATTGTGTGCATGGTATTTTTGGAGCTATTGCTAGGTCGTGTTACTTTCCTCTTAATCATCTCTTGACCCTATTTCTGTCTCCAATTGACTTTTGTTTTTCATCTGTGCATGTTGTTTGTGGCATTATTTCTGTACATGAAAACTTTAATAAAAATTGACAGTAAAAAAATTAAAGACTGTTACATCTGTCTGACTCAGTACAGTGTTGTAGAGGTAAAACCATGCCCTGGCGTCACGGACACAAGGGGTTAATGCCATCTACTCCCATGGTAATTCCATCTGCCCTTATCACACCCTCACCACAGAACTATGACCTGTCTAAATGATAGGTCAGGAGATGAAACCAGAGGTACGCTAGCCTATAACTATATCTATGAGGATGATTATTTGCTTTGATTACCAGATAGGGAAACAATATTGTGCGGTCTCAGAGTTATTTCATTTCCAAAAATGAGCAGAGAGCAGACAGAACAGAGAGTTGGGGGATATTTTTATTTGTTCTATGTTAGAGATATAACATCTTTGTAGGTATTAATAAGGTAATATAAGGGGGTCTGTCTAAAATGACAGTATTACAGTTGTCCTTTTGTTGACACCTTTAGAGTAGGGTCACAAACTCCGTATAAGCATTGTGTTTCACATTGCACAAAATTCGCTGCACAGCGGGAAATACTCTGCACATTCATCTAAAAGAATATAATACAGGAATTTGGTTGCACTACTGTGGTAGATGTATACAGTGATATTGTAGTAGTGCACATAAATTCCTGTATTGTATTATTCTAATTGTTACACATCCACACCGTCTATCTGGTGTAGGATTCTATTGTGGCACTTGTAGTCCGCTGCAGGCATCCTCCATTGTATGCATTTTTATGCTGGGGATCGCCTCTAGCAATGGACTACAAAGGCAGGATCTGCTCCACCAGTATAAATGCACAACCGCATTTGGGGTTGAGCACCTCCAGCCATTTGAGACTACATTTTTTGTTGTTGTTTAAATTTTATACTTGGAGGTGTGTAAACTCCATATATAATGCGCTTTGAACATTTTCCAGGCAGCATTAAGGTAGCACCTGTGAGGCCATACACCTATATTAGCCAACTTAGGTGGGGCTTGCAGTTTGCCTTCCTCCTCCCATTGTATGTGTGCTTAGCAACGCTGGAGCGTACCTGGGAGGACTCTGAGTCGCCTAATGCTGCCGTAATTGCCCATTGGCCCCTGTTTTGCTTATCACGCACAGGTAGGTTTAGCGCTTGGTCCCATGCCATTGGAGAAACCTTGGCATTGGTGTGCGGGCTCTGGTATGTCCTTCATATAAGGATATACTGGCGAATTTCTCAATTTTAACATCAGTGTTGAGGGATAGCCAATGTCACTGTATACATCTACCACAGTGGGGCATCTAAATTCCTGTATTGTATTATTCTAATTGTTACACATCCACACCGTTTATCTGGTGTAGGATTCTATTGTGGCACTTGTAGTCCGATGCAGGTATCCTCCATTGTATGCATTTTTATGCTGGGGATTGCCCCTAGCAACAGACTACAAGGGCAGAATCTGCTCTCCCAGTATAAATGCACAACCGCATTTGGGGTTGAGCACCTCCAGCCATTTGAGACCACGTTTTTTGTTGTTGTTTAAATGTTATACTTGGAGGTGTGTAAACTCCATATGTAATGCGCCTTGAACATTTTCCAGGCAGCATTAAGGTAGCACCTGTGAGGCTATGCACCTATATTGGCCAACTTAGGTGGGGCTTGCAGTTTGCTTCCCTCCTCCCATTGTATGTGTGCTTAGCAACGCTGGAGGGTATCTGGAAGGAGGCTGTGAGTTTGACCCTAGCAACGGACTATAAGGGCAGGATCTCCTCCCCCAGTATAAATGCACAACCGCATTTGGGATTGAGCACCTCCCACCATTTGAGACCACGTTTTTTGTTGTTGTTTCATCTAAAAGAAGCTATAGATAGAAGTGACGGAGTGGCACTGCTAACTTGATATGGTGTTAATCACAATGTGCTGTAAAGGAGACATATGGAGGTAGACTCCTGACAGGTCACTGAGTACGATAAAGGTCCCAATGGCGGTGCTAGATGAAAAGGTAAATACCTTCAGACAAATGCTTGTAACAAGAAACAATCAACACCTGCACTCACCGATGGGGTACCGCAACTCCGGCTTATCTCATCCGAATCCTCTTGTCAGAGGCCGGGCATTTCAGATGTGATGGCGCTCAGAAGGAGGCGACTGCCGGTGGTTTCACGCAATCATAATGCGCTTCAACCGGCCAGGTGTTGATTGTTTCTTGTTACAAGCATTCATCTAAAAGAAGACACACAGGGCTGTCCGGTGTTAGCCCTGTGTGCGCAGTGAGGTTTGGAGGCGGGTCCAGCTCGTCAATCTGACTGTTACACGTGGACCCTCCTCCAAACCTCACTGTGCACACAGAGCTATAAGATATATACATCAAATAAGCAATAAACTTGTTACTTAGTGAGCTAGAAGGTACTATAGCAAGGATGTTAGATTTGTCTTCAATTGCTTTAGAACAGCATTGATAAGTGAGGTACTTGATGCATTCTTGGACTAATTTAAATGTTGTCAGGAAAGTGAAAAACCATAAAAAAGACATTATGCTTTTCCAGGAACTTTGGTCACAATGTACTCTGATCTACTTAACATGTACTTGGACTTGTACATTGTTGTTATTGCAAAACATATATTTTAACATATAGGTTAGAAAACTCACAGGTTTCACACAAAAATGGAACATTTCACCTTGGCCCATGTGCACAATTTTTTAAACCAGATTTTATATTTGGGCTATCCCTCTAAGGCCTTGGGCTGTAAGAGCATGTCTTTAGAAATTATGGGAAAATTAGAAATTCCTATACCTGTACTTTCAAAATAATTTTTAAACCTGCATGGTTTTCTAACATTAACCTTCCAGAGTGGTGAAGGAGTGATCTTACAGATCTCACTGGTGCAGAGAGCCCCCTTCATGGTGCATAGCTATTTTTCATTCTCTCCATTTTAGGAGCATAATCTGGACTGGGCTAATACAAACCTGGACTTCCTTTACCTTATTTGCAAGTCAATCACAGGAGAGCCATGCCATGAGTGCTGGAGACAGTGCAGTTGAGAGGCTGGCACTGTGTTGGGGATGATGTTTGATACACTACTATAGATGGCATGTGGTTGGTTATATTGGTGCACTGGCTTTGCATGATGCTATGTTAGCAGAAAGCAAATATACAGTAGTATCACAGCAGGGAAGGAGTTTTATACTAGGGATCGACCGATTATCGGTATGGACGATATTATCGGACGATAATCACGATTTTGGGCATTATCGTTATCGTGTATAGTGGTCTCAAACTGCAGCCCTCCAGATGTTGCTAGGTATTTATCGGCTTCCGTAGTCTGCACGTCATCACCACTCCGCTGCCACCGCCGATTGTCACCCGCTGCCTCCGCCGATGGTAAGTGACCTCCAGCGCCAGTCACCTACGGTTCCCCTGCTCTGCTGGATTACCGTGGGTGGGCAGAGCGAGGGAACAGAACTTTAACCCCCACCCCGATCTGCTATTGGTTGGTTGCATCTGACCCACCAATAGCCGGGATAGGAGGGGTGGCACCCCTGCCACCTAACTCCTATCCTTTCAGGGGGACCAGGGGTGTCTTGGACACCCCCCGATTCCCCTTATTTTCCGGGTCACTGGAGAACAGTGTCCCGGAATGTGTGAATTCACCGGCGATTTGCGGCGATTGCCGACATGGGGGGGGTCTCAGGACCCCCCTGGGCATTGGCACGGGATGCCTGCAGAATGATTTCAGCAGGCATCCCATTCCGATCACCGCCCTGGCGAGCTGCGGTGATCGGAAATGCGGAGGGCGTACAGGTACGCCCTCCATCCTTAAAGGGGTACTCCGCCCCTAGACATCTTATCCCCTATCCAAAGGATAGGGGATAAGATGTCAGATCGCCGGGGTCCCGCTGCTGGGGACCCCGGGGATCGCTGCTGCAGCACCCCGCTATCATTACTGCGCAGAGCGAGATCGCTCTGCACGTAATGATGGGCAATACAGGGGCCGGAGCATCGTTACGCCACGGCTCCGCCCCTCGTGACGTCACGCCCCCTGTCATACACTTGCATTAAGGGGACGGACCATGATGTCATGAGGGGCGGAGCCATGACATCAAGCTGCTCCGGCCCCTGCGTCGCCCGTCATTACACACAGAGCGAACTCGCTCTGTGCTGTAATGATGGCGGGGTGCCACAGCTGCGATCCCCGGGTCCCCAGCAGCGGGACCGCGGCGATCTAACATCTTATCCCCTATTCTTTGGATAGGGGATAAGATGCCAGGGGTGGAGTACCCCTTTAAGTGATAAGACGCGAGGGCGTATCCATACGCCCTCCGTCCCCAAAAAGTTAAAGTGTACCTGTCGTCAACTAAAACTTTTTAGATAATGTAGATAATACAATTATATGTATATTTGTAATATACATTGGTTAAAAATTTTTTCTATTTTTGGGTATAAAGGTGCTGTCCTTGCAGCTATTGCCTGTGAGGAGTCCAAATACAGGAAGTGAGGACAGGACAAGCAGGGTTCTGTGCAGGATCCTGGCTTGTCAATCATCCTTCTCATGTGTGAGCCTGTAGCATTTCAGAGTCCTCACTGCATAGAGCCCTGCTTGACCACCATAACTTCCTGTATTTGGTCTCCCCATAGAGCCACACAAGCAATAGCTGCAGGGACAAAAATATACATATTTTTTAACCAATGTATATTACAAATATACATATAATGGTATTATCTATGTCATACAAAAAGTAAAATTTTGTTAATGACAGGTAGACTTTAAGGAAATTATTTTATTGTTTTTTTCAAACACATGTTTTATTTATTTTAGGAATTTTTTAATAATTTTTTTTATCCCTTTTTCTTATATATATTTTTTTTAGTTACACAAGGACTTGGCCCTACAATATTTTAAAAAGTTAACACCTGGGCCCATTGTCAAGCCCCCCCCCCCCCCCCCCACTGCCATGCCAATCCATCGACCCCTGGACATCATATCATGGTGGTGTCTTCATATCATAGCTTGGCATGGTGCAGCAACTACTAACTTCCCACACTAAACTGCAGATCATGGCAGCTTGGGGAAGTATTCGTCAAAAAAATATTTGCCCAAGTTTTATATTTCACTATACTTAACCCCTTAAGGACCACATTTTTTTTCTTTTTTGCACTTTCATTTTCTACACCTCACCTTTTAAAAATGATTAAAAAAAATTCCACCTACAGACCCATATGAGGGCTTGTTCTTTGCGCCACCAATTTTAACTTTGCAATGACATCAGTCATTTCTCCACAAAATCTACAGTGAAAGCAAAAAAAAAAAAATGTGGGGCAAAATTGAAAAAAAAAAGGGCCATTTTGTAACTTTTGGGGGCTTCCCATTCTGCGCAGTGCACTTCTAAGTAAACACGACACCTTGACCCTCATTTACTAACATGATTCAGACTCTTTTTGTCTGGGTTTTGCGCCTAAATTCTGTCACACGGAGCGTGCAACAGAACAAAAACCCGACAGAGTCTGAATCCCTCAGAGTGAAAAAAAAAAAACTACAAAACGGGCGTTGTTTTCAGGAAAAGGGGCGTATTCCCTACATTTCAGCCAAAATCACTCGTCTTTTCCTAAAACCACTCATGTATAAAGTTTCAGAAAGCGGAGTAAATTCTCTTGCTGTTTGCTCCTTTGCCTGCCTAATTTTTAAGTCTTTTAACACTTTTTTTTCCCCTATCGTTTCAGTAATGATGGTGAAAAATATATATATGGAATATATACACTCAGGTCTGAGTTAAAGTGTGTGGATACAGCACTTTATATATACATACTTCCATGAATACATTAACCCATTAAAGGGGTTATCCACCATAAGGTGATTTTAGTATGTACCTGGCAGGCAGTAATGGACATGCTTAGGAAGGATCTGCGTTTGTTTTGGGGCTAAATGGCGATGTCATGAGATTACCATAACACTGTGGCTAGCTTTTTGTTAACTTGTATTTCCTATTTGACTTATAGTTTTTTGACTACAAATCCCACAATTCCATTGTCCTCCCTCCCACACATCAGCCACACCACACATTGAAACAAAAGACCTGTGGGTTTTCAATCAGGGTGCCTACAGCTGTTGCATTAGTTGCAGTTAATCTCTCTCCCACCAAGCGATCCCTCCACCCATTAAAGCAGATAGGCTCCCTGTCATCAGCTGACTAGTGAGTCAGGTCTCGGCCGCATTGCAAGCTGGGAAAAATCCGAAACAACAGTCATTTTGTATGCTGGTAAAAATAAATATTGGGGTGAAAACCACATAAGAATTGTGAGAAAATCATCACACACAGGTACAGACACTATATTATGAACTACACTAACATTACAGCCCCTGTAGCATAGTCAAATTAAACAAATTCCTAGAATACCCCATTAAACATTTGAAGTGTGCCGGGTCTGAATGCCATTGGAGGCTGAGTATGGCGTCAGCCTCCAGGGTCTATTGGTGGCGTATAGGAATGAATGGTCTAGATCTATAACATTGGGATTTTTGACCCATTGTGGTCTATGGAGATCTTGTGGCAAACGGGATGGAAAGATAAACAGCAGGGCCCTGGTAGTAATGTGGATGGAGACCCTGGTGTGGGTTCAATTCCCGGGTTGATATACAGTCAGGGCCGGCCTTAGGGTTGTGCGAGCTGTGCGGCTGCACAGGGCACCATAGCAACAGGGGTGCCGGGCAGCCGACACAGCTCGCACCAAGTATATATAATTTGTATTGCCCGACTCCCGGGATTTAACCCTGCTTCGGGCAAGCAGCGCTAAATGCCGATGTATTGAAAAAAACTGTGCCCTGTAGTGGAATGTGACCCTCCGCACAGGGACACAGTTTTCTGCTTTGCAGGCAGCTCCCTCTCATTACATTCCCACTACCCTCCCTCAACTGTGTCCCTATGCAGAGGGTCACATTCCGCTTCAGGGCACAGTTTTCTTCATTACACCGGAAGGCTTCACTTACCCCACCCTCCTCCGCGTCTCCGGTTGGCTGGCCGGCCCAAGTCTGAAGAGGGACGTCGCGCATGTGACGTCCCTCCGCAGACCCGCACAGGACGTCAGTGACGTCACTCGCCAGGCCGCTGCCGGAGACAAGAGAAGTGCAGGACAGGTAAGGTTGTCTATGTGTATGTGTTCATTTGTGGGTGGTGGGTGTCTGTGTGTGTGTGCATGTGTGGTTGTCTGTCTGTCTGTCTGTGTGTGTGCATGTGTGATTGCCTGTGTGTGTGTGTGTGTGTGTGTGTGTGTGAGTCGGGGGGGGGGGGGATGCGGGAATGACAATGTTACAGAATTTGGGGAACCTGCTACTACCTAATGTGGGGAGCCTGCTACTACCTAATGTGGGGAACCTGCTTCTTGCTAATGTGGGGCTATACTGCACCTAATATGGGGAACTATACTGCACCTAATGTGGGGAAGCTATACTGTACCTAATGTGGGGAACTATACTGCACCTAATGTGGGGGAGCTATACTGCACCTAATGTGGGGAACTATACTGCACCTAATGTGGGGGAGCTATACTGCCAACCTAATGTGGAGAGCTATACTTCCCCTAATGTGGAGAACTGTACTGCACCTAATGTGGGGAACTATATGGCACCTAATGTGGGGGAACTATACTGCATCTAATGTGGGGAACTATACTGCACCTAATGTGGGGGAACTATACTGCACCTAATGTGAAGAGCTATACTGCACCTAATGTGGGGAACTATACTGCCCCTAATGTGGAGAACTATACTGCACCTAATGTGGGGGAACTGTACTGCACCTAATGTGGAGAGCTATACTGTACCTAATGTGGGGGAACTATACTGCACCTAATGTGGAGAGCTATACTGCACCTAATGTGGGGGAACTATACTGCACCTAATGTGGAGAGCTATACTGTACCTAATGTGGGGGAACTGTACTGCCAACCTAATGTGGAGAGCTATACTGCACCTAATGTGGGGAACTATACTGCACCTAATGTGGGGGAACTATACTGCACCTAATGTGGGGAACTGTACTGCACCTAATGTGGGGGAACTGTACTGCACCTAATGTGGAGAGCTATACTGCACCTAATGTGGGGAACTATACTGCACCTAATGTGGAGAACTATACTGCACCTAATGTGGAGAACTATACTGCACCTAATGTGGGGAACTATACTGCACCTAATGTGGAGAACTATACTGCACCTAATGTGGGGAACTATACTGCCAACCTAATGTGGAGAGTTATACAGCACCTAATGCAGGGGAACTGTACTGCCAACCTAATGTGGAGAGCTATACTGCACCTAATGTGGGGAACTATATGGCACCTAATGTGGGGGAACTATACTGCACCTAATGTGGGGAACTATACTGCACCGAATGTGGGGAGCTATACTGCACCTAATGTGTGGGAACTATACTGCAACTGATTAAAGGGGGCAGGGGACTGGTGAAGGGGGATATGGGACTGATTAAGAGGGCAGAGGGATGATTAAATATAAAAAAATATATATTTGTTACAAATATTTTTTCCTCTTTGTGTATGTTTATGGGCTAATAGGGGGGCGCCACAAGTTTAGCTCGCACAGGGCGCCTGAACACCTAAGGCCGGCCCTGTATACAGTATTGGGATTATACAGGGTGGGCCATTTATATGGATACACCTTAATAAAATGGGAATGGTTGGTGATATTAACTTCCTGTTAGTGGCACATTAGTATATGTGAGGGGGGAAACTTTTCAAGATGGGTGGTGACCATGGTGGCCATTATGAGGTCGGCCATTTTGAATCCAACTGTTGTTTTTTCAATAGGAAGAGGGTCATGTGACACATTAAACTTATTGGGAATGTCACAAGAAAAACAATGATGTGCTTGGTTTTAATGTAACTTTATTCTTTCATGAGTTATTTACAAGTTTCTGACCACTTATAAAATGTGTTCAATGTGCTGCCCATTGTGTTAGATTGTCAATGCAACCCTCTTCTCCTACTCTTCACACACTGATAGCAACACCACAGGAGAAATGCTAGCACAGGCTTCCAGTATCTGTAGTTTCGGGTGCTGCAGAATGGGCAAAACAAAAATTGGAACAGGACCCTCAGTTTACACAGAATATTTTGTTCAGTGATGAGGCAAATTTTATGTGAATGGTGAAGTTAACAAAACCACCGCTATTGGTCTGATACTAACCCACATTGGATAGATCCCAAGACTGTTGGAACACAAAAATTGATAGTATGGTGTTGTATATGGGGTACAAAGATAGTGGGGCCATTCTTCATCAATGGAAACCTCAAGGCCACTGGATATGCCAAATTGCTACATGATGATGTGTTTCCCTCTTTATGCACTGAAGCTGGCACATTCCCTGAGTTTTTCCAGCAAGATGGTGTACCACCACATTATGAGTGTAATGTCTGAGCATTCCTAGATGAACAGTGTCCTGGAAAGTCGATTGGTCGTCGTGGGCCAGTTGAATGGCCCCCAAGGTATCCCGGTCTGACCCCCTTAAACTTTTATCTTTGGGGTCATCTGAAGGCAATTGTCTATGCTGTGAAGATACGAGATGTGCAGCACCTGAAACTACGAATACTGGAAGCCTGTGCTAGCATTTCTCCTGCGGTGTTACTATCAGTGTGTGAAGAGTGGGAGTAGAGGGTTGCATTGACAATATAACACAATGGGCGGCAAATTGAACACATTTTATAAGTGGTCAGAAACTTGTAAACAACTCAAACCAAGCACATCATTGTTTTTCTTGTGAAATTCCCAATAAGTTTGATGTGTCCCATGACCCTCTTCCTATTGAAAAAACAAAAGTTGGATTCAAAATGGCCGACTTCAAAATGGCCACCATGGTCACCACTCATCTTGAAAAGTTTCCCCCCTCACATATTCCCCCCTCACTAATGTGCCACAAACAGGAAGCTACTATCACCACCCATTCCCATTTTATTAAGGTGTATCCATATAAATGGCCCACCCTGTACTTTAATTAGGATAGACATAAATGGGTCAATTGATAGTTAAGAAAGTGTTTGAACTGTGGGAACTAGGTCAATTGGATACCATAAATGAGCAACTAGGCTAATTGAAACAGGAGGTAATGTGTGGTATCCAATTGACCTAGTTGACCTAGCTCAAAAAATCATGTCTATCCTAATTAAAGTATAATCCCAACACTGTATATCAACCCGGGAATTGAACCTACACCAGGGTCTCCCATCTCACATTACTACCAGGACCCTGCTCTTTAGCTTTCTACCCCTTTTGCTGCAAGGTCTCCATAGGCCCAATGATTACAATGGGCAAAATATCACAATGTTATAGATCTAGCCCATTCATTCCCATACACCACCAATAGACCGTGCAACCACATTTTTCCCTGCGACTAAAAATATCGGGAAAAGTGTGACAGATTAGTAAATACCAAGTGAAAAAAAGGTTGAAAACACAAGAAAGAAACACAAACTGACACTCCACTCTTAGTAAAGGGCCCTTATCTTTATTCTGTAGGTCCATATGGTTACAACAATACCAAATTATATAGGTTATATTTTGTTTTACTTCTTTAAAAAAATTATAACTTTTTGTATGATAATTAGCATGTTTAAAAATGTCCTATTTTGACCCCTGTAATTTTTTTATTTTTCCATATAAGGGGTTGTGTGAGGGCGGATTTTTTTGTGCCATGATCTGTAGTTTTTATCGGTACAATTTTTGTTTTGATGTTTTTTTGTCTTTTTTTAACGTCTACACCATTGGCCATGCTGTTTAATTAACATTATATTTTTATACTTCAGAAATTGTTTATAAGTTATTTTGAGGTCCTCGATTCAAATTTGTTTTGGCTTCCAATTAGTCCCAATAGGGACATGGACTTAAAGGGGTTATCCAGGAAAAAACTTTTTTATATATATCAACTGGCTCCAGAAAGTTAAACAGATTTGTAAATTACTTCTATTAAAAAATCTTAATCCTTTCAGTACTTATGAGCTTCTGAAGTTTACGTTGTTCTTTTCTGTCTAAGTAATCTCTGATGACACGTGTCTCGGGAACCGCCCAGTTTACAAGAGGTTTGCTATGGGAATTTGCTTCTAAACTGGGCGTTTCCCGAGACACGTGTCATCAGAGATTATTTAGACAGAAAAGAACAACCTTAACTTCAGAAGCTCATAAGTACTGAAAGTATTAAGATTTATTTATAGAAGTAATTTACAAATCTGTTTAACTTTCTGGAACCAGTTGACATATAAAAAAAAAAGTTTTTTTCCTGGAATGCCCCTTTAAGTGAATGGTGACAATCTCTGTACAATCTCTGTTGTGGAATATGTCAGCACTACATAAGGAACAGAAATAAATAAACAAACTTGTATTGTGTTTCCCAGGAACAATTTTTTTCTCTAAAATGAGAATTGTAATGTGTGAACTAAGAAAGACAGAAGTGTTTCTGTGTAGTAAACATGTGTTTTCCTACAAAATAATTTATTTCTATTCTCTCAGTGCAGGGAACAACTTCAATAAAGGTCAATAAATAGTTGCACAGTTGCATCTGGCAGGCAAATAATAGCAATGCGAAATGAATATAAAATGTAAAACAGAGAATCTGGCAGAACATCGCTGGTCAGGACATATTTGGTAAAAAACATGCCTTAATAAGTACAACATTGTCATAAAAGAAAGCGAGAGGTAACACAATCAGCTACATAGCAAACTGTATGAAATCACAGCTACTGAGAATATTAGGTCTATATATGTACTGACATGAGATAAAAATATACTTGGATAAAGGGTGCCCCCTCCCCACCAGGATAATGTAAAAAAAAAAATACAGGGTCTCTGATTATCATTGGCAATTTTACAGACTGAAGAATCACTATATGGTATGGTATTTCTTGGCTATGTGTGGGTAACCTATCTGTGATGCCACTTGGTGTGGACTAATCAATCACGGCACCAGAGGAAAACTTGTGACTTCCCATAGAGGGGCATAGTAATGCCCCTCTATGGAACCCTGAGTATTGGGTCTCCATTACAGCCTGTCTCTATATTTTACGGTTGAGCTGTTCTTGACTTTTTGTGGTGACATGGGGGTGCAAAAAAGTCCTATCACTTCCTATCATTTCATGACGCCAGGGCACCGTTAGCCTATACATGGTCCGAGGTGTAGACAGCTTCTCCTGGGCCAGACACGGGGTGGGGTGTGTAATAAACATCAACGTCGGGTTAAGGATAACTGCCTTTTACTGAGCAGGTGCAGATGGTACAACAGAACAAAGCAGAGTAGAAGGGAAGCAGTGTAACCCTTGGGAGCCCTGTTGCCTTGCTGCGACTTATGGTGCTTTTCACTCACTTGATTGATATAGACTTTAGACTTGAGAATGGAAGATTTCCCACACTGACTAGGTGTTACGCCTAGCGCTCCGGGTCCCCGCTCCTCCCCGGAGCGCGTACGGCGTCTCTCTCTCCGCAGCGCCCCGGTCGGTCCCGCTGACCGGGAGCGCTGCACTGTCATGGCCGTCGGGGATGCGATTCGCACAGCGGGACGCGCCCGCTCGCGAATCGCATCCCAGGTCACTTACCCGTTCCCGTCCCCTGCTGTCATGTGCTGGCGCGCGCGGCTCCGCTCTCTAGGGCGCGCGCGCGCCAGCTCCCTGAGACTTAAAGGGCCAGTGCACCAATGATTGGTGCCTGGCCCAATTAGCTTAATTGGCTTCCATCTGCTCCCTGCCTTTATCTGACCTCCTCCCATGCACTCCCTTGCCGGATCTTGTTGCCTTGTGCCAGTGAAAGCGTTTTGTGTGTCCAAAGCCTGTGTACCAGTACTTCTGCTATCCACCCTGACTACGAACCTTGCCGCCTGCCCCCGACCTTCTGCTACGTCCGACCTTGCTTCTGTCTACTCCCTTGTACCGCGCCTATCTTCAGCAGCCAGAGAGGTTGAGCCGTTGCTAGTGGATACGACCTGGTCACTACCGCCGCAGCAAGTCCATCCCGCTTTGCGGCGGGCTCTGGTGAAAACCAGTAGTGACTTAGAACCGGTCCACTAGCACGGTCCACGCCAATCCCTCTCTGGCACAGAGGATCCACCTCCTGCCAGCCGGCATCGTGACAGTAGATCCGGCCATGGATCCCGCTGAAGTTCCTCTGCCTGTTGTCGCCGACCTCCCCACACTGGTCGCCCAGCAAGCCCGACAGATTGCCCAACAAGATCACCAGCTGTCGTACTTGACCACCATGACTCAGCAACTCCAGTCGCAGCTACAGCAGATTCAGTCTCAGCTACAGCAGCAGCAACCATCTCCTCCGCCAGCTCCTGCACCTCTTCCGCAGCGAGTGGCCACTCCTAGCCTCCGCCTGTCCTTGCCGGACAAATTTAATGGGGACTCTAAGTTTTGCCGTGGCTTTCTTTCGCAATGTTCCCTGCATTTGGAGATGATGTCGGATCAGTTTCCTACTGAAAGGTCTAAGGTGGCTTTCGTAGTCAGTCTTCTGTCTGGAAAAGCCCTGTCATGGGCCACACCGCTCTGGGACCGCAATGACCCCGTCACTGCCTCTGTACACTCCTTCTTCTCGGAAATTCGAAGTGTCTTTGAGGAACCTGCCCGAGCCTCTTCTGCTGAGACTGCCCTGTTGAACCTGGTCCAGGGTAATTCTTCCGTTGGCGAGTACGCCATACAATTCCGTACTCTTGCTTCTGAACTTTCCTGGAATAATGAGGCCCTCTGCGCGACCTTTAAAAAAGGCCTATCCAGCAACATTAAAGATGTTCTGGCCGCACGAGATACTCCTACCAACCTGCATGAACTCATTCATCTAGCCACTCGCATTGACATGCGTTTTTCTGAGAGGCATCAAGAGCTCCGCCAGGAAAAAGACTTAGATCTCTGGACACCTCTCCCACAGTCTCCATTGCAATCTGCGCCTAGACCTCCCGCCGAGGAGGCCATGCAAGTGGATCGGTCTCGCCTGACCCTGGAAGAGAGGAATCGCCGTAAGGAAGAGAATCTTTGTCTGTACTGTGCCAGTACCGAACATTTTTTGGTGGATTGCCCCATCCGTCCTCCACGTCTGGGAAACGCACGCTCGCACCCAGCTCTCGTGGGTGTGGCGTCTCTTGATGCTAAGTCGGCTTCTCCACGTCTCACGGTGCCTGTACGGATTTCTTCTTCAGCCAGCTCTTCCCTCTCAGCCGTGGCCTGCCTGGACTCTGGTGCCTCTGGGAATTTTATTCGGGAGTCCTTGGTGAATAAATTCCGCATCCCGGTGACCCTTCTTGTCAAGCCACTCCACATTTCCGCGGTCAACGGAGCCAGGTTGGATTGCACCGTGCGTTTCCGCACTAAGCCCCTCCTAATGTGCATCGGACCTCATCATGAGAAAATTGAGTTTTTGGTCCTCCCCAATTGCACTTCTGAAGTTCTCCTTGGACTACCCTGGCTTCTACACCATTCCCCAACCCTGGATTGGTCCACAGGGGAGATCAAGAGCTGGGGTACCTCTTGCTTCAAGGACTGCCTTAAACCGGTTACCAGTACTCCCTGCCGTGACCCTGTGGTTCCTCCTGTATCCGGTCTCCCTAAGGTCGTTATGGACTCTGCCCGCCTTAAGAAGTGCCTCTCCCCCCCTCCCAGTCCAGTCAGGCAAGCCTCGGTGCCTCCTCATGGCCCTCGTCCTGGTGTCACACTGCCCCGTGCCAGGCCTCGCCCTCTGCCCTCCCTCCCCATTCCCACTCCTGCTGTACTGCCTGCCGTTGAGGAATCCCTCCATCCTTTCCCGGTGTCCTCATCCCAGGGGAGGCAGTTACCGGACAAAGAGAAGGGGAGACCTAAGGGGGGGGGGTACTGTTACGCCTAGCGCTCCGGGTCCCCGCTCCTCCCCGGAGCGCGTACGGCGTCTCTCTCTCCGCAGCGCCCCGGTCGGTCCCGCTGACCGGGAGCGCTGCACTGTCATGGCCGTCGGGGATGCGATTCGCACAGCGGGACGCGCCCGCTCGCGAATCGCATCCCAGGTCACTTACCCGTTCCCGTCCCCTGCTGTCATGTGCTCCGCTCTCTAGGGCGCGCGCGCGCCAGCTCCCTGAGACTTAAAGGGCCAGTGCACCAATGATTGGTGCCTGGCCCAATTAGCTTAATTGGCTTCCATCTGCTCCCTGCCTTTATCTGACCTCCTCCCATGCACTCCCTTGCCGGATCTTGTTGCCTTGTGCCAGTGAAAGCGTTTTGTGTGTCCAAAGCCTGTGTACCAGTACTTCTGCTATCCACCCTGACTACGAACCTTGCCGCCTGCCCCCGACCTTCTGCTACGTCCGACCTTGCTTCTGTCTACTCCCTTGTACCGCACCTATCTTCAGCAGCCAGAGAGGTTGAGCCGTTGCTAGTGGATACGACCTGGTCACTACCGCCGCAGCAAGTCCATCCCGCTTTGCGGCGGGCTCTGGTGAAAACCAGTAGTGACTTAGAACCGGTCCACTAGCACGGTCCACGCCAATCCCTCTCTGGCACAGAGGATCCACCTCCTGCCAGCCGGCATCGTGACACTAGGGTTCTAACAAGGTCCTATTACTATCACCGTCAGGGCTTGACTCACTGCTGTACAGGGGAACACTTGCAGAATGGCTGGGCTGACTTGAGAAGAAATTTTTTTACGCTTCCTAGTAGATTCACCACACTCAAATTCCACCTCCTTTCCACACTGTTGTTCAGACTGGAACTGAACTCTGAACCAGGGCAACTCCCTCCCCCCCCCCCACCTGCACTATATACTAACGAATTTAGGGGTTCCCATTGGGCAGACAGGGTTACCTGGTTAACAGGAATAAATTGTAAATGCAGATCAGCTCACCACCGGTCCAAATGCTCATCAAGTCCGTGGCACATAGTAATATAAACCAAGGGCCATATCCCACGTAAATATGCAAAAGGAATGATATGAAAATCAAGCTCCCAGTAAACATAGATAAAACTTCAAACTTTACTGAAAATCAATATTAAAAACAAGGTAGCAACATGTCATTAATAAAAAGTGAGGCAACGCTGATGCGTTTCAGGCTGAGACATTAGCCCTCACTTTTTATTAGCGACATGTTGCTACCTTGTTTTTAATATGGATTTTCATTTACCCCTTAATGACCAAGCCCATTTTCACCTTAAGAACCAGAGCATTTTTTGCACATCTGACCACTGCCATTAATAACTCTGGGATGCCTTTACTTATGAAATTGATTCAGAGAATTTTTTTATTCTACTTTAACATAGTGGTAAATTTACGTTGATACTTGCATACTTTCTTGGTGAAAAATTTTAAAATTTCATGAAAAATTTGAAAATGCAGCATTTTTCTAAATTTGAAGCTCTCTGCTTGTAAGGAAAATAGACATACCAAATACATTTTATATTGATTCACATATACAATATGTCTACTTTATGTTGGCATCATAAAGTTGACATGTTTTTACTTTTGGAAGACATGAGCAGCAATTTTCAAATTTTTCATAACATTTTCAAAATCTGAATTTCTTAGGTACGCCCTTCGTCCTTAAGTACCAGGACATCAGGGCTTGCCTGTACGCCCTTGGTCCTTAACCCCTTAACAATGCAGGACGTAAATGTACGTCCTGGTGACGTGGTACTTAACGCACCAGGACGTACATTTACATCCTGAGCATAACCGCGGGCATCGGAGCAATGCTGGCATCATTCGCGTCAGGTCCCCGCTGTGGATCGCAGCCAGGGACCCGCCGGTAATGGCGGACACCCGCGATCCCGCGGATGTCCGCCATTAACCCCTCAGATGCCGTGATCAATACCGATTATGGCATCTGCAGCATCACGGTCACTTAACAGGATGTTCGGATCGCCCACAGCGCTGCGATCCAATCATCCTGCACGGCAGACGGAGGTCCCCTCGCCTTGCTCCGCTGCCTTCCAGGAGTCTTCTGCTCTGATCTGCCTTCCCGCAGACCAAAGCAGAAGATCACCGATAACCCTGATCAGTGCTGTGTCCTATACATAGCACTGAACAGGATTAGCAATTGAGTGATTGCTTTAAATAGTCCCCTATGGGGACTATTAAAGTGTAAAAATAAAAGTAAACAAAGTAAAAAAATTAAGTAAAAAAAATGTGAAAACCCCCCTCCCCCAATAAAAACGTAAATTGTCCCATTTTCCCTATTTTACCCCCAAAAAGTGTAAAAAAATTTTTTATATACATATTTAAGTATCACCGCGTGCGTAAATATCAGAACTATTAAAATAAAATGTAAATGATCCTGTACGGTGAACGGCATGAATGTAAAAAAAAAAAAAGTCCAAAATAGCTGCTTTTTTACAACATTTTATTCCAAAAAAATTAATAAAAAATGTAATAAAAGTTTTGTATAAGCAAATATGGTATTAATAAAAAGTACAGATCACGGTGCAAAAAATGAGCCCTCATACCACCGCTTATACGGAAAAATGAAAAAATGATAGGTCTTCAAAATAGGGGGATTTTAAACGTACTAATTTGGTTAAAAAGTTTGCTATTTTTTTAAGCGCAACAGTAATAGAAAAGTGTATAATCATGGGTATCATTTTAATCGTATTGACCCAGAGAATAAAAAACACATGTCATTTTTACCATAACTTGTACGGCGTGAAAATAAAACCTTCCAAAATTAGCAAAATTGCGGTTTTCTTTTTAATTTCCCAACATAAATAGTATTTTTTTGGTTGCGCCATACATTTTATGATAAAGTAAGTGATGGCATTACAACGGACAACTGGTCATGCAAAAAACAAGCCCTCATACTAGTCTGTGGATGAAAATATAAAAGAGTTATGATTTTTTGAAGGGGAGGAGGAAAAAACGAAAACGTAAAAATAAAATTGTCTAAGGTCCAAATGGGCTGAGTCCTTAAAGGGTTAAAGGGGTACTCCGGTGGAAAAACAATTTTCTTTTAAAAATCAACTGGTGCCAGAAAGTTACCGTAAACATATTTGTAAATTACTTCTATGAAAAAATCTTAATCCTTCCTGTATTTATTAGCTGCTGAATACTACATTCTTTTCTTTTTGGAATGCTCTCTGATGACATCACGAACACACTGCTCTCTGCTGACGTTATAATAATAATAATAAGTCTTTTTTATTGTCCTTAGTGGGATTTGAACCCAAGGCCCCAGCACTGCAAGGCAGCAGTGCTAACCACTAAGCCACCATGCTGCCCTTAGCATACATCTGCTATGCACGGTTTACTAAAATGGACAGAGATGTCAGCAGAGAGCACTGTGGTCGTGATGTCATCAGTGTTCCAAAAATAAAGGAATTTCCTCTGTAGCATTCAGCAGCTAATAAGTACTGGAAGGATTAAGATTTTTTAATAGAAGTCATTTACAAATATGTTTAACTTTCTGTCACCAGTTGATTTAAAAAAGAAAAAAAAAATTGTTTTTCCACCGGAGTACCCCTTTAAGGGGTTAAAGTTTTCAGTTTTATCTACATTTGCCGGGAGCTGGATTTTCATCTTTTTCCTTTTGCTCACCTTGTTAACACTGCTCCTCTCTCTCTTAAAGGCATAATACATAAATTACATAATACACAATGAATACAGTAGATGTTATAAAGTGCTGGAACATATCAAAACATAATAAACATTTTTGAACACATGTACAGCAGGCATGCCCGAGGAGATCTTCAGCCCACAGAACAGCCAGGACACCACATTTTCATATTGTTTTATAAGGAGGTGCTCAGCAAGGCTAAGTCTGTGTTATATATTGTCATAATTTTTCTCACCTAAAACATCATGTTGTCACTCAGTTAACCAGAGTCTTCTGGGGACATGTCGCCTGAGATGTTATGAACCCTTTTGGTGGAGTGTGTATATAACTCTTAAGGACAGATTGTGGGTGGAGTTTTGTGTAAAGCTAAAATGAACTTGCATGCATAGAATTTGTGCCCAGTTTTTTTGAGAAAAGGTTCAATAAAAGAGAGTTGTGACAACTTCCCTGGACTGAGGTTAGCTGGATAGTGTGCACTTTGTTGAACTAGTATACGCAGTCTGCCAAGCACCTCCTGTTACGAACAACATAGCAAGCAATAGGAGAGAATAATGCCTGGTGGCAAGGGCAATTAAGTTGTTCTTGGTGCCATTTGGCAGTGAAGAGTGCCCCAGATATAGAGATACTGTATTTATTGTCTGTTCCTACATTCCAAATCAGCAATGATCAGAGAGATTGGCGCAGGGCAGAGAACAAATATGACTATGTGGCTGAGCTTCATGTTAACTATAAACTGATCTGGACGATGTGGGACTACCAAGTCCCCTTGACTTCTAGACAATAGTCAGTCTGCTCTTCCCCTTACGATGTGGATGTGTGCATTATAATACATTATTTGTATACAAAGGCTTTCACAAAATATTTACTAATATAACAGTGGGATACACATTCATTTTTTTTTTTTTTTTGCTACAGTTGCGGTCTAATAGAAATACAACTTTTGTGCAACACAGATATAATAATGAATAATATTTGTGAACTACAATTGTGGTGACATACAGAGGTGGCCTACATTTCCCAGGCTAGAAGAAAGCATCAGAATTGCTCAGTTTAGGCTGGGCCATAAGGAGAAGAATTGTGTATTCACGTAGAATGCAGATGTCTATTTTCTTTTTCATGAATAAGAGATCAAAGTAAAACAAAAATACCATGTAATTAAAGATTATTCCTTATTTATCATTACTTGTGCTAGTTTTATGCTTTGGAGACCCCACACTAGTTAAAACATGCTTATTCCATTTTATAAATGACAGCCCTGCATTCTCTGTACTATTACCAGTAGGCAGATGTTGGATCTTTTATTTGCCTGCTCTAAATATAAACACAATGATTTTTTTTTAATATATTTTTCCTAATATATTGCAGGATGTTTTATTTTTGGTAGGACCTCAGGAGCTCTACAGCACTAGTACAAAACTATTTTTTTTTTTCTCAGTAAGAATTATACCCTAAGGGGATTACGGCATAAATGGTCATTCTCTGGAAGAATTTCCGACTTCTAGGCTTGTAGCTTATAAGTTTGGGAGGAACACAGAAACCTTCAGATGAGAAATACTGTAAGGAAACGATTATGATACCCTGGATCCTTTCCTCCTCAGTGGCTAGAACACAACCACAATTACTACTGTTATGGTTCCTCCCTCCTCCCCAGTAACCAATTAAAAATAATTTAATAGGAAGTAAAAAAATATTATTATTATTATTGGAAGTGACAGTCAGTGCATTTCTGTTATTATAAAATATTAATTGGTAGTGATATGCTGTATTATTATTGTTGTTGTTATTATTATTATGATTGTTATTAATAATAATAGCAGTTTTTTAAAGTCATATATTAGAATCATTTAACATCATTGCCGATTTACATTGGCAAACAAAGAAAATCTGTTGGGAGTGAATGTGTAAATAAAATTAAATTTCAACAAGCATTCAGAAAATGGGCTTGATCTTTGCAGTCTGTCTAAAATAAAATATTGAATGGACCATATGACTTGGATAAAATAGAGAAAATGGAATTCTTTTCCTGTGTGTTCCAGAAAGCCCGCTGTTTCCTGAAATCATTTTCCGTTTTCTTACACAACACCAGTGTATATTGCCAAGACTTCAAACCTGTTACATGTTTGAAAGATTTGTCTCTATGTAAGTAGCACAATAGCATGTGACAATCAACAAGAAGTAAAAAAAAGTGATTCACTGGACAAGTCCACCATTTTTCATTGCTCTATGGACCATTTCTAATACTCTCATGCGAATTGTTAGCTCTTTAATGGAGGGCAGGAGACAGCATGGGCACTCTTGCCAGTTTTAGCCACACAACCAGTTATGTGACTGGGTGCACTGTTCGCTCTGACACCTTTCTACCACAGCCAGCATTAAAGGGGCACTCCGCTGCCCCAGTATTCGGGACAAAATGTTCTGAAAGCTTGGAGCGGGCGGCGGGGGTCGTAACGTCACAACCACACCCCTCGTGATGTCACGCATGCCCCCTCAATGCAAGTTTATGGCGCGCACCCAGCATTATAAACGAATGCCGGGTGCTGCACAGAGATCGGGAGGGACCCCCACGATCAGACATCTTATCCTCTATCTTTTAGATAGGGGATAAGATGTCTAGCGGCGGGGTACCCCTTTAAGGTTTTTTATTTTTATTTTCTTTTTAGCAGTTTGTGCTTCGATAGCTGTTTTATGGAATGATAGGCTGAGCAGCAGTATGACATATTTGGCCCAAGCCCTGGTCTTCCTTGTTCCAATCACTGGCCTAGGCAGGACATTCCTGCGGCCGGCGATTAGCTTAGCCGCAGTGTTATGGATCGACCACTGGCAACTAGGAAAAGGATGGCAGTGGAGGCCAGAGAGGGATACCGGAGGCACTGGGGGAGCGGCAGCAGGCAAGCCCTGTTTTAGGTTTTTTAAATGCTGGCAGCCTGTGGGAAGTTTGAAAAAAAAATTGTATACCAGAGTTCTAACCCTTCAGCCCTTTTTCACCCTAAGGACTCAGCTCTTGTTTGCAATTCTGACCACTGTCACTTTATGTATTAATAACTCTGGGATGCTTTTACCTTTTATTCTGATTCCAAGAATGTTTTTTCGTGACATATTCTACCTTAACATAGTAAATTTCCGTCGTTACTTGCATCTTTTTCTTGGTGAAAAATCTCAAAATTTCATGAAAATTTAGAAAATGTTGCATTTTTCTCCCTTTAAAATTCTCTACTTGTAAGGAAAATGGATATTCCAAATAAATGATATATTGATTCACAAATACAATATGCCTATTTTATGTTGGCATCATAAAGTTGACATGTTTTTACTTTTTGAAGACATTAGAGGGCTTCAAAGTAAAGCAGTAATTTTCAAAATGTTCACAGGAATTTCTAAATCTGAATTTTTCAGGGACCAGTTAAGTTTGAAATGCATTTGAGGGGCCTTTCTGTGAGAAATACCCGATAAATTACCCCATTATAGAAAATACACCCCTCAAAGTATTCAAAATCACCTTCAGAAAGTTTGTTAACCCTTTAGGTGTTTCACAAGAATAGCAGCAAAGTGGAGGAGAAAAACCAAAATCTAAATTTTTTTACACTAACATGTTCTTGTAGCCCCATTTTTTTTTTCATTTTTAAGAGTGGAATAAGGAGAAAACACCCTCTCAAAATCTGTAGCCCAATTTATCTAGAGTATGGAAATACCTCATATGTTGACATAAAGTGCTCTGTGGGCTCACAACATGGCTCAAGAGGGAAAGTGCAATTGTTGGATTTTTAAAATAAATTTTGTTGTCATGGTTTTTGGGGGCCATGTTGCATTTAGGAAGCCCCCATGGTGCCAGAACAGTAAAAAAAAAACACATGGCATACTATTTTGGAAACTACAACCCTCAAGGAACGTAACAAGGGGTATAGTGAGCCTTAACACCTCAGAGGTTTTTGACGACTTTGCGTTGAATTTTGAAGTGAACATGGAAAATTTAATTTTTAACACTAAAATGATGGTGTCCAATTTTTTCTTTTTCACAAGGGGTAAAGTAAAACCCCATTTATTCTGAGTATGGAAATAACCCACATGTGGACGTTAAGTGCTCTGCTGGCAGACTACAATGCTCAGAAGAGAAGGAGCAAAATGTGGCTTTTTGAAAGAGAATTTTGCTGATTCAATGTCCCGGAACAGAACATGGTTCTGTACTACCCTTAGGCCCTGTCAGGTTAAGTCCCTCAGTGACCTGGGGTCTCTCCTGCAGTGTCTCCCCTGTTGTTGCTGTACTGTTATCTATTTTAGTTTATGGATAGTCAATGTCCTAATGTATAGTCAGTATAAAGGACTTTTGGAGGACTCCAGCAGTTTTCTAAAGGACCTGTGAAATGTCACATGTTATGTTTATGTTGTCACATGTTACCCAGAGGGCACCAGTTTAACACATGCAGCTTGACCAATGGCTCAGCCCCCTCTATATAAGGGATTGGCCATTACAATTCTCTCTTTTATGCTCCCTGCTGAAGAACATCCAACACCAGATACCTCAGTGCTAGTGACCAGCACCTGGAAGGCCTCAAATCTACAGTCATTGCAGTAAGTCAAAAGTCTATGTCTGCTGTCACTACCCATAGTCAAATCCAGTCTAAAGTCAGGCCTCAAGATAATTATCTAAAGTCTATTACCAGTCTAATTGGTCCCAGCAAGCTGTGAGGTCTTTATGTGTTCCTGGCCACCTCTCTGGGAATCTGGCCTAGCTGTGAAGATAATACCATCTATCTAAACTCATTTAAGCCTCCATTAAACCATAACTGGTTGTGGACTTTCCTTTCACTACCTAGCCATTGGAATAGCAGATATACCATTCATGTGGTGCTGTTAACCAAAAAACACTCTGGCGTCAAGAACATTAGGGGTTAACAGCACCTTGCCCTGGGGGTTAATACCGTTTTGCCCCTCCACCTGCACTGCTACACCCTGTGGTCCCGCTATACACTGTGGGTCACCACACTGAAATGGTTTTTGGTGGGCATGTTGCATTTAGCAAGTCCCCAGGGTGCCAAAACAGCAAAAAAAAACTACACATGGCACACTATTTTGGAAACTACACCCCTCAAGGAACGTAACAAGGGGTACAGTGAGCCTTAACACCTCACAGGTGTTTGAGGGGTTTGCTTTGAACTTGGACAAAAAATGAAAAATTTGATTTTTACACTAAAATTATGGTGTTACTCTAAATTTTTCTGTTTTTACAGACCTTACAGGACCTTTGGAGGACCCCAAAATTTGAAGCCCAATTTCTCCCGATTAAGAAAGTGCCCCATATGTGGATGTTAAGTGCTCTGCTGGCACACTACAGGTCTCAGAACTGAAGGAGCACCATTGGTCTTTTAGGGAGATAATTTGGCTGTAATTGAAGTCGGGGCCATGTGCATTTATAAACCTCCCATGGAGCCAGAACAGCAGAAACCCGCCACATGTGACAACATTTTGGAAACTACACCCCTCCAGGAATGTAACAAGGGTTATAGTGAGTACTTACACCTCACATGGGTTTTGAACAGTGGGCCGTAAAAGTGAAAGAATTGATTTTTAACACTGAATTGCTGGTATTAACCAACATTTTTTTAGTTTCACAAGTAGTAAGAGAATAAAAGCTAGACAAAATTTGTAGCCCAATTTCTCCAGAATAAGAAAATACCCCATATATGGCAGAAAAGCACAATGCGGGTGCAAAAAAGGGCTTAGGAGTGAGACAGCACCCATGAGGTTTGAAGCCTAAAGTGGTGATTTGCACTGCAATGCTTGAAGTTCTGACATAAAATCTAAAAAAAAAAAAAAACGCAAGTGACCACAATTTTGAAATTACACCCCTCAAGGAAGGTAACAAGGGGTACAGTGAGTACTTACACCTCACATGTTTTTTGAACAGTGGGACGTAAATTGAAAAAGTAAATTTTTTTACACTAAGATGCAGGGTTACCCAATTTTTTAAATTTTCACAAGGGGTAATCAGAAAAATTGGGTTACACATTTTGGAGGGATTTTTCTCCTGACTATGGAAATACATCCACATATAAGTTTACAAAAATAGAAAAAAGAAAAAAACAGCTCCTTGCCCTGTAGATGTCTTTAAGGAGAACCTCAGAAGTCCCATAAGAAGCACAGAAAAAAACCAAGCCGCATACTTGGTGTGAATGAATCCAAAAGAAAATTACAAATTCCAGCTCCCAAAAATGGTGTGAAAAATTAAAAGTCCAAAATTTATTTCACATGATTAAAATATTGAAAAAATGAAAACCAATAGGTGGAGGTTAAAAGCAAAGCAGAAATGCCGACACGTTTCGAACCATATGGTTCTTAGTCATGGCCAAGAACCATATGGTTCGAAACGCGTCAGCGTTTCTGCTACGCTTTCAACCTCCACCTATTGGTTTTCATTTTTTCTATATTTTAATCATGTGAAATAAATTTTGGACTTTTAATTTTTCACACCATTTTTGGGAGCTGGAATTTGTAATTTCCTTTTGGGTACTGTGCTGGGCGGGCACACAACAAGGTTTAGAAGTCATAGAGGTATGTTTGCATTTGAGGCCTATGGCACGGGTGTTTCCTAAATTATTATTATTTTTTTTCAACAGTAGAAGTTTATTGAGTTTTACAAGGAAAAATATAAAGAATAAACAGGCAAATTACAGCATACACTCGGGGTAAATCCCCACACTCGAAGAACATCAACAGGAAGTGTCAATATGCAGCATAACTACAAGGCACAATCCAGTCCATGAAGAGCAGTAAATACAATAGGTCCTAGGGACCTAGAGGCTGGTATGCGATCATAACAGGTCGAAACATAACGACACCACAACACATAACGGTATGAAGACAAGGGGACTTTGGGGGAGGGGAAGGGAGGGGGAGTGTGGACTGGAAGGATATGAGGGGGAGGAAGGAGAAAAAAGGAGAAGAAGGGGGGGGGGGGGAGATGAGGAGGAAAAGGAATGCACAGGGCAGGGAGGCCCCACTAGAGATGAATGGAGCCAGGAAGGAAGAGAGAAAGGAAGGAATGGAGAGACAAGAATAAGGGTACAGAGTAGGGTGGAACAAGCAAGAGTAAGAAGAAGGAGGTCAAGTGGCCAAGTAGAAAGAAAGTCTTACCTCGAGGGTCACTCCCAATGATCCCACCGCATGCAAGAGAGAGAGGTGCCAGCTGCCCAGGCAGCGTAGTGCTGACAAGAAAGAGGTACAGTTTCCTAAATTTATTTTTCAGGAATGGATGGGTAGCTTTTGAAAATTGCAATTTTCAACCTATGCTCTGCTTCATCTTTCTGGGAACAACTAACATGTGACTCCGAATTGTCACATGGAAATACGACAGACCTCATGAGCGAGAACTCTTCGTATTTGAGGCCGATGTTTCTTACGTACCTAACAGTTACATACATTCAGAGGAAAATACAAGAAAGGAACACCCACATGTGAGCCTATTACAAACAGTACACCCCCTAGGGAAGGTGTATAGGGGTGAAGTGGACATTTGGAACAGATGGGTGTTCCCTAAATGTATTTTCCAGGAATGGATGAAGTGTAGTTTGGGGGAACTGAACATTGCAATTGTATTACTGATATGTCAATGATGTTCCCAGAATGATGATCCAGAGTATAGCCAAAAGTAAAAATGATGTCCGCCCCAAACCCTAGGCTCTGAATCATCATTTTGGGAATGTGATGTGTGTGTGGCCGTCTCTATTCTGTTACCTCAAATGTGCCCCCCGCTCAGGTGGGGAGAGAGCGCTGCACATTTGAGGCAACTGGGGGTATTGGGAAATAGGTTTATGTTTTTTTTTTTTGGGGGGGGGAGGGGTGTTTGATTTTAAAATTTGGAAGACAATGTACTCTGGACTGGTATGTTGGAGTCGAATTCTGAGGAACTAAAATTAGGGAAAAGGATTAAAAATGTTGTGTTCCATGGAAGTGTGATACTCCCTGAAGCAATCTCTAATACAGAGGCCCGAATGATCGGGGCAAGTGTAGCACTGAGTGGTGGTGTCCTTCCGAATCCCCCTTCTGTGACACACTTTGCATTTTTTCTGGGATCGTCCCTTCTTTCCAGTGTGGGGAACAGACATTCCAGAGGTGCTCTGACCCACTCTTTGGCGGTCTCCAAAGCTTAGGGCCTTTAGAACTTCCTCTTGGAACTGCAGGAATGTCCGTGTTGCCAGCATCCTGGGACAGTACAAAAGAGTTGTACCATGCAGACCGCAACTTTTTTTGTACCATGCCCGTGTTTTCTGAATGGCATTAAATGGCTTGAGGACTTGATCAGATAGAGATCCACTCCCCCCATATACTGATTGTAGCCCAGAATACAATCAGGCTTGAGGACCGGTCCCACTGTACCTAGCACAGGGACAGGGGTGTTGCCGTTCCCATGAATTGTGATGAGCATAAGGACATCCCTCTTGTCCTTATACAGGACCAGCAACCAGTTTTCATGGGAAAAGACACGGGACTCACCCTGGGGGACAGGAGTCTGCAGGGGATAGGAAGGAAGGCATCTTTCTTCCGGACTGTCCCACAAGCTAGCGTGGATCTGGCAGCGAGGGATGTTGAGAGAGGGATATTAGTGTAAAAGTTATCCCCAAACGATTTTCCCACTAACACCCAGAGTGGGGGGGGGGGGACATTCTGGGGGTTCAATACGGGAATCTCATCCCTCATACACCATAAACTTGCAAGTGTACCCTGAGGTACTCACACAAAGTTTATACATCTTCACGCCATACTGCACCCGCTTGTTTAGGATGTATTGCCGAAGGTTGAGTCTCTCCTTAACCCCTTAAGGACACATGACGTACTGGAACGTCATGTGTCCACTCCCGATCTATAACGCGGGGCCACGGCGTGGCCCCGCGTCATAGCGGGTCGGGCCCGGCCTCTAACAACGGCCGGGACCCGTGGCTAATAGCGCGCGGCATTGATCGCTGTGCCGCGCGCTATTAACCCTTTAGACGCGGCGTTCAAAGTTGAACGCCGCGTCTAAAGTGAAACCGAAAGCATCCCGGCTAGCTCAGTGGGCTGTTCGGGATAGCCGCGGTGAAATCGCGGCATCCCGAACAGCTGACAGGACAGCGGGAGGGCCCCTACCTGCCTCCTCGCTGTCCGATCGCCGAATGACTGCTCAGTGCCTGAGATCCAGGCATGAGCAGTCATCCGGCAGAATCGTTGATCACTGGTTTCTTATGAGAAACCAGTGATCAACATAGAAGATCAGTGTGTGCAGTGTTATAGGTCCCTATGGGACCTATAACACTGCAAAAAAAAAGTGAAAAAAAAAAGTGAATAAAGATCATTTAACTCCTCCCCTATTAAAAGTTTGAATCACCCCCCTTTTCCAATAAAAAAAAAAACACAGTGTAAATAAAAATAAAAATAAACATATGTGGTATCACCGCGTGCGGAAATGTCCGAATTATAAAAATATATCATTAATTAAACCGCTCGGTCAATGGCGTGCGCGCAAAAAAATTCCAAAGTCCAAAATAGTGCATTTTTGGTCACTTTTTATATCATTTAAAAATGAATAAAAAGTGATCAATAAGTCCTATCAATGCAAAAATGGTACCGTTAAAAACTTCAGATCACGGCGCAAAAAATGAGCCCTCATACCGCCCCATACACGGAAAAATAAAAAAGTTATAGGGGTCAGAAGATGACAATTTTAAACGTATTAATTTTCCTGCATGTAGTTATGATTTTTTCCAGAAGTCCGACAAAATCAAACCTATATAAGTAGGGTATCATTTTAATCGTATGGACCTACAGAATACATATCAGGTGTCATTTTTACCGAAAAATGTACTACGTAGAAACGGAAGCCCCCAAAAGTTACAAAACAGCGTTTTTTTTTTCAATTTTGTCGCCCAATGATTTTTTTTCCCGCTTCACCATAGATTTTTGGGCAAAATGACTGACGTCATTACAAAGTAGAATTGGTGGCGCAAAAAATAAGCCATCATATGGATTTTTAGGTGTAAATTTGAAAGAGTTATGATTTTTTAAAGGCAAGGAGCAAAAAACGAAAATGCAAAAACGGAAAAACCTCCGGTCCTTAAGGGGTTAAAGCTGATGAGAGACTCATCAATAGCGACCTCCCTTCCAGGGACATAGGCCTCCCGAAGTGATTGATGACTGGCCTGATTTTATACAGGCGGTCATACGCGGGATCACTTTGGGGGGGACATGCCGCATTATCAGCATTATGCAAACATTTCCAAATGGGGACGGGTCATGGCCATACTGTAGAGCGGGGTCTGGTAGAGGACGTACCCACTCCAGTGCTGCCTGACCTTTGGTTTTTTAATTAGGCCCATATGCAGCACGAGGCCCCAAAAGGTCCTCATTTCGGCTGCATTGACTGGGAACCAGCCACCGGGCCTAGCTAAAATAGAGCCCAGGTTTGCGGCAACGAACTGTAGGGCATATAGGTTTGTCTGGTCAACCATCAGATTGACAAATTCGTCACTGAAAAAAAAATAGTGCATTTCAGTGAACCCGACGATGTCAATCTTGATTCCTGAGTCGCCAAAAAACTCAGGAATCATGGTCTCGTGGTCCGCTGGCTGAGTCCAGACAATTTCACCGGTACTAGGCACAGGGTCAGGAGCAGAGAAGGTTTGCGGCCTCGCATTCCGGCGTCTCAGCTGCCTTGGTGGTTGATCATCAGAAGATGATGAGGAGGATGCAGAAGAAATATGGAAGGTGGGGTCTACCTCGTCCTCTGTGGCGCTTTCAGTGTCAGAGGCAAATATGGCATATGCCTCCTTTTGCTCTAATGGGGGGTGAAGTGTATGTATGTGTGGGGGAAAACTTTATTGTTGTGTGTGTGTGTGTTAGTGTTGAGCGGCATAGGCCATATTCGAATTCGCGAATATTCGCGAATATATGGACGAATATTCGTCATATTCGCGAATATTCGCATATTCGTAATGTTCTCGTTTTATTTTCGCATATACGAATATTCGCGCGTGCGAAAATTAACATATGCGAAAATTTACATATACAAAAATTAACATAACCTAAAATTCGCATATACGAAAATTATCATATGCAAAGTTTCGCATATGCGAAAATTCGCACACCAGTCTCACACAGTAGTATTAGAGCCTTCTTACACCACATAAGCTGGAAGCAGAGAGGGATGATCACTGTGATGTGTACTGTGAAAAAAAATAAATAAAATAAAACAAAAAACGAATATTCGTAATTACGAATATATAGCGCTATATTCGCGAATATTCGCGAATTCGCGAATATGCGATATTTGCGAATAAAATTCGAATTGCGAATATTCGCGAGCAACACTAGTGTGTGTGGTGTGGTGCGAGACTTCCTGCCCTAACCCGCCCTAACCCACCCTAAACTACTCACTAACCTGCCCTAAGAACAAAAATAGGTAACTAAAAAAAGGGAAAAAAGCCCTGCGCCAAAAACAAAAAACAAAAAAACTTTTACCTAATCAGTGGTGTGCACACTGATTAGTGCTTGGTGGCAGCAGGGGGCGCAGAAGTCAGTGGGGGTCCGGCCACTCAACCCAGAACAGTGACTGGTGGCACGTACACAGACCCCCACACAAGAAAAAAATGAAAAATAAAAAACGCTACAACCCAGAAAAAAATACCTCACACACAGGTATGGTCCGTTCACACAGCACTGGCCTGCTACTTGTGCCACGGACCACCTAACTGGTGCAAAAAATTATTGCTGATCAGTGCTACGGGACTGATCAGCAGCAGCTGGGCTTTAGCTAGCAGTGGTTGGCTACTCTTTTATATGGAAGAGGGATGGCCACACAGTTAAGATTAAAAAAAAAAGGTCTGCGGGTCACGCAGCTAAAGGTGCTGTGGGCACGCGGACACCTACAGACGATACACTGTCAAAAAAAATATTCATTTTTTTTTAACCCCTAAAGCTCTGTCCCCGCCTAACTAAAATGTTCCTAAGCTCTAATGTGCAAGGGGGCACAGAAACAGTGCCAGTAGGCACTTTTTTCACTGTGAGGGGGGAGATGCAGCACGCGGCTCCATCCTGTTTAACACCAGACACAAAATGGTGATGAGCAGAGCGGAGCAACATGCTCCTGCTCTCCTCCCCCTCCTCATACAATGTGATTGGTGCGGTAACTACAACTGCCCAATCACAGCTGTCCTGATTTCAGCAGGCAACCCGGTGCGATCCCCGCCCGGCGAGCGACGTGGACCAGAATCGCCGCAAATCGCTGGTCTTAACCTCTTCAGGACATAGGGCGTATGGATACGCCCTGCATCCCGAGTCCTTAAGGACCGAGGGCGTATCCATACGCCCGTGGGAATTCCGGCCCCACCGCTAGCCGGTTGGGGACCGGAGCCGGATGCCTGCTGAAATCGTTCAGCAGGCATCCCGGCATATCGCCCAGGGGGGTCATTATGCCCCCCCATGTCGGCGATCGCCGCAGATCAATGGACAATTCAGTCCAGCGATCTGCGGCGATTCCGGGTCAATCGGGTCTCCAGTCACCCGATGACCCGGAATTACTGGCTGTTCGGGGCCGTCTCTGACGGCCCCGAACAGCCAGAGCCTGCAGGGGTGAGGTGGCACTGGTGCCCCCTCACGATCGCCCTGATTCGTTGGACGGATTACCGGCCGACCAATCAGGGCGCCTGCTGCGGGTGTCACTCCCGCACCCGCTCCGCCCCTCTTCCGGAGGACGTGAGCGGGTGCGGGACGTGCACCCAGGGTGCTGGGGACCCCGATCCCCGGCGCCCCTGTTGGGATCGGGGCCCCAGGAGCAGCTGCGGCGGCGGGACTGACCTGCAGCGTCTGGATCGTTGGAGGTGAGTGACAGCCTCCTGCTGTTGCTTAGCAACAGCTCCCAGCATGCAAAAAGGGCATGCTGGGAGCTGTAGTTATGCAACAGCAGGAGGCAGACCACCACAACTCCCAGCATTGCCTTATGGGCATGCTGGGACTTATGGTTTTGCAACAGCTGGAGGCACATTCTTTCTATGGAAAAGTGTACCGTCAGCTGTTGTATAACTACAACTCCCAGCTCGCACAAACAGCTAAAGTGCATGCTGGGAGTTGTAGTGGTGCATCTGCTGGTTGCATAACTACAACTCCCAGCATGCCCGTTGGCTGTCGGTGACTGCTGAGAGTTGTAGTTTTGCAACAGCTGAAGGCACACTGGTTGTGAAGAGTTTTTTTTTACCTAACTCAGTGTTTCACGACCGGTGTGCCTCCAGCTGTTGCAAACTACAACTCTCAGCAGTCACCGTACACCATGCACCGTACATGCTGGGAGTTGTAGTTTTGCAACAGCTGGAGGCACACTGGTTGTGAAACACTGAGTTAGGTCACAAACTCAGTGATACATAACCAGTGTGCCTACAGTTGTTGCAAAACTGCAACTCTCAGCAGTCACCGACAGCCAACGGGCATGCTGGGAGTTGTAGTTATGCAACAGCTGGATGTCCCCCCCAATGTGAACGTACAGGGTACACTCACATGGGCGGAGGATTACAGTAAGTATCTGGCTGCAAATTTGAGCTGCCGCAAACTTTCTGCTGCAGCTCAAATTGCCAGCGAGAAACTACTGTGAACCCCCGCCCGTGTGACTGTACCCTAAAAACACTACACTACACTACCACAAAAAATAAAATAAAAAGTAAAAAACACTACGCATACACATACCCCTACACAGCCCCCCTCCCCTCCCCAATAAAAATGAAAAACGTTTGGTACGCCACTGTTTCCAGAACGGAGCCTCCAGCTGTTGCAAAACAACTCCCAGTATTGTCGGACAGCCGTTGACTGTCCAGGCATGCTGGGAGTTTTGCAACAGCTGGAGGCACCCTGTTTGGGAATCACTGGCGTAGAATACCCCTATGTCCACCCCTATGCAATCCCTAATTTAGGCCTCAAATGCGCATGGCGCTCTCACTTTGGAGCCCTGTCGTATTTCAAGGCAACAGTTAAGGGTCACATATGGGGTATCGCCGTACTCGGGAGAAATTGGGTTACAAATTTTGGGGGGTATTTTCTGCTTTTACCCTTTTTAAAAATGTAAAATTTTTGGGAAAACAAGCATTTTAGGTAAAAAAAATAATTTTTTTTTTACATATGCAAAAGTCGTGAAACACCTGTGGGGTATAAAGGTTCACTTAACCCCTTGTTACGTTCCCCGAGGGGTCTAGTTTCCAAAATGGTATGCCATGTGGGTTTTTTTTTGCTGTCCTGGCACCATAGGGGCTTCCTAAATGCGGCATGCCCCCAGAGAAAAATTTGCGTTCAAAAAGCCAAATGTGACTCCTTCTCTTCCGAGACCTGTAGTGCGCCAGCATAGCACTTTTCACCCCCATATGGGGTGTTTTCTGAATCGGGAGAAATTGGGCTTCAAATTTTTAGGGGTATTTTCTGCTATTACCCTTTTTAAAAATAAATTTTTTGGGGGAAAACAAGCATTTTAGGTAAAAATTTTTTATTTTTTTTTTACATTTGCAAAAGTCGTGAAACACCTGTGGGGTATTAAGGTTCACTTTATCCCATGTTACATTCCCCGAGGGGTCTAGTTTCCAAAATGGTATGCCATGTGTTTTTTTTTTTTGCTGTTCTGGCACCATAAGGGCTTCCTAAAGGTAACATGCCCCCCAAAAACCATTTCAGAAAAACGTACTCTCCAAAATCCCCTTGTCGCTCCTTCGCTTCTGAGCCCTCTACTGCGCCCGCCGAACACTTTACATAGACATATGAGGTATGTCCTTACTCGAGAGAAATTGGGCTACAAATACAAGTAAAAATTTTGTCCTTTTACCCCTTGTAAAAATTCAAAAATTGGGTCTACAAGAACATGTGAGTGTAAAAAATGAAGATTGTGAATTTTCTCCTTCACTTTGCTGCTATTCGTGTGAAACACCTAAAGGGTTAAAACGCTGACTGAATGTCATTTTGAATACTTTGGGGGGTGTAGTTTTTATAATGGGGTAATTTATGGGGTATTTCTAATATGAAGACCCTTCAAATCCACTTCAAACCTGAACTGGTCCCTGAAAAATACTGAGTTTGAAAAGCCCTCTGGTGTCTTCCAAAAGTAAAAACACGTAAATTTTATGATGCAAACATAAAGTAGACATATTGTATATGTGAACCAAAAAAAATGTATTCGTAATATCCATTTTCCTTACAAGCAGAGAGCTTCAAAGTTAGAAAAATGCAAAATTTTCAAATTTTTCATCAAATTTACGGATTTTTCACCAAGAAAGGATGCAAGTATCGACAAAAATTTACCACTATGTTAAAGTAGAATATGTCACGAAAAAACAATCTCGGAATCAGAATGATAACTAAAAGCATTCCAGAGTTATTAATGTTTAAAGTGACAGTGGTCAGATGTGCAAAAAACGCTCCGGTCCTTAAGGCCAAAATGGGCTCCGTCCTGAAGGGGTTAATTGACTCCCCTCAGGACCCCCTCGGCGCTATGTCGGGATGTCTGCTGAAAGATCTCAGCAGGTATCCCAGTCCCGTACACCCTGAGTCCTTAAAGGGGTACTCCTCCCCTAGACATCTTATCCCCTATCCAAAGGATAGGGGATAAGATGTCAGATCGCCGCGGTGCCGCTGCTGGGGAGCCCCGGGATCTCCGCTGCGGCACTGCGCTATCATTACAGCACAGAGCGAATTCGCTCTGTGCGTAATGACGGGCAATACAGGGGACGAAGCCGCGTGACGTCATGGCTCCGCCCCTCGTGACATCACGGCCCGTCCCCTTAATGCAAGTCTATGGCAGGGGGCGTGATGACCGCCGCGCCCCCTCCCATAGACTTGTATTGAAAGGGGTGGGCCGTGATGTCACGAAGGGCGGAGCTGTGACATAACGATGCTCCGGCCCCTGTATTGCGCGTCATTACGTGCAGAGCGAACTGGCTCTGTGCTGTAATGATAGCGCAGTGCCGCAGCGGGGATCCCGGGGCTCCCCAGCAGCGGCGATCTGACATCTTATCCCCTATCCTTTGCATAGGGAATAAGATGTCTAGGGGCGGAGTACCCCTTTAACCCCTTAATGACGCAGGACGTATGTTTACGTCCTGCGCCGGCTCCCGCGATATGAAGCGGGATCGCGCCGCGATCCTGCATCATATCGCGTCGGTCCCGGCGCTCATCAACGGCGACTAATACCACACATCGCCGATCGCGGCGATGTGCGGTATTAACCCTTTAGAAGCGGCGGACAAAGCTGACCGCCGCTTCTAAAGTGAAACTGAAACTGATCGGCTGCTCAGTCGGGCTGTTCGGGACCGCCGCGGTGAAATCGCGGCGTCCCGAACAGCTGATCGGACACCGGGAGGGCCTTTACCTGCCTCCTCGGTGTCCGATCGACGAATGACTGCTCCGTGCCTAAGATCCAGGCAGGAGCAGTCAAGTGCCGATAATGCTGATCACAGGCGTGTTAATACACGCCAGTGATCAGCATAGGAGATCAGTGTGTGCAGTGTTATAGGTCCCTGTGGGACCTATAACACTGCAAAAAAAAAGTAAAAAAAAAGTGTTAATAAAGGTCATTTAACCCCTTCCCTAATAAAAGTTTGAATCACCCCCCTTTTCCCATAAAAAAAATAAAACAGTGTAAAAAAATAAATAAATAAACATATGTGGTATCGCCGCGTGAGTAAATGTCCGAACTATAAAAATATATCATTAATTAAACCGCACGGTCAATGGTGTACACGTAAAAAAATTCCAAAGTCCAAAAAAGCGTATTTTGGTCACTTTTTATACCATTAAAAAAATGAATAAAAAGTGATCAAAAAGTCCGATCAAAACAAAAATCCTACCGATAAAAACTTCAGATCACGGTGCAAAAAATGAGTCCTCATACCGCCCTGTACGTGGTAAAATTAAAAAGTTATAGGGGTCAGAAGATGACATTTTTAAATGTATAAATTTTCCTGCATGTAGTTATGATTTTTTCCAGAAGTGCGACAAAATCAAACCTATATAAGTAGGGTATCATTTTAACCGTATGGACCTACAGAATAATGATAAAGTGTAATTTTTACCGAAATATGCACTGCGTAGAAACGGAAGCCCCCAAAAGTGACAAAATGGCGTTTTTTTTTTCAATTTTGTCGCACAATTATTTTTTTTTCCGTTTTGCCGTGCATTTTTGGGTAAAATGACTAATGTCACTGCAAAGTAGAATTGGCGACGCAAAAAATAAGCCATAATATGGATTTTTAGGTGGAAAATTGAAAGGGTTATGATTTTTAAAAGGTAAGGAGGAAAAAACGAAAGTGCAAAAACAGAACCCTGAGTCCTTAAGGGGTTAAGGATCGGAGATGCAGGACATATGCATACGCCCTGCGTCCCCAAGAGGTTAAGGACGCTGTCTGTTTTTACCTAAATTAATTAATCTTTACCCAATTTTTTGAAAATTTCTGTCTTTTTTTTATTATTACTTTTATGGCATTCACTGTACAGTAAAAATTATTTTATTTTTATCATGTTGATCAGTACAATTATGACGATACCCAATTTATCTAGATTTTTATTTTATTTTTCCTTTTCTCCTTTTCCCCCTCTTTTTATTTTGCCATGTCCTGAAATTTTTTGTCCGACGCCGTTGTGTGGGGGTTTATTTTCTGCCGGATGAACTGTACTTTTTTTTAGTACCATTTTTCCTAAACATGCTACCTTTTGTATTCATGTTTTTTAGCTCTTTTTGTTGTTGTTTATTTTACAGTGTGATAAATAACATTATCATTTTATTCTACAAGTGATTATGAACATGGTGATGGGGATGGGGTGAAAATACATGGTTTTATTAGAAAAGGGACCTGGACCTCACAGGCTGCTGTACTAGGCAGACAGGAGGCCATCAGCTGGCCTCCTACTGCCATGGCAACCAATGAGACCCTGCAATCGCATCGCGGGATCGCCGTTGAACAGGAGGAGCCCCCTCCCCGTGTCAATCCCATAGATGCCGTGATCAGGACTGATCATGGCATCTATGGGGTTAATGCTGCCGAGACCAGCAAAGCTGTGTCCTGCCTGATTGACATCCAGGTCCCGTCTGCGATCTCCTGCAGCGCATTGCGCTGAGCAGGAGATCGCAAGGACGTATGCATACGTCCTGTGACTGGAAGGGGTTAATATAAAATCGCAGCAAGCCCATTTAATTCATTGTATTCTTGACTTTAGAACTGTAAAACCTGTCTGTGAATGAAATGATTATATTTACTGAATTTAGAACTCTTCTACAACATAAACCATATTCAGCTGAAAAGTAGTAGGTGTGAAAAATGCCTGTGTGTAGTAAGAAGCTTCACTTGTACCAGAAGCCGATGAGCCAGAATTGACTTTGGATCCAACTTCTGGAAGGAACATGTTTTACTATTTGATGAGTATAAAATATCTATTTTTAAGTAAAATATTTTAGAAAGTTCTTGGAATAGCTGGAAGGTATAAGCATATTGTTAAATCTTGTACACTATCACATTGGCTAACCGTTTCCTGCCTGTTTGGCTCTAGGATTATACCCCAAAGAAATATTCAGCCTAGCAGTGCAGAAAAGAATTGAACTGAATGGCCAGGCCACAAGAGAACTATTCAATGGGTAGGGAAGATGAAGTGACCAAACTCTCTTATTGTGTAAAACAAATCTTTTTTTTTTTATAAACAAATGTTTAAATGCTGTATACCGTGTATACTTGAGTATAAGTCGAGTCTTTCAGCACGTTTTTTCGTGCTGAAAATGTCCCTCTCGGCTTATACTCGAGTGAACTCTCCACCTGTCAATCCCTTCTCAGTGGTCTTCAACCTGCGGACCTCCAGATGTTGCAAAACTATAACTCCCAGCATGCCCGGACAGCCATCAGCAAGTGCTGGCTGCTCTCCTGAGGTGACTGATCTCCCTCCTGCACTACAATGGAGAATGATGCTGGTAGCTCTGCTCCTGCTTCCCTGACTGAATATTCCTTACTGTTTTCTGATTCTCCTGAGGTACCAACCGCCTCGCTGGTGCTTGCTGCAGCCCCCACCCCAGTGGTTTTCTCTGCCCCTGCCCTCCCCTTAGTTATGCTCCTGGGCAGAATGTTGCAGATGTTTCCATCCCTCCTGCTCCCCCAGGGAGTGCAAGAGGGAGTAGGGAGAGGTCCAATATTAGTGCCTGGTTATCTTCCCCTTCTTGGTCCACGAGGGGGCTCAGACATAGTGGCCACCATTCCATTGGTGGACATAGGAGGTGGTCCAGGAGGTGGTCCTCAAGAAGTTCCCGCTCGTCAAGACGGAGTTGACAATTCAGATCCTCATATTGGAGGTCACCTTCCACGTCTTCCAAGTCTTCCAGTGTCTCCAGGTCATCGCGCAGTGGTTCCTGTCACCGCCACAGAAGGTGGACTCAGGCCCGAGTCCAGCCAGTTATGAGTTCAGTTGCGGAACATGCTCCTGGCGGTGGAGTTAAAGTTCTTTCCATTGTGGTTCCCTCTGCTTCTTTGTCCGGAGTTGGTGAGTGTAACTATTTAGGTACTTGGGGGTGGGGTTGGGCCTTAGTTTAGCCTCGGCCCTTAGGGCTTTGGCTGATCAATTGGCATATCCGTCGCCTGTGTCTTTAACTAAACCAGCTCCTACCCCTCCACAGACCGCTGTACACAAGGAGGCATTCTTTTGTAGGGTTAGCTCATGGAGTTCCCATAAAGAGACAAAAGCTAAAATTCGAGATAACGGGTATGTGGACACAGAGATGTAATTTGTAGCTTCTGGGCCTCGATGCAAAATCTGCAACAGGGCCCCATGTGTTAATTATAATATTAGTCTCTTATGGGACAGATGAGTTTTTGGGCCCCATTAGGTACCAGGGCCTGCTACCCCTGCACCCCCCTATAGCTACGTTCCTGTGTGGACATCTGGTTGTTGATTTTGAAAGCACATGGTGGATAAGGAGCATAGGCTGAGTGATAGGCCTTATGAAAGAAAACCCAAGGTGGCCAAAACCATGTCCAACTGGCTACGGGCCTTTAATGTTTTAGGTTGCATTATGGGCCAGAGGCATCCGGAAAGCTGTTAGGAACTGTTAATTTATCAGGATATGATTTACTCCTCTTAATTGTCTCATTGCAGCACCGCTTTGTGGTGTTATGACGGGGAGTTACAGAGGCGTCTGTCTCTGCAACCTGATGGGGAGTTAAATGGGTACTCCGGTGGAAAACAATTTTTTTTTAAATCAGCTGGTGCCAGAAAGTTAAACAGATTTGTAAATTACTTCTATTAAAAAATCTTAATCCTTCCAGTACTTATCAGCTGCTGTATACTCCAGAGGAAGTTGAGTTGTTATTTTCTGTCTGACTCTGCTGACACCTCTGTCCACGTCAGGAACTGTATGGAGAAGGAGAGGTTTGCTATGGGGATTTGCTTGTACTCTAGACAGTTCCTGACACAGACAGAGGTATCAGCAGACAGAGGTCAGACAGAAAAGAACAACTCAACTTCCTCTGTAGTATACAGCAGCTGATAAGTACTGGAAGGATTAAGATTTTTTAATAGAAGTAATTTACAAATCTGTATAACTTTCTGGAGTCAGTTGATATGAGATTTTTTTTTTCCCCCCACAGGAGTACCCCTTTAAAGCAAGGATTCCTCTGTCAACTATGTGTCATTTGACAGGGCGGTTGAGCTCGTTAAACAGGCAGGCCGGCTTTCCGCCTCCTTCCGGTACACTCTAACTGCCATTATCTTCTAGAGTGTTTTTTCAAGGGGAGTTACTATTTTGATGCACGCCTTCTTATGAGTTGTTCGATGTCTTGCCACTACTTTAAGCTTTTCAGCTCTTTCTTGTAGTGGGGTGTTAGATATGTGACTGGTTAATCATCAGTCATGCATTATTTAGATGATTTCCTCTTTTTTGGTCCACCTTTATACCTTCATACTCCCTTTGCAGGACTTGTCACTTTTTGCTTTTTTATGGGGCGGTTTGGTGTCCCTTTGTCGGAGGACAAAACGGTCGAGCCGTGCATGACCTTGTCCTTCTTGGGTATCGAACTTAATACATTAGGAATGGTTTTCGGCTCAGAAGTTCAGAAGTTGCCTAGTTAGCTTGAGGGTTTCCTTACTTCTCGCAAAACCACTGTGCTGCTGATGCAGTCCCTGTTGGGCCTGCTGAACTTTGCTTTGCGGGTCATGTCCTTGGGCAGGGTTTTTTCTCGCAGGTTGTCACTGGCTACGAAAGGTGCTAAACGCCCAGACCATTACATCCTTGTCACCAGTGCCCTTAAGACTGGCACACTGGTTTGACAGGAATTTTTGTGATCAAACAATTGCCGCATATGGTTTCAAGCCCCGGTGGTTACCAACAGGAACTGGTGCTGTTCATAGATGTGGCTGATTTGGCCTGTTTTGGGGCTGTTCTTGGTCATTGATAGTGTACCAGCGGGTGGCCGGAGTTGTGGGTGACTTCGGGCCTGTGCAGGAATTTGGTTTTACTTAAACTGTTCCCTTATAGCAGCTGTCAAGATTTTGGGCCTTGACTTTAGCAATCGCCTTGTTTGTTTTTGGTCTGAGAATCTGCACATTGTTCAGGCCACAAATGGGCTCTCTAGCAGCTCCCCCATAGTTCAAAAATTATTGTGGCACCCAGTGCTTCACTGCTTTGAGGTTAAAGAGTACCTGTCATCAAACCATATTTTCTAAACTAACTCAGATTATATTCCCTAACTACTCCTAACACCCCTTCTGCCCTAAAAAAAAAATTCAGAGCTTTAAAAAGCTGTGTATCATACCTTTCCCCTTGATCACAGTGTGTGAGCTCCCGGAAGGAGAAAGTGGGCGTTCCCCAGCAGGGGCGACTTCACAGAAGCCTGCGAGAGCTGTTCCTTGCTATGCGCCACACGCACTTCCTGAGTTTGGACTTGTGCAAGTCCGAGTGGAGACCAAATTAACTGTTTGGGAACAGGACAGAGCCACCTAGTGGCCGTTTATTTAATCACATTAAAAACATATAAAGATTGAGAATTTTAACAGCAAGTAAATTGCAAAGTGTCTTATAATAACATAAGGAACAATATATTTAAAGTTTAGTTTGGTGACCGGTACTGTTTAATGTTTGGTTTAGGGCTCAATACGTTCCAAGTGTGAAGAACCAGCTTGCTGATTACTTTTCCTCGATTCCTTTTGCAGGTCTTCCGTCAACTTCTTCCTCAGGCAGATCCAGGGGGGCTCCCATGTCCTCCCATTCCATGGGACATAGTGGGGCAGGGCGTTGCTAGGTTTCCAAAAGATCTGGGGCAGGGGCAATGGGCGTGGATGAGAGCAGAGCAATAAAAAGAAGGGGCCAAGGGGGCGGCCACTCAATGTTGCATGACCATACATCATTTTTCTCCACGCATAGGGGCCAGAGGGATGGGTTAATCTTATTGGCTGCCAGCTGATGCTACTTCAAGCCAGGGAACACAAGCGCCAATAAGATGCATTACAGCCGTAGCACGGCCAAAGAGGCCACTCTATGTTCTAAGCTGAGGTGGGGTTCAGGTGACAGCAGCAGAGGGTTCAAATTTTTAACTGGTCCCCTACCTGGCGTGATGGACACCTGTGGTATAGAGCGTTGCAAAAAAATTATTTCAACTATAATAATCAAATATACCAATTGACAAGTAAAGGAAAAGCAATAAGGAGCTTTTAATTATGTGAAACTACAATGGCCATTATGATATAGGCAGTGATAAGAGAATTCTGGGATTTGTTGTTTCACTAAACATAACTGCAGAACATTCAAGTGACTTTAGCACTGATGGGTCACAATTAGGCAGAATACAGCATGATATTATAGACTCACAGGATGCGTCTACTCTGAGTCAATCAAAGGGGGCATCTTCTCTGAGTCAATAACAGGTGGCGTCTTCTCTGAGTCAATCACAGGGGGGGAGTCTTCTATGATCGGAGGAGTTCACTTTTCCTTTTCTTCTCTATCCGACCAAGACCATCATGATGACTTCTCCCAACCATGACTAGTCTTCCACAGAACCTGCCAGACAAATATTTAATGCTTCTTTCTCCAGCACAATGCCCACTATATACAAACCCCAATTTTTATTGCCCCACAGTAATAGTGCTAACATATCTCTGTGTCTCAGTATATAGTTATAGGCCCTTCTGTGCCCCATAGACATAATGCCACCAGCCATATATAGTATATGGCTGGAGGCGGCATGTCTGTGTAGTGCCTCCTGTCCTGACCACTGCTCCTCTGGTCCGGGGTCAGGACCTATTTAGCAGTAGGTCCCGAAATCAGAGGAGCAGTGATCAGAACATTGAAGGTGTCATGCTGGGAATTTACTGTCCTGGCCGCCCACAGACCCTCCTGCTTGGCTTAATGCCTTCAGAATGTACGCACGTCACTGTGATGTCACTGTGCATATCAATCCTATACTGTGATATCACTATGCATATTAACCCTGTTCTTTGATGTCACTGTGCATACATGTATTAACCCTGTACTGTGATGTCACTGTGCACAGGGTTAATATGCACATTGTTGCCACAGTACAGGGATAATATGCATATTGACATCACAGTACAGTGATATACACAGTGATGTCAGAGCCCAAGGTTAAAATTTACAGTGATCTCAAAGTCCACAACGATGTCACAGTACAATGTGTACTAGTAGCGTTATGTCACTGTACACATGGGGGGTGCATAGCAGGGTGTTAGTACAGAATGGCATAATAGAAGTAGGGCCAGGACACAACACACAGCATTTAGATTTTTATCAGAATAGTGAGTATAGCTCTGGAGTACAATACATGATATAACTCAGGGTCAGTACAGGATAAGTAATGTAACATATGTACACAGTGACCCCACCAGCAGAATAGTGAGTACAGTTATGGAGTATACTAAATGTTACTCCTGATCTTAAGTTACATCCTATAATTAATATAGTAACATCGGGTATACTCCAGCATTCTTGCTGATCCCTTTGTCCTCCTCGGCCTAGATAGTCGGTCGTCAAAGTCGGTTTCAGTATCCTCCACCACAGTGTTGCGATATATTGCCAGCCAGGGGTTCCACATGCCCTACATAAGGCACTGCCAGTTGCAGCTCCTAGGGACACATGCTGCCTGCTGCCATTGACCTGCCAGTCACCCCTACTGCATCAGCTATTGTTGCCACCTTTTCCTTTAAAAAAAAAAAAAAGCTTTATTTTAAATTGTACAGTAATAAAGTCCCCTCTGTAGCCGGTATTCCTCCAGTTCAGTCATAATGCCCTCTCTGTAGCCAGTAATATGCCCCCCTGTACAGTACAGATGGCATATTACTGGCTACAGAGGGCACATTATGACTGTACAGGGGAAACACTGGCTACAGAGGGGGCATTATAAATGTACAGGGGTCATAGGGGCACTGGATACATAGGTGGCATCATGACTGCACAGGGGGGCATAGTGGCTACATAGTGGCTATAGAGAGGGCATGCCCCCACTGTAGCCACTATCCCCTCCTGTACAGTCATTATGCCTTATTCCTAACTGTACAGTCATAATGCCCCCTCTGTAGCCACTATCCCCTCATGTACAGTAATTATGCCTTATGCCTAACTGTACAGTCATAATCTGTAGCCACTATGCCCCTCAAGTACAGTCATAATGCCCACTCTGTAGCACTAGCCACTATACCCCCTGTACAGTCATTATGCCCCCCCTTGTACAGTCATAATGCCCACACTGTAGCCACTATGCAGGGCCGGCATTAGGGAAGGGCATCCTGGGAAATTGCCCAGGGCCCCCATCCAAAAGGAGGCACCTGAAAAGCTTTAGAGCATTACTAATAATACTGCATTTTGCGCAACATCGCAGTAAAATTGCTGCATTTTTTACGTGATTTCGCGCAAAATGCAGTATTCGGGGCCTAACGCACTAACACTCCCCCCCCTGTCCTCAGTATTCTGGAGGAGCGCTGCTTGTGCTCCACTAACAGACATCACCACGCTCGGAGGAACACGGCAGCCTGCAGCCTCCTCTAATAGTAACCCCCCCTCATGTCCTCATCATACTTATTGAAGGAACACTGCTTGTGCTCCACTGGCCAGTGGCGGATCCCTCCCCCACCACCATATGTGTTGCACTGCTCGTGGGCCCCATTGATCGCTGCCAGGACTTTTTTTTTACTTTCTCATGTGCGGGGCCCCGCAGGGCTGCAGAGGCCAAGGACTGCTGGGAGCCCCTGCTGACGTGACCCTGGCGTAGAAGCCTCAGCCAACCCGATCTCCAGCAATTATCTCCTGCGGGTAAGGAGAGGGTTTGGGGATATGTATTGTATATGTGTGTGTATATGTATTATGTGTGCATGATAGATTTATGTGTATGTATGATCTGTGTATGTGTGTTAGATGTGTATGTATGAATGTATGTATGATGTGTGTATGTATCATAGATATGTGTGTATGAATGATGTGTGTATATGATAGATGTGTTTATCTGAATCATGTGTGTATTATAGATGTGCATATGTATGATAGATGTGCATGTGTATGATAGATGTGCGTGTGTACTACTTTTGTCCTGGACCCCAGTGTGTCCCCAAAATTTTACAACTGGACAGTGTGCAGTTATGGGGCTCCTGAGCAATCATGCCTCTCTGCCTCGAAAGAGTACTGCTTTCAGCGGCAGCGGTGTGCTCCTCTAAGGCAGACAGGCATGATCGCTGATGTCCTCTGCCTCATGACATCACAAACGCGTCACTGCCCATCCCCCACCAGTGTGTCACCCCAGTGGTATGCTAATCACATGTGGAGGGGGCTTGTTACAGTGTGTCACCCCAGTAGTAAGGAGATTACATGAGGAGGAGGTTTGTTACAGTGTGTCACCCCCAGTAGTAAGGAGATTATATGAGGAGGAGGTTTGTTACAGTGTGTCACCCCAGTAGTAAGGAGATCACATGAGGAGGAGGTTTGTTACAGTGTGTCACCCCAGTAGTAAGGAGATTACATGAGGAGGAGGTTTGTTACAGTGTGTCACCCCCAGTAGTAAGGAGATTATATGAGGAGGAGGTTTGTTACAGTGTGTCACCCCAGTAGTAAGGAGATCACATGAGGAGGAGGTTTGTTACAGTGTGTCACCCCAGTAGTAAGGAGATTACATGAGAAGGAGGTTTGCTACTGTGTGTCACCCCATTACTAAGGAGATTACATGAGGAGGAGGTTTGTTACAGTGTGTCACCCCAGTAGTAAGGAGATTACATGAGGAGGAGGTTTGTTACAGTGTGTCACCCCAGTAGTAAGGAGATTACATGAGGAGGTTTGTTACAGTGTGTCACCCCAGTAGTAAGGAGATTACATGAGGAGGAGGTTTGTTACAGTGTGTCACCCCCAGTAGTAAGGAGATTACATGAGGAGGTTTGTTACAGTGTGCCACCCCAGTAGTAAGGAGATTACATGAGGAGGGGGTTAGTTACAGTGTGTCCCCCCAGTAGTAAGGAGATTACATGAGGAGGAGGTTTGTTACAGTGTGTTACCCCCAGTAGTAAGGAGATTACATGAGGATGAGGTTTGTTACAGTGTGTCACCCCCAGTAGTAAGGAGATTACATGAGGAGGAGGTTTGTTACAGTGTGTCCCCCCAGTAGTAAGGAGATTACATGAGGAGGAGGTTTGTTACAGTGTGTCACCCCCAGTAGCAAGGAGATTACATGATGAGGAGGTTTGTTATAGTGTGTCAGCCCCAGTAGTAAGGATATTATATGAGGAGGAGGTTTGTTACAGTGTGTCACCCCATTAGTAAGGAGATTACATGAGGAGGAGGTTTGTTACAGTGTGTCCCCCCAGTAGTAAGGAGATTACATGAGGAGGAGGTTTGTTACAGTGTGTCACCCCAGTAGTAAGGTGATTACATGAGGAGGAGGTTTGTTACAGTGTTACAATGTGTCACCCCAGTAGTAAGGAGATTACATGAGGAGGTTTGTTACAGTGTGTCACCCCAGTAGTAAGGAGATTTCATGAGGAGGAGGTTTGTTACAGTGTATCACCCCAGTAGTAAGGAGATTACATGAAAAGGAGGTTTGTTACAGTGTGTCACCCCAGTAGTATGCTATTTACATGTGGAGGGTGGTTTTACAGTGTGTTAACCCCAATAGTAAGGTGGGGCTTGTCAAAGAGTGGAGTAAAGGGGCTGCAAAATTCGCTTTTGCCTAGGGTGGCAAAATAAAAGGGGTCCAATCAAAATTAAAGACGGGACTTCCGGTTCCGGCGCGCGTATGAGCGGTCGCACTTAGGTGAGCTCCGCGCCCGCCACCGCTACCAACTCTCCCTCACCGCTTCCATATCGCAGACACCGAGGGCAAAACTTGCGCCCCGGTGTCAGAATATATCAGCAGCACATGGAGAAGTTTCTCCGCCGGAGCGGAGACCCGGGACCTGACCCCCCAGCCTCCGGAGGCTCACAGCACATGGCGACCCAGAAAATGGCGGCGAGTCCTGAACAAGGCCAGAACTTACCACAGACTCAGGTCAGCGGGCAGACTGAGGGGCCGGTGTATATGGAGGAGCAGGCGTCCTTACCTGAACAGAGGGGAGCGGAGGGGGTCCCGTACACCGACATGGCTGCGGTTGTCGCCCGCATTCTCCTGCCGGAGATCAGAGCCTCAGTGGAGGCGGCCATATCCAGCACTGTGCAGCAGTTGCAGAAGGAGGTCACAGCACATGCCTCACAGCTCACAGAGCTAGAGCAGAGAGTGAGCCGCTTGGAGGACGAGGTCGGTGCCAGTAATGCAACAGTAAGATCACTTACCAGATCTAATATTGCCCTTAAAGAGAAAGTTGAGGACTTAGAAAATCGCTCCAGGAGGAGCAACCTGCGGATTGTGGGACTACCTGAATCCATTATGCCCAATCAGTTGTCTCAACTCTGTGCCAGGGAACTACCAGAAGCTCTTGGGCTGCCGGGGCCCTGTATTGTTGAAAGGGCTCACAGAATTGGCCCTCCGCTGCATTTGTCTGGGCAGTCCCCTATGGAGGAACCGAAACCCCGCCAAGTCATTGTCAAATACCTTAATTATGCCGACAAAGAGGTGATTCTCCGTACCTTCAAGAAAGCGCAGTCTCCATTGCTGATCAGGGGTATCAAGGTACTCTTATTCGGGGACTATTCCATGGAGGTAGCGAAGCGGCGTAAAGCCTTTTCTGCGGTTTGCTCGTCCCTGGTACAACAACAAGTTCGTTTTATTCTCCAGTATCCTGCGAAACTTAAGATTTTTTTCCCCAATGGAAACTCGGAGACTTTCTCTTCGCCAGAAGCTGTTGCTGCGAAGCTGGCATCCCTAAAGCTGCAAGACGGCAGTCCACGCACCCATCAGAAGAGGCGCAGGACGGACAAGGAAAACAGTGTTCCTGATCCACCGACCTGATCTCCTTCATAGTTCTGTCATTTTGCTAAAAGTTTTTTTCCTCAGTGATGTACCATTGCATTGCTAGCTACTTAACAGTACATCAGGTTTATATTTTTTATGGCTCTTAAGAGGAGAGACTGGCCCCGAAGGGAGTTAGCGAGGTCATGGGACTCTTTCTGTTCCAGTTCAACCCATGAACGCTGGGAGTTATTATTCCACTACTGTTTCACATATATACTGCCGTTATATGTTATTCATGGGATAGACCTCACATTCACATCAAGGTTCTATTGTGTATATAGCGCTAATTATCATTTTGCAGTAGTCACTTTCATTATTGCAACCAGGAATGTTATACTATTATCTAACAGAATGCATTTCTAATGTATACAGTTGTCATGCTCTGATATGAGGTACTCCTGCTCGAGTTTATGTATGTGCCAGATGGAGACCTGCTATCCCATATATCACCAGGGCGATTATGTGTTTTTGCTCAGTTGGGTTAGTTGGTCTGTGGGGGGGGGAGGGGGGAGGGTACGGGTTCTATTACACCTGCATAAGGTGGTAGCGGGGGTGGGGAGGGAGAGGCGGGGAACTTCAGGTTCGGGAGCGGCTGTGGGATAGGGAGGTTTAGTGCGCCTCCTTTGATACGCGGAAGAAGTGAAGTCCAGAGAGGGGTGGTAGCACTATGAAGAGGGGGGTGGGATTTGAGTGTACTATTGCGTTGTTACATAAGTTTCTACTAGTTTTGTTTTATGTTTGTTTTCTGTCTGTTCGTCCCCTTGTGTCTCGTCTGCTGTGCTTTCCTCCTATCTTTCTCTCTCTGCTTCTACTGCTAGTCTCTCTCTCGGCCTCTGGGCGTCTCTGCCCCACCCGCTCCGCACGGTCAATATCTGATACCATACCACATGACAAATTGTACCCAGTATGAAATTGGTGTCCTGGAATGTAAAGGGACTTAGGTCCCCAGCGAAGCGCCGGATGATCCTGAAGCACCTTAAGAAGCTGGATGTTGATATAGCATTACTACAGGAAACGCATCTAGCTGAGAATGATTTCATGCGCATGAGACAAATGTGGGTGGGCGAGGTTATGGGGTCTCCCGCTGATAACGGGAAAGCCGGGGTCTTACTGCTTATCCATAAGAGGTTGCAGCATAGTACACAGTCGCAGGAGGCGGACGAACAGGGTCGTCTTCTTAGAGTTGTGATAGACACGCCTGCTGGTGTTCTGACTATTTACAATGTGTATGGCCCTAATGCTTCTAATACGTCTTTCTTTTCCTCCCTTGAATCGCAACTGTTGCAGGATGACTCTCCCAACATCTTGGTTGGTGGGGATTTAAACGCGGTGGTGTCTACGAGTGAAGATAGGAGGCGTACTCGCTGCCCACATCCTGATGGCGCCAGAGAGGTACACACATTGCGTGACATGATTGCTTCCACGGCTGTGACAGATGTCTGGAGATATTTTAACCCGATGGGCAGGGAATTCACACATTTTTCACATTCACAACAAGCATGGTCCCGTATAGATTACTTTTTAATATCTCAGAGGTTGCTGGCTAGGGTAGACGACGTCAGTATAGAAGACATAGTGGTGTCAGATCATGCCCCAGTGTGTATGACGTTATTGGAGGTCACTCCTAAGGGCTCAGATATTTTATGGCGCTTCCCGGGTTCCCTGGCGGCAGATACGGATTTTCGAGACAGTTTAAGGGGGTGGTGGATGGAGTATACAGCGACCAATGCCGATTCGCTGGATAGGCCATCGCTATATTGGGATGCTGCCAAGGCGGTCATCAGGGGCAGGATCATAGCTTATGTGTCGGCAAGGAAGAAGAAATGCAGGGCAAGTTACGCAGAACACTCCCTTAGATTGCGAGCGGCTTACAATGAGTTTCTTCGGTCCCCCTCTCAGCTTACTAAGGACTCTTGGTTAGCAGCTAAACAGTCTTTTGAGGCTAGCATGGAGGCATGGGATATTCTTCATAGGAATCAGAAGACGGTGGACTTTTTTAAGTTTGGGAATAAGTCCGGGAAGATGTTAGCGAGATTGGCCAGGCCACATAGACAGGGCGAATATATAAAATCACTGGTGGACGGAGAGGGACAACACCAGACGGGACCCAAGGAGATAAATTCTGTCCTCCAGCGATTTTATGCGGACTTATATGCCAGGGAGGATACCGATAATGAGGGCGGACGTAGATTCTTGACAGGCTTACAGTTGCCTACCTTGTCCCCTGAGGATAATGAAATGATTAACTCGCCCATCACCCGGGAGGAGGTGGTTGCTTGTATTAAAAGTCTGAAAAGTGGCAGGGCCCCAGGACCCGATGGTTTTGGCAGCGAATTCTATAAGGTGTTGGTGGAGGACACTGCTGAACCTTTGACTTCCTTATTTAATGCTATTTTAGGGGGAGATCCCATTATTCCATCTAGCAATACTGCATATATAAAGGTCCTTTACAAGTCGGGCAAGCCCCCAGAGAACCCAGGCTCATACAGACCCATTTCTTTAATCAACCAAGACCTTAAACTGTTGGCAAAGATAATGGCGGACCGTCTGGCTGGGTTCTTGCCCTCCTTGTTAGGCCCACATCAAACTGGCTTTGTCAAGGGCCGTTCGGGGGTGGCAAATATCAGATCAGTCCTGGCTGCATTGGAGATTACTCATAGGAGAGGATATTGTCCAGACCCGCCCGGTCTCCTTGCCATAGACGCCGAAAAGGCATTTGATAATGTCAGCTGGGCGTGGCTGGACAGTGTTCTTGATAAATTTGGGTTTAGTGGGCCATTCAGGACCTTCTTGTCTTCTTTATATGCTAACCCAAGGGCCCGAATCTACACACCAGGTTTTTTATCTGATAATGTCAGGTTAGAGAAGGGGACTCGACAGGGGTGTCCCTTGTCACCCCTTTTGTTTGATTTGGCCCTGGAACCATTGGCAGTCTACCTCATGCAGTCTACGGTCTATACGGGTATCGGGGTAGGAGATCAAGAGATGAAATTAGCGTGCTTCGCTGATGATATGCTATTATTTATGGGGTCCCCCAATTCTCAGCTAGGGAGGGTCCTGGATCTTTTGCGCGAGTTTGGCCGATACTCTGGCTATAAGATTAACGCGTCCAAATGCCAGTTGTTGTATCTGGGAACGGGCGATCATAAATCCACGAGCGATTTGGGGGTGGAGGTGGCGCATAACTACATCACATACTTAGGAGTTAGGGTAGGTAATAACCCGTCTTCCCTGTATAAACTAAATTATATGCCACTCTTTAGACGGATAGAGCAGGAACTAATTAGATGGCAGTCCCTGCCGCTGACCCTCTTCGGCAGAGCTCATCTCCTTAAGATGGTAAGCTTCGGGAGATTGCTCTATCCCCTACAAATGGTACCCCTGTTACTTAAACATGTAGACGTATCCAGGTTGCAGTCAGCCTTTACTAAATTTCTTTGGAGGGGGAAAAGACCGCGCATAGCTTTCAGAAAATTGTGCCTACCACTTCATGAAGGAGGTATCCAGTTGCCCGATCTGCGCTTATACAATCTAGCGGCATTGTTACGTCACTCCAGAGACTGGCTGCTGGGTACCTCTTGGTTCTCTAACATGAGAATTGAACGGGCCTTGGCGGCCCCTTGGGATCTTAGCGCTCTGCTACATGTGCCATACACAGCCCTCCCGAACCCAATTAAGACAAATCTCCTCCTCAAAGACACTGTCGCGGCGTGGAAGGCGATCAGAAAAATATATGGCCTTCCCTACATTATGTCCAGCCTGTTGCCTCTCTGGGACTCACCTTCATTCCCTCAGGGTGTGGGCAGGGGCGCTTTTCAGGTATGGAGAACTAGAGGTATCTTGCTTGTGGATCAATTGTTTTCTGGAGATGGAGGAGGGGTGCTCGCATGGGAGGACCTGAAACATAGTTTTAATCTCCCACATGGACATTACCTGCAGTATTTACAGGTGCGCTCCTATGTGACCAACCTTCCCAGGAGTGAGGTATATTTATCCAGAGAAGCGGTTTTCCGTACTTTGCTGAATTTACACTCGGGCAGACTTTCTCTGTCAACATTGTACCTCGCACTCAAACAGGCCTCCTTACATGCTCTGGCCAATTCCTTGTTCACAGCATGGGAGGAGGAGCTCGGCATCACTGATGCACGACACAAATTACTGGCAGGCTTGACGCAAGTGAGGAAGGCTGTCATAAATGAGTCCTGGAGGGAGATGCATTTCCGCATTTTACATAGGGCCACATATGCCTTCAACCTTTCCTATAGTGATGCCCCTGCACATTATCTCAGAAGTTGCCCCAAATGTGGCCTGGCCAAGGCCTCTCTCCTGCATGCTCTTTGGGAGTGTTCATTTTTGACAAAGTTGTGGGAAGACGTAAGGGCTTATATTGCGAGGGTCTGGGATGTGGATATTCCTCTCACCCCCTTAGCTATGATATTTCATTATGTGCCTCTTTCCTCCCAAGAAGCCTCCGGGGGCCCGATAATGGCAATTAGAGGGGTTCACCTTATGTTATTGGCCACAGTGAAAAGTCTATTGAGACAATGGTTGCAGAAGGATCCTCCGACGCTTACGCAGGTAATTGAAATCATGAAAACCTTACTGTTTATTGATAGATTAGATACACTGAGGGATACGGAAAAGAGAGCAGGCAAATTTTTCAAAACTTGGCGATTGTTCATGGAGGATGCATACGCACCCAGTGAGTTACCTGATCTGATGAAGGAGTTTGTAGACTCCTCATGGTATTGCAGAGCAAGCATCAGTGGCTCGCTGGGTGGTCTTAAAGTTACATAGTAGGTGGAGGGGCGGGGCGGACATGCTGAGAGATTTTTCTTCTTCTCCTCTATCTTTTCTTTTCTTCTTTACCTTCTTTTTCACTACTTCTTTCCTACCTATTTTTCTCTAGGTAGCTGATCTGTGTTCACCATGGGATCTTATTTCTATCTTCTCCTGTGGTGTGTGTCTATAGTATTGTTTGTTGTAGTCTAGATGGTACAAGAGTTCTGCAGATCTCGGCTGGACTGAGTGGGGAGACTCTTGGGGTTGGTTAGTTCGCGGAGCAGCGACTAATATCCTGTGTAGACATGATTTGCGGTGTTATTGTATTAGTACAGGATAAGTTTATCCCGTGGGACTGGGGCGTTATGCTACTGCCTAGTTGACGACACCAGCCTATCGTGCTCACGAATAGATACCGCTGGGCTTCTCATAACTCGAGGAAAATAAGGCTTAGTTCCACGAGTCATGTATGTAGGTACATTGTAGGATATAGTGACATGCATTTCTATGTCTGACTATGTGTTACACGTAGTGTGTGATAGATACTGATGTGTTCCGATGTGTACTGCTCTGCTCTGCTCAGGGAATTTGATGTATTGTTTGTACATTTTTCTGATGTTTCTATGAAAACTTTAATAAAACATTGTTTAAAAAAAAAAAAAAAAAAAAATTAAAGACGGTGCCACTATGCCCCCCTGTACAGTCATTATGCCCCTCTTGTACAGTCATAATGCCCACTCTGTAGCCCCTATGCCCCTGTCCAATCATAAAGCTAGCCTGATATCATATGCCCTCTCTACTCATAAGGACCCCTCTTTATACTGTAACATGCCCCCTCATAGCCAGACACCAGAATAAAACTATCCCCATCATAAAGTAGATGGACCTTCAGCTGTTGCAAAACTACAACTCCCAGCATGGAGGCACCCTGGATATCATGCTGGAATTGTAGTTTTGCAACAGCTGGAGGTCCATTCCTTTTCTGTGTAGATCAGTGTTTCTTAGTCATTATGCCTCTAGCTGGGAGTTGTAGTTCAGCACCCTGGTGAACATTATTTACACAGGTACCTGCCTGCACACTCCATGACTCCTCCAGGGCATCTTCAGAGGCTCTTCATGCTCCACTGCTGAACACTGCTGCCATGCCCCGCCTCCTCTCTGCCTCCCTGCAGGTCACATGATGAGCAGTCATGTGATATGGTCTGCTCTCTTCTCAGCACTGCAGGAAACAGCTGTACAGAAGGTACAGTGGTCCCTCAAGTTACAACATTAATTGGTTCCAGGACGACCATTGTATGTTGAAACCATAACTCTATGGAAACCTGGTAATTGGTTCTGAAGCCACCAAAATGTCATCCAAAAATAGGAAAAAGTGAGGATTAAAGAAAAATAAGTAGATAACTAATATGGACAACGCAAGCCCTTACATCTACAAGTAAGAAAGATCTGCTGGGAGCTGTAAATCACTGTCTTTGTAGAGGACAGGAGCCTCTTCAGGGTCCTATACAGTACACACAGTGTCCTAAAAAAGTAACATGCAGCCGCCCTCACCTGGAGCAGCTATCCCTGGCAAACATAAAGAGTAGTACAGGACATGTAGTTCCTCCCTGTACTGTAGGGGGCACTACCAGACAGCCAGTCAGTGCATACACCTCAGGAATAAAAGGGTCTTACCAGTGAATGCCCATTCTGATTGGTCAGTTCTTCCAGCCTTTGACACGTTTCGCAGATCTGTACTGTCTGTACATTGTATGTTGAGTCTGGTTTAAGTTACAATGGTCCACAAAAGACCATTGTATGTTTAATCTATTGTATGTTGAGGCCATTGTAAGTTGAGGGATCACTGTACAGGGATTTGTACAGGTTGGGAATATAGATGAGCGAATTTTAGGAAAAAAAATTGATTCGATCCAAATAAATTCTCGGCAATTTTTTATTAGTAATGTATTTTAATAATGTGTTTAACCCCTTAACGACGCAGGACGTATATTTACGTCCTGCGCCGGCTTCCGCGATATGAAGCGGGATCGCGCCGCGATCCTGCATCATATCGCGTCAGTCCCGGCGCTCATCAACGGCCGGGACCCGCGGCTAATACCACACATCGCCGATCGCGGCGATGTGCGGTATTAACCCTTTAGAAGCGGCGGTCAAAGCTAACCGCCGCTTTTAAAGTGAAAGTGACCCGGCTGCTCAGTTGGGCTGTTCGGGACCGCCGCGATCAAATCGCGGCATCCCGAACAGCTTACAGGACACCGGGAGGGCCCTTACCTGCCTCCTTGGTGTCCGATCGGCGAATGACTGCTCCGTGCCTGAGATCCAGGCAGGAGCAGTCAAGCGCCGATAACACTGATCACAGGCGTGTTAATACACGCCTGTGATCTGTGTAAAAGATCAGTGTGTGCAGTGTTATAGGTCCCTATGGGACCTATAACACTGCAAAAAAAGTAAAAAAAAAGTGTTAATAAAGGTCATTTAACCCCTTCCCTAATAAAAGTTTGAATCACCCCCTTTTCCCATAAAAAAATAAAACAGTGTAAAAAAAAAATAAAATAAACATATGTGGTATCGCCACGTGCGTAAATGTCCGAACTATAAAAATATATAATTAATTAAACCGCACGGTCAATGGCGTACGCGCAAAAAAAATTCCAAAGTCAAAAAAGCGCATTTTTGGTCACTTTTTATTCCATTAAAAAATGAATAAAAAGTGATCAAAAAGTCCGATCAAAACAAAAATCATACCGATAAAAACTTCAGATCACGGCGCAAAAAATGAGTCCTCATACCGCCCTGTACGTGGAAAAATAAAAAAGTTATAGGGGTCAGAAGATGACATTTTTAAACGTAGAAATTTTCCTGCATGTAGTTATGATTTTTTCCAGAAGTACGACAAAATCAAACCTATATAAGTAGGGTATCATTTTAACCGTATGGACCTACAGAATAATAATAAGGTGTCATTTTTACTGAAATATGCACTGCGTAGAAACGGAAGCCCCCAAAAGTTACAAAATGGCGTTTATTCTTCGATTTTGTCGCACAATGATTTTTTTTTCCGTTTCTCCGTGCATTTTTGGGTAAAATGACTAATGTCGCTGCAAAGTAGAATTGGCGACGCAAAAAATAAGCCATAATATGGATTTTTAGGTGGAAAATTTAAAGGGTTATGATTTTTAAAAGGTAAGGAGGAAAAAACGAAAGTGCAAAAACTGAAAAATCCTGAGTCCTTAAGGGGTTAATAAAGTGTGTTTCCCTTTTTTCTCTATTTTTGATTTTTTTTTTACTACTACTCCCAGCATGGAAAAGACTGTTCCATGATGGGAAAAGTAGTACCTGTGCTAATAGACAGATCGCCCCAGGTGTCACTCCTGTCACCAACTGCAATTGTCCTGTATAATGTATAGATGCAGGCGGCTTTCTCGCATCTAGATAGGACGATTGCATCAGGTGTCAGGAGTGATACCTGCTGTGATCTGTCCTCAACTGCAGGTACAACTGCTCCCAACATGTACCACAGTGTTCCCCAACCCCCAGGCCACGGACCGGTACAGGTCCGTGGATCAAACGGTATCGGGCCGCTCGAGTAAATTTAAATAATTTCATTGTGGCGGCCGAGGCGCAGAGGATTGCGCCCCCCCGAGCCCGCCCATTGTGTGACAATAGCGAATGAAAATTCGCTATTGTTACACTGATCCTCCTCCTAGCCAATCAGGGAGTGGGTGCTGCTGTCCTGTTCTCCCGATCACATCATTGCGTCCTATGGAGGAGCATGTGACACACACGTCACTCCTCCTCCCCTACGCCCAGCATAACGCTGCGGAGGAAGCAGAGTGACGTGTATGTCACATGCTCCTCCAAAGGACGCCATGATGGGGCAGTGGAGCGGCAACACCCGAGGACAACCACAAGTGGTGAGCTGTCTACAAGAGGAGGTGGGGGGGGGGCTGCTGTCTATAAACTGTGGACCTCCAGATGCTTTAAAACTACAACTCCCAGCATGCTGGGAGTTGTAGTTTTGCAACAGCTGGAGGTCCACAGTTTGGAGACTACTGATCTAGCAGCAGAGTGAGCGCTGTCTATAAGGGGGGCCCTGCTGTCTATAGAAGTGGGGGGGCTGCTGTCTATATAAGGGGGGCCTGCTGTCTATATACATGGGGGGGGGGCTGCTGTCTATATAAGTGGGGGGCCTGCTGTCTATATAAGGGGGGCCTGCTGTCTATATAAGTGGGGGGCTGTTGTCTATATAAGTGGGGGGGGCCTGCTGTCTATATAAGGGGGGGCTGCTGTCTATATAAGTGGGAGGGCTGCTGTCTATATAAGGAAGGGGGGCTGCTGTCTATATAAGGGGGGCTGCTGTCTATATAAGGAAAGGGGGGGCTGCTGTCTATATAAGGAAGGGGGGCTGCTGTCTATATAAGGGGGGCTGCTGTCTATATAAGGAAGGGGGGCTGCTGTCTATATAAGGAAGGGGGGGCTGCTGTCTATATAAGGAAGGGGGGGCTGCTGTCCATATAAGGGGGGCTGCTGTCTATATAAGGAAAGGGGGGCCTGCTGTCTATATAAGGAGGGGGCTGCTGTCTATATAAGGGGGGCCTTTTGTCTATAAGCGGGCCACGGAAAAATTACCAAACGTTTACCGGTCCGCGGCAATAAAAAGGTTGGGGAGCACTGATGTAGCACACTTTGCTCCATGCTGGGAGCTGTAGTACCTGCATTAATAGACGGATCGCAGCGAGTGTCACTTCTGACACCCAATGCGATTGTCCTGTATAATGTATAGATGCGAGCGGCTGGCCGCTCTTCTCTGGTCGCACTGTAGTATGAGTATATGCCGTATATATACCTATTATTCATATTTCCCGCAGAGAGCTGTGATTGGTTCCAGCCATCTGGCCAATCACAGCTCTCTGCGGGAAATATTAATTAGTGATGTGAATTCTATTCACATCACTGGCCGGCCGGAGTATAGTGCAGAGATGTGAGCGCAGGAGAAAGCCGCTCCATCTCTGCAATAGATAGGATGATCGCATTGGGTGTCAGGAGTGATACTTGCTGTTATCTGTCTATTAGTACAGGTACTACAGCTCCCATCATAGAACAGAGTCTGTGCCATGCTGGGAATGGTAGTACTACCAAAAAAATTTAAAAAAAAATGGAAAAAGAAAAGTGAAACACACATACACTTTATTAACCCCTTAAGGACTGAGACCTTTTTCACCTTAAGGACCAGAGCATTTTTTGAACATCTGACCACTGTCACTTTAAACATTAATAACTCTGGAATGCTTTTACTTATCATTCTGATTCCGAGATTGTTTTTTCGTGACATGTTCTACTTTAACATAGTGGTAAAATTTTGTGGTAACTTGCATCCTTTCTTGGTGAAAAATCCCCAAATTTGATGAAAAAAATGAAAATTTTGCATTTTTCTAACTTTGAAGCTCTCTGCTTGTAAGGAAAATGGATATTCAAAATAAATATTTTTTTATTCACATATACAATATGTCTACTTTATGTTTGCATCATAAAATTAATGAGTTTTTACTTTTGGAAGACACCAGAGGGCTTCAAAGTTCAGCAGCAATTTTGACATTTTTCACAAAATTTTCAAACTCACTATTTTTCAGTGACCAGTTCAGTTTTGAAGTGGATTTGAAGGGTCTTCATATTAGAAATACCCCACAAATGACCCCATTATAAAAACTGCACCCCCTAAAGTATTCAAAATGACCTAGTAAGTGTTTTAAACCTTTATGAGGGGCATTTACTAAGGGGTGTAGTCATTTCCTTCTGACTATTTTTGGCGCAAAATTGTCGCAATTGCGCCTACCCTATTTTTTGTGCGACTTTCTCTAGCAAGAGCTAGAAAGTAAAAAAAAAAAATTCCTGCTTAATTTACGCAAGTTTTCATTTTTTACTTGCAGTGGTCAGGTATTTATTAACTGAGACAGTCGCAGTTGTGCAATAAACTGTCGCAACGGCCATAAAAATTGACTAAATTTACTCCAGCTCCAACATGGAGCAGGAAAAGCTACTGCCGCCCGGGCTCCGACATACTTTCTCCCCGCTACCCTCACTGCGCTACCGGGACACTGCAGTGATTTACATCCCCCCCCCCCCTCTCACCTGCCAGCGCCACACAACTCCCATCTGTCTGCTGTTGCAAGACTACAAGTCCCAGCATGCCCTTACAGTGAGGACACGCTGGGAGTTGTAGTCTGGTAGCAGCGGGAGCTGAGCGGCGCGGGCGGGAGACAAGGGGGGGATATCAGTGTCCCCATAAGTGAGGGTAGCGGGGAGGCAGTATGAGGAGCCCGGGCGGCTGCACTGTAATGTCAGCCCGGGCTCCTGTCCTGACAGCCAAAGGCTTTGGCTGTCAGGGCATGCTGGGTGTTGTAGTTTTGCAACAGCTGGAGGGCCACAGTTTGCAGACCCCTGGTTTGTGGTCTGTAAACTGTAGTCCACCAGCTGTTGCAAAACTAAACAGCTGAAGGGGACCGGCGAAGACGTTCACTTACCCTTCCAAGGCTCCAGCGACGATCGCTAACGGAGATCGTCGGGCGGCACTGTCGCGCGGCAGTGTCGCGCGGCAGTGTCGTGCAGCGCTGGATCCTGCGGAAGCCGGTAAGTTGCCCAAGCCCTAAAACTGTTTCCCAACCAGGGTGCCTCCAGATGTTGCAAGACTACAACTCCCAGCATGCCTGGACACCCTTTGGCTGTCCAGGCATGCTGGGAGTTGTAGTATTGCAACATCTGGAGGCACCCTGGTTGGGAAACACTGTTTTAGGCCAGTGTTTCCCAACCAGGGTGCCTCCAGATGTTGCAAGACTACAACTCCCAGCATGATTAGACAGCCTTTGGCTGTCCAGGCATGCTGGGAGTTGTAGTTTTGCAACATCTGGAGGCACCCTGGTTGGGAAACACTGGCCTAAAACAGTGTTTCCCAACCAAGGAGCCTCCAGATGTTGCAAAACTACAAGTCCCAGGTTGGGAAACATTGTGCCCTCCTTACTGTAAGGGCATGCTGGAGTTGTAGTCCTGCAGCTGGGGGCAGGGGACAAGCTTGTCACTTGCCCACACATCTCCTGCACCACACAACTACAACTCCCAGCATGTCCTTACTGTAAGGGCATGCTGGCAGTTGTAGTCGTGCGGGGTGGGAGATGTGTGAGCAGGTGATAATAAATGTACTAACCCATTTTTTTTTCTTCTCATTTCAGATCCGTGTATCCTGTGGACTCCTTCAGATTTGGTGGACTACTTCGATGACCAGCGTTTTTGTTTGTTTGATTTTAATAAAATGGTTAACGAGGGCTTGTGGGGGAGTGTTTTTTGTAATAAAATTTTTTTAAAACCTGTTGTGTTTTTTCCTTACTTTACTAGACAGGCTTAGTAGTGGAAGCTGTCTTACAAAAATGGCGCTCCTGGGCCTAGGCGATAACAGGCTGGCATTATTTAGGCTGGGGAGGGCCAGTAACAATGGTCCTCGCCCACCCTGGTAACGTTAGGCTGTTACTGTTTGGTTGGAATTTGGCTGAGAATGAAAATAGGGGGGACCCTATGCGTTTTTTTTTTAAATAAATAATTAAATATTTAAAAAAAAACACATAGGGTCCCCCCTATTTTTATTCTCAGCCAAATACCAACCAAACAGTAACAGCCTGACGTTACCAGGGTGGGCGAGGACCATTGTTACTTGCCCTCCCCAGCCTAAATAACGCCAGCCTGTTACCGTCTAGGCCCAGGAGCGCCATTTTTGATGCTCCCGGCCTGTTGGCACCGGCTCTTCCCGCCACCCCTATCGTGTTGGGTACCGGGGTATTAATTGGGGGTTAACGCTAGCTGTTTTTGTGGCTAACGCTAAGCCCGGCTTAGTAATGGACTCCGTCTGTAAAACAGCTTCCACTACTAAGCCTGTCTAGTAAAGTAAAAAAAAAAAAAAACACAACAGGTTTAAAAAAAAATTTACTACAAAAAAAACACTCCCCCACAAGCCCTCGTTAACCATTTTATTAACATCAAGCAAAGAAAAACCCTGGTCGTCGAAGTAGTCCACCGAATCCGAAGGAGTCCACAGGATACACAGATCTGTAGAAGTAACAAAAAAAAAAAAAAAGTGTAAGTACATTTAGGGAGAAAAAAACTGTGTTAAAAAAATGTAATAAACACACACACACACTAAACGCCGTTTACCACTATTCTGAGCCATGACTACAATTTAGTTATTGAATTATTTAGATGTGGTGAAAAAGCTAAAAAAAATCTCAAAAACAAAAGATCCAGAAGGAAACCTAGCAGCCAAACCTATTCAGACAGCAGGAAAAAGGAACAGACTATTTTTTCTACTACATGAAGTAAATTTCCCACTTTTGCCTATGTGTGCCAAATTTATTAATGCCGTGCAACAATTTAGTACATTTGTCGCACATTGTCAAAAATGAAGTCGAAAAAAACAGGGTAAAAACCAGACTACATAGTAAAAGATTAGTACATGCCCCCCTAGGTGTTTCACAGGAATAGCAGCAAAGTGAAGGAGAAGATTCAAAATCTTCATTTTTTACACTCGCATGTTCTTGTAGACCCAATTTTTGAATTTTTGCAAGGGGTAAAAAGGAGAAAATTTTTACTTGTATTTGAAACCCAATTTCTCTCGAGTAAGCGCATACCTCATATGTCCATGTAAAGTGTTCGGCGGGCGCAGTGGAGGGCTCAGAAGGGAAGGAGCGACAAATGGTTTTTGGGGGCATGTCACCTTTAGAAAGCCCCTATGGTGCCAGAACAGCAACAAAAAAAAACACATGGCATACCATTTTGGAAACTAGACCCCTCGGGGAACATAACAAGGGGAAAAGTGAACCTTAATACCCCACAGGTGATTCACGACTTTTGTATATGTAAAACAAAAATATTTTTTTTACCTAAAATGCTTGGTTTCCCAAAAATGTTACATTTTAAAAAGGGTAATAGCAGAAAATACCCCCCAAAATGTGAAGCCCAATTTCTCCCGATTCAGAAAACACCCCATATGGGGGTGAATAGTGCTCTGCTGGTGCACTACAGGTCTCAGAAGAGAAGGAGTCACATTTGGCTTTTTGAAAGCAAATTTTGCTCTGGGGGCATGCCGCATTTAGGAAGCCCCTATGGTGCCAGAACAGCAAAAACAAACCACATGGCATACCATTTTGGAAACTAGACCCCTCAGGGAACGTAACAAGGGGTAAAGTGAGCCTTAATACTCCACAGGTGATTCACGACTTTTGCATATGTAAAAAAATATATTTTTTTAACCTAAAATGCTTGGTTTCCCAAAAATTTTACATTTTTAAAAAGGGTAATAGCAGAAAATACCCCCCAAAATTTGAAGGCAATTTCTCTCAATTCAGAAAACACCCCATATGGGGGTGAAAAGAGCTCTGCTGGCGCACTACAGGTCTCAGAAGAGAAGGAGTCACATTTGGCTTTTTGAAAGCAAATTTTGCTCTGGGGGCATGCCGCATTTAGGAAGCCCCTATGGTGCCAGAACAGCAAAAAAAAAAACACATCGCATACCATTTTGGAAACTAGACCCCTTGGGGAACGTAACAAGGGGTAATGTGAACCTTAATACCCCACAGGTGATTCCCGACTTTTGCATATGTAAAAAAAAAATTTTTTACCTAAAATGCTTGGTTTCCCAATAATTTTACATTTTTAAAAAGGGTTAAAGCATTAAATACCCCCCAAAATTTGTAACACAATTTCTCCCGAGTACGGCGATACCCCATATGTGACCCTAAACTGTTGCCTTGAAATACGACAGGGCTCCAAAGTGAGAGCGCCATGTGCATTTGAGGCCTTAATTAGAGATTTGCATAGGGGTGGACATAGGGGTATTCTATGCCAGTGATTCCCAAACAGGGGGCCTCCAGCTGTTGTAAAACTCCCAGCATGCCTGGACAGTCAGTGGCTATCTGGCAATACTGGGAGTAGTTGTTTTGCAACAGCTGGAGGCTCCGTTTTGGAAACCGTGGCGTACCAGCCGTTTTTAATTTTTATTGGGGAGGGGAGGGGAGGGGGGCTGTGTAGGGGTATGTGTATATGTAGTGTTTTTTACTTTTTATTTTATTTTGTGTTAGTGTAGTGTAGTGTTTTTAGGGTACAGTCGCACGGGCGGGGGTTCACAGTAGTTTCTCGCTGGCAGTTTGAGCTGCGGCAGAAAATTTGCCGTAGCTCAAACTTGCACCCGGATACTTACTGTAAACCTCCACCCATGTGAGTGTACCCTGCACATTCATTTTGGGGGGGGGGGGGGGGAATACCTCCAGCTGTTGCAAAACTACAACTCCCAGCATGTACGGTCTATCAGTGCATGCTGGGAGTTGTAGTTTTGCAAAAGCTGGAGGCACACTGGTTGTGAAACACCGAGTTTGGTAACAAACTCAGTGTTTTGCAACCAGTGTGCCTTCAGCTGTTGCAAAAGCTACAACCCCCAGCATGTACGGACAGCGGAAGGGCATGCTGGGACTTATAGTTAGCAACAGCTGGAGGCATACTACTTTGGCTGGGGATTGTATTTATTCAACAGCTGGAGACACACTGGTTTGCTACTTAACTCAGCATTTCACAACCAGTGTGCCTACAGCTGCTGCAAAACTACAACTCTCAGCAGTCACCGACAGCCAACGGGCATGCTGGGAGTTGTAGTTATGCAACCAGCAGATGCACCACTACAACTCCCAGCATGCACTTTAGCTGTTTCTGCAAGCTGGAAGTTGTAGTTATACAACAGCTGAAGTTACACTTTTGCATAGAAAAATGTGCCTCCAGCTGTTGCAAAACTAGAAGTCCCAGCATGCCCATAAGGGAATGCTGGGAGTTGTGGTGGTCTGCCTCCTGCTGTTGCATAACTACAGCTCCCAACATGCCCTTTTTGCATGCTGGGAGCTGTTGCTAAGCAATAGCAGGAGGCTGTCACTCACCTCCAACTGCTACTCCACGCCGCCGCGCAGGTCAGTCCTGCCGCCGCCGCCGTCTCTCCTGGGGCCCCGATCCCAACAGGGACGCCGGGGATCGGGGTCCCCAGCTCCCGGGGTCTTCTTCCCGCACCCGCTCACGTCCTCCGGAAGAGGGGCGGAGCGGGTTGCGGGAGTGACACCCGCAGCATGCGCCCTGATTGGTTGGCTGGGAAACCGGCCGATGAATCAGGGCGATCGTGAGGTGGCACCAGTGCCACCTCACCCCTGCTGGCTATGGCTGTTCGGGGCCGCCAGAGACGGCCCCGATCAGCCAGTAATTCTGGGTCACTGGAGACCCAATTGACCCGGAATCCGCCATCGCCGACATGGGGGGACATAATGACCCCCCTGGCCGATATTCCGGGATGCTTGCTGAACGATTTCAGCAGGCATCCGGCACTGGCTCCGCTCCAGCTAGCGGCTGGGGCCGGAAATGCGCAGGGCGTATCCATACGCCCTGTGTCCTTAAGGACTTGGAAACGGGGGCATATGGATACGCCCTGTGTCCTTAAGGGGTTAAACACCATATTAAAATACATTACTTATAAAAAAATTTACTATAAAAAATATATTGTTTTTACATTTAAATGGCCCGTTTCTACATTTTTATTATTGTCGACAAAATTTTTAGGTCCCTGCCCGCCCACATAAATTGATCCCTGTTTAAAAATTAACAAATTATCATTAATGTTTTATTTTTTTGTCTTTCAATTTTCGGGAGTGGGCAGGGACCAGAAAATTCGGGGCTCAATATTAAAAATGGGGCTAAAAGAGTAAAGTGAAAATTAAAAAAAATTAAGCGCTGAATTTTCTGGTCCCTGTTAATGTTCATTTTTAAACAGGGATCAATTTATGTGGGCGGGCAGGGACCTTAAAATGTAGCCGACAATAATAAAAATGTAGTGTGTGTGTTTTTCACTTTTTTCTTTTTAAGTTCCGTGATGGGAGTAGGAGTTCCTGTACTAATAGACAAATCGCCCCAGTGTCACTCCTGACACCCGATGCGATCGTCCATAATATAGCAGAGATGCGGAGCAGTTCTTTACAGCGCACTATACTCTGGGCCAGCCAGTGTTGTGAATAGAAATTCAGATCACTAATTCAGATTTTTCGCCCAGAGTGGAGATTGGCCGGATGGTGGCAGCAAATTACCACTCTCAGCGGGAAATATGAATGGTGATTGGTCGGCCGGAGTACAGAGCAGAGATGCGAGCACAGGAGAAAGCCGCTCCGCATCTCAGGGATGAAGGATGATCACAGCGGGTGTCAGGAGTGACACACGCTGTGATCTGTCCTTAACTGCAGGTACTACTACACCAACATGGAGCACATTCTGCTCCATGCTTAGAGTTGTAGTACCTGCATAAATAGACAGATGGCAGCGAGTGTCACTCCTGACACTTGCTCTGATCTTCCTGTATAATGTATAGATGCAGCTGGCTGCTCCTCTATGGTCCCCTGCACTTACGTATATATACACCATCTAGCCAATCACAGCTCTCTGTGGTAAATATGAATAGAAGAGCAGCCAGCCGCATCTATACATTATACAGAAGGATCGCAATGGGTGTCAGAAGTGACACAGGCAATCTGTCAATTAGTACAGGTACTACTACTCCCATCATGGAACAGTGTGTTCCATGCTGCGAGTAGTAGTACTATCTAAAAAATGTAAAAAAAAAAAAAAGTAAATAAACACACACACTACATTATTATTATTGTCGGCTACATTTTTGTGCCCTGCCTGCACACATAAATTGATCCCTGTTTAAAAATTAATAAAAATTTCGTTATAATAAAGAAAAGTTTTGTTAAATACTATTTTTTCCATCACTACTATATCTTTTTTAATATTTTTTTTTCAATGGTACCCTACAAAATTTTATTGAAAAAGGTATCTCCATCACTTATTTGGATCACTAAAGTTCATATTTTTCCGTTATTGTCTCTTAAACAGACCATTCTAATAACAGATGCAAACTGTTGCAAAGGGATGCCATTCAGTGATTTTGTACAAAAAGTTTTATATTTTTTTAAGCGGTACAACAATATAAAAGTATCTAGTCATGGGTATCATTTTAATTGTATTGACCCACATAATAAAGAACATGTCATTTTTACTGTAAAGTGTATAGTGTGAAAACAAAACCCTCCAAAATGTGCAAAATTGTAGTTTTCATTTAAATTTCCTCCCTAAAAAAAATTGTTTTGGGTTCTCCGTACATTTTATGGTAAAATGAGAGGTTTAATAACAAAGTACAATTGGTCACGCAAAAAACAAGCCCTTATATGGGTCTGTAGATGGAAATATAAAAGAGTTATGGATTTTAGAAGGCAAGGAGGAAAAAACAAAAATGCAAAAATAAAATTGGCCTGGTCCTTAAGGTGAAAATGGGGTTAAACCACTACTTTGTCCCCCAAATTTATGCCCCCATGCATGTTTAGAACAATTAATTTGCCCCAGTGTGTTTATAATAATTCATTGGCCCCAGGTGCTTATAATAATTAATTGGTCCCAGTGTGCTTATAATAATGCATTGGCCCCAGTGTGCTTATTCCCCCTCCCGCTGCCTGCTCCTCATCTTCTTGGAGCAGGTTAGCAGCGGGACACCGTCGGGTACAGAAATGAGCAGCAGAGAATAGACATGTCCCGGCGGTGCACTGATTGCGCTAGGAACAGGGCAGCAGCGGGGACATGTCGGCAGCGGCGAATGAATTAATGAAGCCTACATGCCGCCCCGGTTCCCGACATATCTCGCTGCTGCCCTGCTCCAAGAAGATGAGAAGCAGGCAGCGGGAGGGGGAATAAGCACACTGGGGCCAATGCATATAAGCACACTGGGGCCAATGGATTATAATAAGCACACTGGGGCCAATGAATTATTATAAACACATTGGGGGCATACATTTGGGGGACAAAGTAGTAGTTTAAAACCCTGCCGGGATACCTGAATGGCTCCTCAGTGCCAGCCATTCAGGGCTCCTGGCTGGGGATTTAAAAATGAAAGTTTACACAGTCGTATATACATCGCAGGAGAGCGGACAATGCCGATTGCTCCCCTGCTTTATAACTGCTGATCGCATTGGGTCTCAGATGTGAGACCCGGTGTGATCAATCCCTATCCTCTGTACTACTACCCCCAACATGGAACAGACTCATGATGGCAGTAGTAGTACAAACACTAATGTAGCCTCCCCAGCTGGCAGCAGACTCCTGCAGCTAGGGAACTTCTATTCCTTTCATGGAAAGAAGTATATTACATGAAAGGAGTAGTAGTAGTCCCGGCTACAGGAGTCTGCCGATGGCTGATAATATAGGATGAAAAATTGATGTAAATGGATGCCACTAAATGGCATCCCTTTGCATCAGTTTGCATCCATAATTAGAATGGTCTGTTTAGGAGGAAGTAACAGAAAAAATATGAACTTCAAAAAAGTGATGGAGATACCTTTTTTAACAAAATTTTGTAGGGTACAATTGAAAAAAAATATTAAAAAAGATACAGTAGTGAAAAATTGTATTTAACCCCTTAACCCCTTAAGGACCGGGGTTTTTTCCTTTTTTGCATTTTCGTTTTTTCTCCTTGCCTTTAAAAAATCATAACTCTTTCAATTTTGCACCTAAAAATCCATATGATTGCTTATTTTTTGCGCCACCAATTCTACTTTGTAATGACATCAGTCATTTTGCCCAAAAATCTACGGTGAAACGGAAAAAAAAATCATTGTGCGACAAAATTGAAAAAAAAAACGCCGTTTTGTAAATTTTGGGGGCTTCCGTTTCTACGTAGTAAATTTTTCGGTAAAAATTACACCTTATCTTTATTCTGTAGGTCCATACGATTAAAATGATACCCTACTTATATAGGTTTGATTTTGTCGTACTTCTGGAAAAAATCATAACTACATGCAGGAAAATTAATACGTTTAAAATTGTCATCTTCTGACCCCTATAACTTTTTTTTTTTTCCGTGTTGGGCGGTATGAGGGCTCATTTTTTGCACCGTGATCCGAGTTTTTAACGGTACCATTTTTCCATTGATAGGACTTATTGATCGCTTTTTATTCATTTTTAAATGAAATAAAAAGTGACCAAAAATGCACTATTTTGGATTTTGGAATTTTTTTGCGCGCACGCCATTGACCGAGCGGTTTAATTAACGATATGTTTTTATAATTCGGACATTTCCGCACACGGTGATACCATATATGTTTATTTTTATTTTTATTTATACTGTGTTTTTTTTTTATGGGAAAAGGGGGGTGATTCAAACTTTTAATAGGGGAGGGGTTAAATGATATTCATTCACTTTTTTTTTCCCCTTTTTTTTGCAGTGTTATAGCTCCCATAGGGACCTAGAACACTGCACACACTGATCTTTATCATTGATCACTGGTTTCTCATAGGAAACCAGTGATCGATGATTCTGCCGCTTGACTGCTCATGCCTGGATCTCAGGCACTGAGCAGTCATTCGGCGATCGGAGAGCGAGGAGGCAGGTAGGGGCCCTCCAGCTGTCCTATAAGCTGTTCGGGATGCCGCGATTTCGCCGCGGCTATCCCGAACAGCCCACTGAGTTAACTGGCAGCTTTTACTTTCACTTTTAGCCGCTTTTACTTTCACTTATCAGCTCTGAGCGCGCGGCTAAAGGGTTAATAGCGCACGGCACCGCGATCGGCGCTGCGCACTATTAGCGGCGGGTCCCGGCTTCACTATGACCGTGTAACCCCGCGTTATATCACGAGAGCAGGACCAAGGACGTACCTGTACATCCTTGGTCCTTAAGGTGTTAAGGACGCAGCCCTTTTTCACCTTAAGGACTGAGCCCTTTTTCGCAATTCTGACCACCGTTGCTTTACGCATTAATAACGCTTTTACCGAATCTTCTGATTCTGAGATTGTTTTTTCGTGACATATTCTACTTTATTTTGGTGGTAAATTTTTGTCGTTACTTGCATCCTTTTTTGGTGAAAAATCCCCAAATTTCATGAAATTTTTCAAAATTTTGCATTTTTCTAACTTTGAAGCTCTCTACTTGTAAGGAAAATGGATATTCCACATTTTATTTTTATTCACAAATACAATATGTCCACTTTATGTTGGCATCATAAAATGGACATATTTTTACTTTTTGAAAAAAAATTGAGAGCTTCAAAGTAGAGCAGCAATTTTCAAAAGTTTCTTGAAAATTGCTAAATCTGAAGGGACAGATGTTACAGAACTACAACTCCCAGCATGTCTGGGCAGTCCAGGCATGCTGAGAGTTGTAGTTTGACAACATCTGGAAGGCTACCGTTTGGGCGCCACTGTAACAGTGGTCTCCAAACTGTGACCCTCCAGATGTTGCAAAACTACAACTCCCAGCATGCCCAGTTCTGCCTTCCTAGTGGTTGCCGCAGTAAAGATCGCTTTACTTTCACTTTCATTCCCAAGCCAAACCCCCCGCTCCCACCTTCGTTTCCCTACCTGAGTCGGGATCTCCGCTGTCTCCAGGATGATCTTCGGTCCCCACGCCATTTCAGGTAAGGTACCGGTCTCCATCTTCTCCCCCCGTTCTGCCCGACATCCAGGGGTGGGCAGAATGGGGGTTGCCATGGCAACCCACTGTCCTGCGCTGCCATTGGTCAGAATCAGTTCTGACCAATGGCAGGGGATAGGAGTAGATCGCAGCACTGCGACCTCGCTCCTATCCCTCAGGATGATCGGGCCGATCAGCCCGGAATAGCAGAAAATTTTCTGCGATCGCCGACATGGGGGGGTCTCAGGACCCCCCACGGCGATGTGCCGGGATGCCTACTGAATGATTTCAGCAGGCATCCCGGTCCCCAACCGGCTAGCAGCGGGGACCGGAATCCCCACGGGCTTATACATTCGCCTTACATCCTTAAGGACTCGGGATGCAGGGCGTATGCATACGCCCAGCGTCCTGAAGAGGTTAGCAAAATGTATCTTTATTATAACAAAATTTGTATTAATTTTTAAACAGGGATCAATTTATGTGGGCAGGCAGAGCACTAAAAATGTAGCCGACAATAATAAAAATGTAGTGTGTGTGTGTGTGTGTTTTTCACTTTAATTTTTTTTTTTTTTAGGTAGTATTACTACTCCCAGCATGGAACACACTGTTCCAGTATGGGAGTAGTAGTAAATGTACTAATTGACAGATCGCCCATGTCACTTCTGACACCCGTTGCGATCCTCCTGTATAATGTATAGATGCGGCCAGCCGCTCTTCTATGGTCCCCTGCACTGCCGTATATATACACCTATTCATATTTCCTGCAGAGAGCTGTGATTGGCCAGATGGTTCCAGCAACTCACAGCTTTCTGCGGATAATATGAATAATAGGTATATATACAGTAACCCCCCGACCTACGATGGCCCCAACATATGATAAAATCGACATACGATGGCCTCTCAGAGGCCATCGCATGTCGATGTCAGCATCGACATACAATGCTTTTATATGTCGGGGCCATCGCATTAACTGCTATCCGACAGCGCAAAATGCTTAAGCTGCTGTCGGATAGCAGTTTAAGCATCCCTGGCAGGTTTGCTTACCTATTCCCGCTGCTCCGGGTCCACTTCGCGATCCTCCGGTGTCTTGCGCATCTTCTCCAGGGTCCGGGCCTTGCTTTCCGGCGTCGTTATTACGTCACTACGTACGCCGCACCGGCGCAGCAGTGTAATAACGTCACCAGAAAGCGAGGCCCGGACCCTGCAGAAGATGCGCAAGACACCAGAGGATCGCGAAGAAGACACCGGAGCAGCGGGACAGCATCGGGAGCCCCTGGAACAGCAGCGGGAGCGGTGAGGACCTGGTCCGGAGCGGCGGGGACAGGTAAGTACAGCTTCCTATACTTTACATTGCACGGATCCCTCAGCATACGATGGATTCGACAAACGATGGGTCCAATTACCATCGTATGTTGAGGGACCACTGTACTGCATATACTCATACTACAGTGGGACCAGAGAAGAGCGGACGGCCGCCCGCATCTATACATTATACAGGACAGTTGCATCAGGTGTCAGAAGTGACACTAGCTGTGATCTGTTTATTAATGTAGGTACTACAGCTCCCAGCATGGAGCAGTGTGCTCCATGTTGGGAGTAGCAGAACCTGCAGTTGAGGACAGATCACAGCAAGTGTCACTCCTGACACCCGCTGCGATCGTCCTATCCATTGCAGAGATGCGAGCGCAGGAGAAAGCCACTCTAATCTATCCATTATACAGGAAGATCACAGGGGGTCGCTAATGAAGAAATTTGTTATTTAGAATCTAGTCAAAGTTCGGATTCGGTCCGAATCGAATTTTTCATGAAGTTTGGAACCAATTACACTTCGTCGGATTCAATTTGCTTATCTCTAGTTGGGAACCAGTGATCTAGCAGATGCAGAGCAGGTCCTAATTGGGCAGGCACTGTGTTGTGTGTGGAGATCTCTGCTTCTTAGTGACTGCTTGACCAGAACCTGCATTACATTCAGGGCACCTGGCTTTACATTCAGGGCATGGGTCCCGAATGTTTTATCCTTGTGACGCCCCTGTAGTGGGGAACAGTTGATATCCCTGATCCGTTCCCCCGTGGCTTCCGGTACGTGTCATCACATGGTACGGCATGGGTTGAGTGGTTGTTCCTGGAGGGTGGATAGGGTGATGTCTGACAGATGGTAAGTTAAATTTTGCTTATAGTTTATCACACCCTTTGTTTATTTATTGTTATTTGTACCACACCATGGTAGCCATAGTTTATCTACCCTTCCTGTACATTTATTCATGTGTTCAATGTGGTGCCATTACTATTATATGTGTTGTTTTTATTTTTTATTTTTTTGCTTTTTTTTTTTTAGCTTTTCAAACATTTTTGTATTAATAAAGTATACATGACATTTTCTATAATATTGCTGGCCCTGTTTTTCTTTGTGGCTTTAAAGATCACCTTCTTCATTGGTGGTATATAAAACTGGCATACAGCAAATGTAGTGCCAATGTTCAAAAGGGGGTTAAAAAGTTATTCTAGAAACTTAGGCATGTGAGTTTAACTAATCCAATGACTTATTTTATATGGGGAAACTATTTGAGGGTTTTCTGAGTGATGCTATTCTGCCTTGCCTCAATAAGGGTAACCCTTGATACAACCCACTGCGATCTGTCTATTAGTGCAGATACTACAGCTCCCAGCATCGAACCGTCTGTTCCATGCTGGGAGTAGTAGTACCTAAATAATGTCAAAAATAAAGAAAATTTAGTTGAAAAGTAGTAAAAAAGACAACCCACTTTATAAAATACATTATTAAAATACATAATTAATAAGAAGTTTCACAAAATGAATTAAAAAAATATAATATTTTTACAGTAACATTGCCCCTTTATCCATTTTTTATATTGCCATCTGCATAAATTGGTTTTAAAAAATATAAATTTTGTTCCCTACATTTTTTCCATCCCTACTATATTTTTTCTCCAATGATATCCTACAAAATTTCGAAATTTAATAAAAAATGCTAACTTTATCCCTTTTTTGGATCGCTAAAGTAAAAAAAAGTATAAAAATAGCCTGCAAAAACGCAAATGTTAAAACCCACATAGCTTTTCTTGGGGCGTTTTTTCACTCCCATTGACTTCTATGAGAGAAAAACGCCAAGATTTTCTTGAAAAAAATGCCAAGGTCTCAACATGAGGTCGTTTTTCAAAAACTGCCAAGGAGTCCAAAATTACAAAAAACGCCACAAGGATTAAAAAAAACGTGGATATGGCATTTTGCAGTTCCCTATTGACTTGTAGCTAACATCTGGCTGCAGCGTTTAAAAAAAAAAATGCCATGTGGCAGAATAGGCATTTTTATTGTCTTTTTGAAAAAGAAAAAAAGAAAAAAGAAAAAAAAGTGAAAACCTAGCCCAATAGTTGTTGTCTCTAAAGTTATGGTAACTATATAAAAGTGTAGAAGTTACTCATGCAAGGTGTAAGAGAACACTGCACACTTTTCTTAGCAGACAGAGTAAAACATTGACATTTTTCCTATTTCATAAAACCAGAAAACAATACTCTAAGATAGTCTAAAACATGACATCACTGCCCTGGTTAGTTATAACAAAATATGGCTGCAGTTCACACCTTATAACCATGCACCTGGGAGCACAAATCCTTTCATACACTAGATTGGCCAGGAATCTCCTAGTCAGTTCCCTCAGCTGGTACATCTGTACCCTCATGAAGGCACCATATGGGCCCATAATTGTGGCTGCACCTGCAGAAGAGTAAACATGCTACAGTAAACACAGTAAACAACAGTTCTTTGCTCTCTCTCTCTCTCTCTCTCTCTCTCTCTCTCTCTCTCTCTCTCTCTATATATATATATATATATGGCATATAAATATATATATGTATATATATGTACGGCATGTATATATATATATATATATATATAGTGGTCCCCCAACATACGATGGTAATCAGTTCAAAACGGACCATCGTTTGTTGAAACCATCGTATGTTGAAGGATCCGTGCAATGTAAAGAATAGGACAGTGGTCTACAACCTGCGGACCTCCAGATGTTGCAAAACTACAACACCTAGCATGCCCGGACAGCCGTTGGCTCACCTGTCCCCGCTGCTCCGGACCGTCACCGCTCGTCACCGCTGCCCGGGATGTCGCCGTCCATCGCTGTCACCGCGTCCCCGGGGTGTCCCCACGCTCCGGCAAGGCCTCTGCTTCCACGGCATCCTCGCTCTCCGTCACCGCAATCACGTCGCTACGCACGCCGCTCCTATTGGATGATGGGACGGCGTGCGCAGCGATGTGATGACGTTGATGTAGAGCGCCAACGATGCAGGGGATCCCGAAGAGGATGCGCCGGAGCCCCGAGGACAGGTGAGTGACCATCACCGGACCACACGGGGCACCGTAAATGGCTATCCGGCGGCAGCTGAAGCAGTCTGCGCTGCCAGATAGCCGTTTATGCGATGGCCCCGACATACAAAAGCATCGTATGTTGACGCTGCCTTCAACATGCGATGGCCTCTGAGAGGCCATTGCATATTGAAATTATCGTATGTCGGGGCCATCGTAGGTCGGGGGGTCACTGTGTATATATATATATATATAGATATATATATATATAGATCACAAACATGAACCGCAGCACACCAGATTAACGTAAAGTGGTCTTTTATTCCAAACAACGGAGCAACGTTTCAGACGCCCATGTGTCCTTTCTCAAGCATGGGCGTCTGAAACATTGCTCCGTTGGAATAAAAGACCACTTCACGTTAATCTGGTGTGCTGCGGTTCATGTTTGTGATCTGGATCTAGGAAGAGCTCCTGACCTGGGCTTATCTCCGCTTGCACCCCTTGTGTCTAAAGGACTGATGTGCAGCTCCACTTGCTTGTTCTTCTATATATATATATATATATATATATATATATATATATATATATATATATTATCTGCATAACTATAAATGATTTCTGACATTTTATTTACATAGAACATTAACAGACCAAATCTAGGGCTCTAACATCCTAACATAAATAGAAGCATATCTGTTAATGTTATTGGATATTAATTAGGACCTGAAATGAACACCTAGTCTTTCAATGCAGACATGGTTACATCTCACTGGTTTGGCTTAATAGTCAACCTTATGGTTCTGTAAGTATCTGGATATTTGAAATTGTCTATACAATAGAAGCCAGCCTCAACTTTATAGTTGGTGCATGATAAATCTTTTGCACAGCATGCTATGCTATGAGGCTAGGATTCCACTTTGTTCAATTTCCTGCGTTTTTTTCACAGAAAGGATGCAATGGGGATGGAAAAAAATTTACTTGACGAAATTTTTATTTTTTATAACAAAATTGTAATAAATTTTTTAAAAAGTGTGTGTGTTTCACTTTTTCTCTCTATTTTTTCATTTTTTAGGTAGTACGATTACTCCCAGCATGGAACAGAGTGTTCCATGATGGGAGTAGTAGTAGCTGTACGAATAGACATATTGCCCCTGGTGTCACTGCCGACACCCGATACAATTGTCAATAATATAGCAGAGATGCGGAGCGGCTCTATACAGCATTCGCATCTCTGCACTATACTCTGGGCCGGCCAGTGATGTGAATAGAAATTCACATCCCTCATTCATATTTTCCGCCCAGAGTGGGGATTGGCCGGATGGTTGCAGCCATTCCCCACTCTCAGAGGGAAATATGAATGAGTGATGTTCTATTCATATCACTGGCTGGAGTATAGTGCAGAGATGCGAGGGCTGTAGAGAGCTGCTCTGCATCTCTGCAATAGATAGGACGATCTCATCAGGTGTCAGGAGTGACACCTGCTGTGATCTGTCCTTAACTGCAGGTACTACTACTCCCAACATGGAGCACACTCTGCTCCATGCTGGGAGCTGTAGTACCTGCATTAATAGATAGATCGCAGCGAGTGTCACTTCTGACACCTGTTGCAATCTGTCTATTAATGCAGGTACTACAGTTCCCAGCATAGAGCAGAGTGTGCTCCATGTTGGGAGCAGTGTGCTCCATGTTGGGAGTAGTAGTACCTGTAGTTAAGGACAGATCACAGCGGGTGTCACTCCTATTGCAGAGATGCGGAGCGGCTCTATACAGCGCTCGCATCTCTGCACTATACGCCGGCCAGTGATATGAATAGAACATCACTGATTCATATTTCCCGCTGAGAGCGGGGATTGGCTGCAGCCATCTGGTCAATCTCCACTCTGGGCAGAAAATATAAATGAGTGAGGGGAATTTCTATTCACGTCACTGGCCGGTCGGAGTAGAGATGCGAGTGCTTTATAGAGCGGCTCTGCATCTCTGATATATTATGGACGATCACATAAGCTCCGTTGCTTAATTTTCAAGGCACCCTAGGCTATTAGGATGTCTTACCCTTGCCAGTGTACTCTTGCACTTGATTTATCAAAACAGTGTATAACTCTTAATAAAGCTAGGTGCATGTGGCAGCCTCACAAATCAATACTAGCTTAGAGCTGGCATATATTTTCATTTCACCTTCCACCTGCTAGTTTGTGTAAATTGTAGTAAATTCAGCATGTAGAGTGTCCCTGTTCCTTTCACAAGAAGCCATGGCCTCTCCTTGACTAGCCTCAAACACCTGGCAGACGCAGATCTATCAAAAATCACAAAATTCCATGACTTTTGACCAATTTGTACCAGGCCGAGAGCTTAAAAATTTCCCCTTTGTCCCTTTTCTATCACTATGTATAGGTCAAGGAGAACAGGCTTTAATCTCATTTGCCGTAGTTTCAGACATATTTAGCATACATAGCATGCATCTATCGATCTATCCAATAGTGAAAAAATTTTACTTGCCCAATTCACTTTCAGTCCCTGGAATAAAAAGAAATCCTAACTAATCATAAAGGATAACAATGCATCATGACAGTTCATAATGGATTCAATCCTGTTCATCATAGTAAACAGCCATAACAACTGTATCGAAACATTGTCCTTCACTTTACAGAACACTTTGTGTTTATTATCATAAATTATATTAAAGGGAACCTGTCATAATTTTAATTCTGCCTCAAACACATTAGGGTGGTTCCTGGTGCCTTCTCCTCACCGTGGTGGCCTTAATACATAGATTTCTCCTTATTATCAAACAGGAAGAGACATTCAAAGATGTTCGAGTGGGAAGAAGCCAATTTGGATTTCATTGACTTGAAAAAAAAAGAAGAGCTAAGAATGTGTAAATATACTAATATATAGTGGACATATTTTGTTTCTCTAGAAATTGTGTTAATATGGATTCCGGCCTGGACCTTCTGCATATCATTAACTTAACTCATATTTCACAACTGTCTAATCCAAGTATCTGTAAATGTCACTGTGACTTCAATAAAGCAGTCTTCAAGCTATTCCTTATGAAGCCAGACAGTTACATAACAGTACTAATGTAAAAATCCGTAAAGCTTCTGTAAGGAGAGGCAGCCATGCCACTTAAGATGGAGTATTAGCGACTGTTTTGATTTTACAGATGCAAAGTATAATAGCAAACACATGGGTTGTAGTGGTCTCCTCTCCTGAAGACCTGTGATTATCTATAAATGAGAGGATGCCATATGCTTTGTGTTCAGACTGCATGAAAAGGGTTTGCTGAGAACAAACTTTCCTTGGGTCAGAATCCTATCTTCATCTTTGATTTATTTCTACTACTCTATAGCTTCAATGATTCGTCTTTGTTTATTTTTTCTGGCTTGAATTTCTGTCTAGAAAACAAAAGGGAAAACAAAGATTAGTGATATAAAAAAATAGATTAAGAAAGGAAAAAATTCCATTAGCCAGGCTTTTTTTTTTTTTCTTTCGAGACACGTGTTCAGCAGATTTTTTCATTGTGGAAACCAAGGATAGGAAACACCAATTCAGTCATGGAAGTAACTTCAAAGAAGTGAGGGGAACATTTGCAAACTCAGACATAAGTTTCAGACCATTGGCGGACTGCATACTATTTGAGTCTGCCAAAGACTAAACAATGCTTCAACTAAGGCAGGAAAAAAAAAAAAAGCCACTCCAATATACTATATCTTACCTTATGTCTTACTAAAGCCCCCATCCTTCTTTAAGAGGCAGCAGCAATATTTGATCTGTAATTATACACTTCATCATTAAATAGCAGTTTATTAAAAACCAAAGTCCGTCATCTTAAAAGCAGGCACTATGCATTGCACTATTTATTAATGAGTATGTCGTTATTATGATTAAGACATCCAGTCTAGCTTTATGCTATTATATCTTAGTCTAAAGAGCATTTTGCAAGGCTGATTACTACTTTAGCTTGTTGTAGTAGCCTTGAATGAGCCAACAAGTAAAACAATCTCCAAAACATTATGTGCGTGGTGTATAACTGCAACTGTGTGAGTGTCTGTATGATCTATATAAAAGACCTTTTACACAGGGTGACTATTACCTGAACCGGACGAATATTGCCCCTTGTAAAAGCAATGAACAAGCAAAAACTTTTCTGATGGCTGATAGCTGGCATTTTGCAGCCGTAAAATTCCTGATTAGTCAGCAGCACATTGCCTATGTAAATGATTATGGAAGTGAATGGCTGCATAAAAGATCCAGTGATTGTTCATGTGGCCAGTCACTTATGTAGATACAACTAAAACTCAGGTTGTTGCTTTGATTCATTCCCGCCTTGACTATTGTAACTCTTTACTAATAGGCCTTCTTTTCTCTAAATTCTATCCTCTCCAGTCCATCCTAAATGCCGCAGCCAGACTCTTCCTCTCCAGTCATTACACTGATCCTTCCCCTTGTGCCAGTCACTACACTGGTTATCCATTCAGTCCAGAATACAGTCCAAATCCTCACTTACAAGGGTACAGGGTACATTCACATGAGCAAGGGGCTTACAGTGAGTTTCAGACTGCAAGTTTGCGATGCAGCAAATTTTGCGGAGCAGCTCAAACTCGCAGCGGGAAACTCGCTGTAATCCCCCGCCCGTGTGACTGTACCCTAAAAACACTACACTACACTAACACAAAATAAAATAAAAAGTAAAAAACACTACATATACATATACCCCTACACAGCCCCTCTGCCCAATAAAAATGAAAAATGTCTGGTACTCCACTGTTTCCAAAATGGAGCCTCCAGCTGTTGCAAAACAACAACTCCCAGTATTGCCGGACAGCCGTTGACTGTCCAAGAATGCTGGGAGTTTTGCAACAGCTGGAGGCACCCTGTTTGGGAATCACTAGCGTAGAATACCCCTATGTCGACCCCTATGAAAATCCCTAATTCAGGCCTCAAATGCGCATGGCGCTCTCACTTTGGAGCCCTGTCGTATATCAAGGCAACAGTTTAGGGCCACATATGGGGTATTGCCGTACTCTGGAGAAATTGCCTAACAAATTTTGGGGGGCTTTTTCTCCTTTCACCCCTTATGAAAAGATGAAGTTGGGGTCTACACCAGCATGTTAGTGTAAAAAAAAAAAAAAATTTTTACACTAACATGCTGGTGTTGCCCTATACTTTTCATTTTGACAAGAGATAAAAGGGAAAAAAGTCCCCCAAAATTTGTAATGCAATTTTTCCCGACTACAGAGATACCCCATATGTGGGCTCAAAGTGCTCTGGGGGCGCACAACAAGGCCCAGAAGGGAGAGTGCACCATGTACATTTGAGGTGATTTGCACAGGGGTGGCTGATTGTTGGTGGTGATCAAGAACGCGCATGCGTTCGAAACGCGTCCATAGGAGTTGTTTGCTGACCAGGTGAAGGTGGATGGTGTGTGCTCTGTACTTTTAAAGAAAAGTGAAATAAAGGATCTACGTTTTAAGAGACTGCTGGACTACTTTCCTTCATTTACCTACAAGTTTCAAGCCTGGCCGGGCTCGGGTCCTTGCAGACCGTGGAGGAGGTGAGCTGAGAGAACTTTATTTCTTATTCAGCTGATTGTTACAGCGGTTTTGACAAACGCAAAAAAAAAAACCCACATGTGACTCCATTTCAGAAACTACACCCCTCACGGATTGTAATAAGGGGTGCAGTGAGAATTTACCCCCCACTGGTGTCTGACAGATCTTTGGAACAGTGGGCTGTGCAAATTAAAAATTTTGTACAGCCCACTGTTCCAAAGATCTGACAGACTCCAGTGGGGGGTAAATGCTCACTGTACCCCTTGTTACGTTACTCAAGGAGTCTAGTTTCCAAAATGGTATGCCATGTTTTTTTTTTTTTTTTTGTAGCTGTCCTGTCACCATAGGGGCTTCCTAAATGCGACATGCCCCCCGAGCAAAATTTGCCCTCAAAAAGCCAAAAATGACTCCTTCTCTTCTGAGCATTGTAGTTCGCCAGTAGTGCACTTCAGGTCAACTTATGAGGTACCTCCATACTCGGAAGAGATGGGGTTACAAATTTTTCTGCCAGTAACGCTTGCAAAAATGTGAAATTTGGGGGGAAACACACATTTTAGTGACATTTTTTTTTTTTTTTACGTATGCAAAAGTCGTGAAACCCCTGTGGGGTATTAAGGCTCACTTTATTCCTTGTTACGTTCCTCAAGGGGTCTAGTTTCTAAAATGGTAGGCCATGTGGGTATTTTTTGCTGTCCTGGCACCATAGGGGCTTCCTAAATGCGACATGCCCCCCGAGCAAACTTTGCCCTCAAAAAGCCAAATATGACTCCTTCTCTTCTGAGCATTGTAGTTCGCCCGTAGTGCACTTCAGGTCAACTTATGAGGTACCTCCATACTCAGAAGAGATGGGGTTACAAATTTTGGGGGATATTTTCTGCTATTAACCCTTGCAAAAATTTGAAATTTGGGGGGAAACACACATTTTAGTGAATTTTTTTTTACATTTTTTACATATGCAAAAGTCGTGAAACACCTGTGGGGTATTGAGGCTCACTTTATTTATTTTTTGCTGTTCTGGCACCATAGGGGCTTCCTAAATGCAACATGCCCCCCAAAAAACATTTCAGAAAAACATACTCTCCAAAATCCCCTTGTCGCTCCTCCCCTTCTGAGCCCTCTACTGCGCCCGCTGAACACTTTACATAGACATATGAGGTATGTGCTTACTCGAGAGAAATTGGGTTACAAATATAAGTATAAATTTTCTCCTTTTACCCCTTGTAAAAATTCAAAAATTGGGTCTACAAGAACATGCGAGTGTAAAAAATGAAGATTGTGAATTTACTCCTTCACTTTGCTGCTATTCCTGTGAAACACCTAAAGGGTTAAAACGGTTACTGAATGTCATTTTGAATACTTTGGGGGTGCAGTTTTTATAATGGGGTCATTTGTGGGGTATTTCTAATAAGAAGACCCTTCAAATTTACTTCAAACCTGAACTGGTCCCTGAAAAATTGTGAGTTTGGAAATTTTGTGAAAAATTTGAAAATTGCTGCTGAACTTTGAAGCCCTCTGGTATCTTCCAAAAGTAAAAACTCGTCAATTTTATGAGGCAAACATGAAGTAGACATATTGTATATGTGAATTTAAAAAATTTATTTGGAATATCCATTTTCCTTACAAGCAGAGAGCTTCAAAGTTAGAAAAATGCTAAATTTTCAAATCTTTCATCAAATTTTGGGATTTTTCACCAAGAAAGGATGCAAGTTACCACAAAATTTTACCACTATGTTAAAGTAGAATATGTCAAGAAAAAAACAATCTCGGAATCAGAATGATAACTAAAAGCATTCCAGAGTTATTAATGTTTAAAGTGACAGTGGTCAGATGTGCAAAAAATGGCCAGGTCCTAAGGTGTAAAATGGCTGGGTCCTTAAATTATTATGGAAATGTTGAGGACTTTTCAATATACTACAATTATACTTTTTTTTGCACTAGAATGAAACATTCTAAAGATGGTGCTTCACTTTAATTTATTAAATCTGCTAGTTTAATGCACTACAAGATTTGCTTAAAAAGGTTGTCTGTATTGTTATTTTCATTGAATATCTAAGGCAAACTCCACCTTAATATGGCTATTCCTGTTAAAATCCGTCTCCATGACGGTTCCATTTATAGCAATTTTTCCTTTGACAACATGATAGGCACTAGCATACTTCTTGTCTGCACAGATACAAGACGTCACACAGTCGACAAGGAAATATTGTAAGACATGGCAATACTGGTTACAGAAATGCTAAGTGCTGTTCTTAAAGATAGCGCAGCTTTTAAGAGGAGTGCCTTGAGACCTTGGGTCTATATTTGAAAGTCCTAAAAGATTGTGCTTTACATTTGATGGACATTATGCACATAACTGTCTTTAGTGGTGAGTCTAGTGACATTGACAGAACTCAGAGTTACTATTTAAAGTGTCCCTGTCATTTAAAAAAATATATGACATCTCACAGAGACCTGTCAAAAGTTTTGATCGGTCTCAGTAGCACACTTTACTCCCTAGATCTCAGCTATGTTTGTCTACTGCACTTGTCCCCCCTTGTTCCCCTGGACAGTGGGGACCTCCGCACTGAGACCCTGACTGATCAAAACTTTGGACGTTTATTTAAATAACAGTTCTAATTTAAAATGGGACTTTTTTTTATGTTACCTCATAAGAATGTGGAAAATGTAGAACAACCCCATCCTTGCCTGCCCCCCTATGGATCAGATGTAATGCTAAATGTTTTATGTCCACTCTGTCTTTTTGGAAAAAAGAACTGTAGGGTAGATTTCAAGTATCCAATATGTGAAGTGGAAGGAGCTATCTTTTTTCATTTGATGTGGGGCTTCCCTAGGAAAAAAGATTTTTGGAGGTAATTGATTAGGATTAGTGGAAGGTAATACATCAAAAGCTATTATTATTCATTATTATTATGGTTTGCTGAAAAGATTCCAAAAGTAGAAGCATGGGAGGGATTGGTGAAGAAAAGAAGCATAAAGAGATATTGTCAGGAAAATCAAAGAAAAATATTAACAAATTCATAAATGTCTGGGTAAATTGACATTAGAGAGAGAAATGTATTTATATTTGGGGGGGGGGGGGGGGGATTTATCAATTTACCAAAACCTGTCCAGAGGAAAAGTTGCTCTGCTGCCATTAGCAACCAATCAGATTTTATATATATATATATATATATATATATATACATACCGTATTTATCGGCGTATAACACGCACTTTTTAGGCTAAAATTTTTAGCCTAAAGTCTGTGTGCGTGTTATACGCCGATACACCCCCAGGAAAGGCAGGGGGAGAGAGGCCGTCGCTGCCCGCTTCTCTCCCCCTGCCTTTCCTGGGGTCTAGAGCGCTGCTGTCGGCCCTTCTCACCCCCTGGCTATCGGCGCCGCTGCCCGTTCTGTCCCCCTGACTATCGGTGCCGGCGCCGATAGCCAGGGGGAGAGAAGCGGCTCCGACAGCCAGGGGGAGAGAAGGGGCAGCGGCACCCATTGCCGGCGCCGCTGCCCCGTTGCCTCCCCCCATCCCCGGTGGCATAATTACTTGAGTCGGGTCCGCGCTGCTGCAGGCCTCCGGCGTGCGTCCCCGGCGTCGTTGCTATGCTCTGAACGGCGCGGCGCATGACGTCAGTGCCCCGCGCCGTGCATAGCAACTACGCAGGGGACGCACGCCGGAGGCCTGCAGCAGCGTGGACCCGACTCAGATAATTATGCCACCGGGGATGGGGGGAGGCAACGGGGCAGCGGCGCCGCTTCTCTCTCCCTGGCTATCGGCGCCGCTTCTCTCTCCCTGGCTATCGGCGCCGGCACCGATAGTCAAGGGGACAGAACGGGCAGCGGCGCCGATAGCCAGGGGGAGAGAAGGGCCGACAGCAGCGCTCTAGACCCCAGGAAAGGCAGGGGGAGAGAAGCGGGCAGCGACGGCCTCTCTCCCCCTGCCTTTCCTGGGGGTATATCGGGGAATACACGCGCACATACGCACCCTCATTTTACCATGGATATTTGGGTAAAAATTTTTTTACCCAAATATCCTTGGTAAAATGAGGGTGCATGTTATAGGCCGGTGCGTGGTATACCCCGATAAATACGGTATATACATTTTTATATATTTTTTTTAAGTCCTCTGAAAAATAAAAGAAGTGATCTGATTGGTTGCTATAGACAACTCCACAACTTTTGTTCAGAACAGGTTTTGATATATCTCCCTCTTTATTTATTTATTTATTTATTTATTTATTCTTTTTGCACTGATTGGAGAGGGAGGTTTGTTGAGGGGGGGAGGGGGTTAATGCTTTAAAAATCTGATATACATACCATGGACTGCTGTGAGGTGAAATTTTGTATGAATTTCAGAATGAAAATAATGAAAAAAAAGTGAAATGTTCTATGTCATAGGATATAGGCATATTACATTAATAAAAGCACTGAGTTTTTTTTTATTAAAAGTAAATGGAAACAGAAACATCCATACGACACCGATGTGACAGATGTCCCAAAATAGTGACTCCTATCACAAATGTCCTGATCCAGTTTCTGCTTTATATGGTTTAGAGTGCCTGTAACCAGGGACGGGTTAGACTAAGTGTGGCCCTGGGCAAAAATGAAAAATGGGGGGGCCCCAGATTGCGTGACCAAAGATCACTATGTTGTGCCCCCTGAATTGTGCTGCATCTAATGTGAGTAAATGAGATTGAGCAGCAAACCACAAATGGCTGTGACTACAACATGAGAAACGTAATAATTCCATCCAGGATGAATTTGTGGCTGTGGTAATTTGGGGTCGCAATGTGACCCCATTTAGTGCAGATCAGCTCCCCCTTTGCAAGAGAGAAGTGCACGGACAGCTGTGAAGCAACAGCAACTTGTAAGTACACACATAGAGAAATCCAGCACAAAACGGCATCATAAAATGTATGGTCAGAGGAAACCACAGGGTCACAGAAAGCCATACATTTTATGATGCTGTTTTAAGGGTTTAATAAACCACCTAAAGCAAGAACTGATTTGTGCTAGATTTCTCTATGTGTGACCACATTTACTTACATTATTCGAGATTCAGCACGATTCAAGGAGAACAACATGGCAATCTTTGACTATGCAACCCATTTTTGCCATGTAGCCCTAACCTTATATTGTAACCTTGTTCTTTATACAGTAATAGTCACTGCACACAGATAAAAAGTGATCTTCTCAATGCTACCTCTCAGTAATAGCGCCCACAAATACTATAAGGCTAAGTTCACAGACAGAATGTCCACATGGAGAATCTCCGTGCAGATATTCCGCAAACTGCAGGATACGACATAATATGCTGCCACTAGGACTGCACAGGAATGCAACGTCTCATAGACAGCCATGCATTCTGTGCGGACACAGAAAATGGAATTTCCGTGCCAGAAACATCTGTGGATCCGCCGGTGACCCAACCAATTTTGTGCCTCCAGCTGTTGCCACGCCCCTTCCCCTGCCTCACCCACCCCTGGCCTGCTGAAAATGTTCAGAACGCTGGGGCAGTGGACTACTCCTTTAAGTACGCAGCATAGTTCCCCCCCATATTAAGTTGGCAGCACAGTTCCCCCCCACATTAGTTTGGCAATATAGTTCCCCCCAACATTAGTTTGGCAGTATAGTTCCCCCCAACATTAGTTTGGCAGTATAGTTCCCCCACATTAGGTTGGCAGTATAGTTCCCCCCACATTAGGTTGGCAGTATAGTTCCCCCACATTAGGTTGGCAGTATAGTTCCCCCACATTAGGTAGGCAGTATAGTTCCCCCACATTAGGTTGGCAGTATAGTTCCCCCACCTTAGGTTGGCAGTATAGTTCCCCCACCTTAGGTTGGCAGTATAGTTCCCCCACTTTAGGTTGGCAGAATAGTTCCCCCACATTTGGTTGGCAAAATAGTTCCCCCACATTAGCTTGGCAGTATGTTCCCCCACATTAGGCTGGCAGTATATACCCCCACAGACATACAGCCTACAACCATATACAGTGTATGGCTGGAGGCTGTTTGTCTATGTATTGCCCTGCTTCAGTGCTCCGACCACTGCTCCCCCTTGCTTTTAGGCCACAGCAGTAGGTCCCTGGACTGGAGGAGCAGTGGTCGGAGCACTGAAGATGACGTGCTGCTGGCAACTTACCATGCTGGCCAGCTGGCTTCCTCCGGCTCGATGCTCCGTGCCTCCGTTCCTATGGGCACACGCACGGCCCCAGCGTTTTTAAAGTTAATGCAGGGCCACAGAAAGTTAATGGGTCATAGGGATGTCCTTATTAGTGATGGGGGACATTTATCTGGGGGGGGGGGCAATTGTTGCGGCCCCCCCTCCTGGATCTACCACTGATACTTACACTACCAATACTGCCAGGGCCATCTTTAAATTTGATTGGAAGCAATTTTTTTTGCACTGACCCCTCCTCCCCATTTTTGCAACCCTAGGCAAAAGCTAATTTTGCCACCCCTTCACTCCCACCTTACTACTGGGTTGACACACTGTAACAAGCTCCCTTCACAGGTAATAAGCATACTAATGGGGTGATACACTGTAACAAAACCTTCTCCTCACGTAATCTCCTTACTACTGGGGTGACACACTGTAACAAACCTCCTCCTCATGTAATCTCCTTACTACTGGGGTGACACACTGTAACAAACCTCCTCCTCATGTAATCTCCTTACTACTGGGGTGACACACTGTGACAAACCTCATACACACATCATACATACACATAAATCTATCATGCACACATAATACATATATCATACAAAATCATACACATACAATTCACATCCCCGACCCAAAGCCTCTCCTTACCCCCAGGAGATGATTGCTGGAGATCGGGTTGGCTGAGGCTGTGTTGCTTCTACGCCAGGGTCACGTCAGTAGGAGCTCCCAGCAGCCCCTGGCCTCCTCAGCCCTGCAGGGTCGCACATAGTAGAAGGGGGAAAAAAAGTGCTGGCAGCGATCGCCTGGGCCCCCGAACAGTGGAGCGCAAGCAGGATGTGAGGGGGATTTACTAGTGGAGCGCTGCCTGCCACATTCCTCCCGAATGCTCTGGACAGGGGGAGGAGTGTTAGTGCCTTAGGCCCTGAATACTGCATTTTGCACAAATTCGCGGTAAAAACGCGGCAAAAAATGCCGCGATTTTACGCAAAATGGAGTAGTGTTAGTAATGCCCTAAAGCTTTTCAGGAGCCCCCTTTTGGATGGGGGCCCTAGGCAATTGCCTAGGATGCCCCGCCCTAACGCCGGCCCTGCCTGTAACAGATGCCCTTACTAGGAGCATAGAAATGCTGTAATATTGTAGCTCCTCAGCCCTGTGGTCTGCTTTATGGGGGGGGGGGGAGGGGTGTACCTGTTAACTAATGGAGAGGAGTCTGCCTATTTACCTAATAGGGGCAGTCTGCCTATCTTCCTAATGGGGGAAATATGCCTACAAACTTAATTAAAGTGTACCTGTCATCAACAAAAACTTTTTATATAACATAAAAATACCAATATACGTATATTTGTAATATACATAGGTCAAAAAATATTATAATATGTATATTTTTGTCCCTGCAGCTATTGCCTGTGTGTCTCTATGAGGAGTCCAAAAACAGGAAGTGAGGGTGGACAAGCGGGGCTCTGTGCAGTGAGGACAAGCAGGGCTCTGTGCAGTGAGGACAAGCAGGGCTCTGTGCAGTGAGGAAAAGCGGGGCTCTGTGCAGTGAGGCTCTGTGACATGCTACGGGCTCACACATGAGGATGATTGACAAGCCCGGATCCTGCACAGAACCCTGCTTGTCCTGTCCTCACTTCCTGTATTTGGGCTCCTCACAGGCAATAGCTGCATTGACAGCACTTGTTCAGCCATAAATATACACATTTTTTAACAAATGTATATTACAAATATACATATAATTGTATTATCTACATTATATAAAAAAGTTTTTGTTGACAACAGGTACACTTTAAGGGGCATGCTTACCTAATAGGGGTGAGATTCTGGAAAAGAAAAGGCAAAATTAAGGGAAGAGAAGAGATACCTACTTAATAGTGTAATGGGAGTTTTGCGTACCTTCCTACCTACCTACTGTATAGGGGTACAGGTTTTCTTAACTGTCCAAACACAGATGTCAAAGGTCAGAACTGCCAACTCATCAATGTTCCCTGATGCACCTAGTGTATATATTTAAAAAAATATATATAATAATTTTTGCTATGAGAAAACGATGGTAAAAAAACAAAACAAAAAACACAGCAACTTTTGGTAAATCATATACAATTTTGCTGTGCTGTAATTGGCTGCACAATGCACTAGGATCATTAGAGTCTGGTGTACAGGAAATATACATGCTATATAACATGGATTGCAATGTTTTATATGCTTGATACATGTACAAAAAGATGTATGGAGTCTACATATGCTAAATATTTCTATCCTATTTCCACCTCATTGTTCATTATTGGGGATTGTCCAAAAGTGACTACAACAAAGTTCTGTGAAATGTAACTTTTAATACAAGTTGTAATAACTCATTAAAAAAAGGTCCTATCAAAAGGCAACATTTTAAAAGGCAAAAATAAAAAAGTAAAAATCAATTTTAGGCACGTTTTCTATGGCATGTTCATGTAGCATCAAACATTGTGTATAGCAAGATCCCCTGTAGAACATGAACTAGCTTGCTGTTGCCATGTAAAGTATATATCTTATGCTTTAAGCCAGAGCAATAATAACATGATGTAATGTTCACTGTCTTCATGAATCAATGTATTAAAATTGTTATGTGCATTTGTTTTCTTCTGACACTTGGCTTTTCCAAATCTCTTGTAATGAAGTAACATCCATGTGAGGAAATCTTTCATCAAGATTATGTGTAATTAGATACATGCTGGATTATAGCCCTAGGATGGCACATAGAGGAAGCTGTAATTTACATAAATGGAACAAAAGAACACATATGCATTTCCTCTTCAATATTTGGTCCTGGGGTCCTTCATGGAGTTTACATAAAAGTTGTATTCAAAACTTCTACCGTTTTTCAGTCTTCGACTTACGTTTAACTTTTTTGTTATTTACATATCTATTTTGTTTTATGAGCCAGTAAAATAACAATTCTAAAGTGAGCATATTTTCTTAGGCTTTGCTCACATTTGCTTCATCAATACCATTGTATCGTGTATCACTTCCATTACATGACAAACATCAAAGATGCCTTATGACCCCATTGGCTTAGGCTCTGTTTACACCACTGTCATGGTGAGATGACTGACACCTATTGTGATCGACAGACCCCATTGACTTATAATATCTGTCAAGTTATGCAGTGGTGTCCGTTATATTAGACGGGAAGAATAGCATAGAATTCAGTGCTTATTCTTCCCACCAAATCTGTCAGAACCACTGGTGAAAGTTCTGACCATATTGTGGACAAAGCTTGAGGCATGCAGTCTCCAATGGAAAATATGTGGCATGATATGTCTTCATGTTAATATCATGGACACTAGAGATAAGGGAACTTTTCAAACATTTGTCAGGTTTGCTGCTGTCATGAAAAAATAACCCAAAATGTGTGTATAACACTGTCTTAAGAGGTACTCTGGTGGAAAACTATTGTTTTTAAATCAACTGGTGCCAGAAAGTTAAACAGATTTGTAATTTACTTCTATTTCAAAACGTAATCCTTCCAGTACTTATCAGCTGCTGTATGCTCAACAGGAAGTTCTTTCTTTTCTTTTTGAATTTCTTTTCTGTCTGACCACAGTGCTCTCTGCTGACACCTCTGTCCATGTCAGTAACTGTCCAGAGCAGGAGCAAATCCTCATAGCAAACGTATCCTGCTCTGGACAGTTCCTTATACAGACAGAGGTTTCAGCACTGAGAGCACTGTGGTCAGACAGAAAAGGAATTCAAAAATAAAAGAGCTACCTGTGGAGCATACAGCAGCTGATAAGTACTGGAAGGATTAAGATTTTTAAATAGAAGTAATTTACAAACCTGTTTTCCACCGGAGTACCCCTTTACAAGTCCTGTATAACACTGTTATGTCACCTAGGAGTGAATCTATGTATTTCTGTTTTAAAGGGGTATTCCAGGCAAAACCTTTATATATATATATATATATATATATATATATATATATATATATATATATATATATATATATATATATATCAACTGTCTCCGGAAAGTTAAACAGATTTGTAAATTACTTCTATTAAAAAATCTTAATCCTTCCAATAGTTATTAGCTTCTGAAGTTTTCTGTCTAACTGCTTTATGATGATGTCACATCCCAGGAGTTGTGCATGATGGGAGAATATCCCTATAGGAGCTGCACAGCTCCCGGGACGTGAGTCATCAGAGAGCAGTTAGACAGAAAACAACAACTCAACTTCAGAAGCTAATAACTATTGGAAGGATTAAGATTTTTTAATAGAAGTAATTTACAAATCTGTTTAACTTTCCGGAGACAGTTGATATATAAAAAAAAGTTTTGGCCTGGAATACCCCTTTAAGGCAAAGTTAATTTCAATGTTACAGCAACATATGTGACTATGAGTAAATGGATAGTTTCTGGTGGTAAATAACAGCTTGTTTATAAAAACACACTGCACTCCCAATTTTTTGCTTTTTAAAATAAAACAGTATAAAAGTATTATTTATTTATTTATTATTTAAGTATAAAAAGTTATTCCTTTTCAAAGGTAGATGCCTGCCGTTGTTTATATGCACACAGTGGTATCGGAAGAAGCATGTGTTTCTTCAATTGGTCTACAAATTAAATATGTTTGGGAGAAGCAACAGGTTTTGCAACTAGAAAGTAATAAAGCAGTGGCTTTTCCGAATTCTCCCATTTTGGAAATAGCAAAAGGTTTTACACTTAGAAAGTTGAGAAACAATGGCTTTTTACAAGCTGTGAAAAATAATTCCCATTTTGGGACGCATCAATAGGATTTGTGTCCTTGAAAGTCACACTTAGCTTGCAATTGAAACAAATTTTGAAGTGGCAGATGCAGAACACTCTCTGCTGCTTTACTACAATTATTATATGTGTGGTCCTACTCATATCTGTGTTGTTCACTGCTTAGTGTCCCTCACAGAGAACATCACCTAACACTTGCTATCTCTGAAATGGCTGCTGAAGCTATGTGTACAGGCTATATATCACCCCTATACTGCCTCCTGATCAGCTGGATGCGATGTTTGCAAAGCATTATGGGCTACCCTATCATGTGATCCTTCCTTCTTCAGCTTTCTGTCATGTGTCCAAAGTTTGAGCTTGCACTGAACTGAAATTTTAAGTTCTGATCAGTCCTGGGTTTTATGTTTGCTCATATCTAATGGACACTTTGTTGGAATCCTACAGACCACAGTATAATATAAGTCAATGGGGACCATTAAACACAATTGTTGTCTGTCACTCAATGGGTCTGGTGCTGCCATCATAGCTTCTTTTGCTTTCTGAGACTTAGAACTCTGCATTGTGCCTTTCTTTTGTTTATACTTCTGGAAAAGTATCAATAAACTAAAACTAGGGTGTCACTGTTTTACTTGTCAGTAGGGTACTGTACGTCCATATACAGTCTGGCACTGTCACCAGTGATTGAACAGAATTGTGCGGGCCATATTGCTTTGACATTGGGAATGGTAACACCCAGAGGTCAGTTTTTTCATACAGGTCCACTTACAGAGAATTGGCATAATGGAAAGTTCTAAGAAAATAGCCTCCACAATTGTTATTTCATGAGAAATACAAGTATTTGCTAAAACAGACAGGTAAGCAGTGGTGAAAGGTCCTTTTTAACTACATGAGCCATAACAAAGGTTTTGGTTGGTGGTGGCTTTTCATCACCCTTATCCTTGGTATACTTAAGGTCAAAGGTGAGGCCTAGGGGTCATGACTGTAGGTGTACTCTCAGCATCAATTAGGTTTTATGGAGTACCTAGATAGTCAATTACTTACTCACAAATAAGCTTACATTCTAAGAGGGTGACAATTCACAAAAAGGCAGAACACAATCCAGCATTATATCCTTTAGGAATTAAAATTTCCCATTGAAAAAACAGGAAGGATACAGATGAGATAAGTACAGTGACATTCCCTTATTCCTGTATCCCATAACACAGAAGTTCTTGTCTAGCTGAATACAATGTGAGATTTTGCAATACCAAAAGCAGAAGTCTGAGCAGAGAAGATCTTTATAAGCTTAAATAAAATAAGAATTTACCTCCTAAGGGCATTGGGGGAGATTTATCAAAACCTGTCAAGAAGAAAAGATGACCAGTTGCCCGTAGCAACCAATCATATTGCTTCTTTCATTTTTAAAAAGAACCCTGAACAATAAAATTGATGGTTGTCTGATTGGGCAGCTGATCAACTTTTGGTTGGTTGCTATGGGCAGCTGATCAACTTTTTCTCTGCACAGGTTTTGATAAATCTCCCCCATGGTACCTGAATGTATTCCCCTGGTGCCCTGACACTTAAAGGGGTATTCCAGGCAAAACCTTTTTTTTATATATATCAACTGGCTCCGGAAAGTTAAACAGATTTGTAAATTACTTCTATTAAAAAATCTTAATCCTCCCAATAGTTTTTGCTTCTGAAGTTTTCTGTATAACTGCTCAATGATGATGTCACGTCCTGGGAGCTGTGCATGATGGGAGAATATCCCCATAGGAACTGCACAGCTCCCAGGACGTGAGTCATCAGAGAGCAGTTAGACAACTTCAAAAGCTAATAACTATTGGAAGGATTAAGATTTTTTAATAGAAGTAATTTACAAATCTGTTTAACTTTCTGGAGCCAGTTGATATATAAAAAAAAGTTTTGGCCTGGAATACCCCTTTAACACAACAGAACGCACATTTATGTCCTAAAGTCGGCAATTCGACTTTGAAACAATCACACTCAGGACCTTACGGACATCAGTGATGAGTAAGTAAATAAAAAACCCATCCCTTTCAAAATAAAAAAAATGGAAATAAAATAGAAAAATAAAGAAAGACCCATACATAAGGGGCATCACTGTTTACAACATCATCTTAAGTGAAATTAAAATGATCAAAAAGGGCATATACCACAAAAAGCCCCCTATGGGATAGATGACAAGTAATTGGTGGGGATCTGACTCAAAAGCACACTTACACCCCAAGATAAATTCTTTGATGGGTGTAGTTTCCCAAATGTAGTCTTTTTAAGGGTGCGTTCACATGCTTTTAGTTTTTGCGGGTTTTCCGCTGCATATTTGAAAGTGGGCAGGCTCTTCTCGGCTGTCCGAAGCAGATTTTCCGTGGCAGAATTTATGCAGCGGAAAAACCGCCACAGTCCCTATTGACTTCAACGGGGCTTGCGGCGGATTTTCCTCCGTGGAAAATCTGCTGCGGACAGCCGAGAAGAGCCTGCCCCCTTTCAAATACGCAGCGGAAAACCCGCAAAAACAAAAAGCGTATGAACGCACCCTCAGGCTGTTTCTTTTCCTTTGCTACCGCAACTCTTTTACAAACCTAATATGGGTTTTTAACCCCTTAAGGACCAAGCCCATTTTGGCCTTAAGGACCAGAGCATTTTTTGAACATCTGACCACTGTCATTTTAAACATTAATAACTCTGGAATGCTTTTATCTATCATTCTGATTCTGAGATTATTTTTTTGTGACATATTCTACTTTAACATTGTGGTAAAATTTTGTGGTAACTTGCATCCTTTCTTGTTGAAAAATCCCCAAATTTCATGAAAACATTTAAAATTTAGCATTTTTCAAACTTTGAAGCTCTCTGCTTGTAAGGAAAATGGATATTCCAATTTTTTTTTATTATTCACATATACAATATGTCCACTTTATGTTTGCATCATAAAATTGATGAATTTTTACTTTTGGAAGACATCAGAGGGCTTCAAAGTTTAGCAGCAATTTTCCAATTTTTCACAACATTTTCAAACTCGCTATTTTTCAGGGACCAGTTCAGTTTTGAAGTGGATTTGAAGGGCCTTCATATTAGAAATACCCCACAAATCACCCCAATATAAAAACTGCACCCCCAAAGTATTCAAAATGACATTCAGTCAGTGTTTTAACCCTTTAGGTGTTTCACAGGAATAGCAGCAAAGTGAAGAAGAAAATTCAAAATCTTCATTTTTTACACTCACATGTTCTTGTAGACCCAATTTTGAATTTTTGCAAGTGGTAAAAGGAGAACATTTTTACTTGTATTTGTAACCCAATTTCTCTCGAGTAAGGACATACCTCATATATCTATGTAAAGTGTTGGGCGGGCGAAGTAGAGGGCTCAGAAGGGAAGGAGTGACAAGGGGATTTTGGAGAGAACATTTTTCTGAAATGGTTTTTGGGGGGCATGTCACCTTTAGGAAGCCCCTAGGGTGTCAAAACAGCAAAAAAAAAAAAAAAAAATACATAGCATACCATTTTGGGAACTAGACCCCTCGGGGAATGTAACATGGGATAAAGTGAGCCTTAATACCCCACAGGTGTTTCATGACTTTTACAAATGTAAAAAAAAAAAACAAATTGACCTAAAATGCTTGTTTTCCCAAAAATTTCACATTTTTAAAAAGGGTAATAGCAGAAAATGCCCCCCAAAATTTGAAGCCCAATTTCTCCCGATTCAGAAAACACCCCATATGGGGGTGAAAAGTGCTCTGCTGGCGCACTACAGATCTCGGAAGAAGAGTGGTCACATTTGGCTTTTTGGAAGCAAATTTTTCTCTGGGGGCATGCCGCATTTAGGAAGCCCCTATGGTGCCAGAACAGCAAAAAAAAAAAAAAACACCCATAAGGGAATGCTGGGAGTTGTGGTGGTCTGCCTCCTGCTGTTGCATAACTACAGCTCCCAGCATGCCCTTTTTGCATGCTGGGAGCTGTTGCTAAGCAACAGCAGGAGGCTGTCACTCATCTCTAACTGCTTCAAGCTGCCGCATACATGTCAGTCCCTCACCGCCTCCGCCATGGCTCCTGGGGCCCCGATCCCAACATTGACACCGGGGATCGGGGTCCCCAGCTGCCTGGGTCCCTGTCCCGCACCCGCTCACGTCCTCCGGAAGAGGGGCGGAGCGGGTTGTGGGAGTGACAACCGCAGCAGGTGCCCTGATTGGTCGGCCGGTAAACCGGCCGAGGAATCAGGGCGATTGTGAGGTGGCACCAGTGACGATTTTAGTGACGATATTCGCGAATGAGGATATTCGTGAATATTCTCATATTCGTGAATATTCTCATATTCGCATATTCTCATATTCGCATATTCGCGAATATTCGCTCTCCAGTCTAAGGCTGCAATCACATCTCGTTTTTGCAATACGGTTCCCGTGTCAGGTTTTTTGTAAAAAGACTTATGTCTCAAAACCGGACCGAACTGTATACAACCGTGTACAACGGTACACGGTTTGAAAACGATGTCCGGTTGCATACGGTTTAATAAATTTTTTGAAAGAAAGAAAAAAGGATATGGCTTTATGTTTGTCCTTAATTAAATAAAATTCTTCTTGTTCTATTTGTCGAATGCGCATTGCACTGCGCATGTGCAAACTGCAAAACCATATGGTGCAAACCGGATGGAACCGTACACACATACGGTTCTGTACGGTTCCCATTGAACGCCATTTTAAAAAAAACGTATATGGGTTGTATCCGTTTTTTCACCCGGACATAAAACCGTAGTAGACTACAGTTTTGAGTGCGGGGAGAAACGGATTAAACCGTAAATGGTGCAAAATGTACACAACCGGATGCTACGTTTGGCATAGGTTTTCAATGACATGTCTATACATATGGTTTGCAATACGGATCCATATGGTTTTTACACTGAAACCGGATGCAGCCTAATACAGTAAATAGTATAGGAGCCTTCTTTAGACCAAAAGCTGGAAGCAGGGAGGGATGAGATCACTGTAATGTGTTCTGTGTGAAAAAAAATTACGAATATTCGTAAATACGAATATATAGCGATATATTCGCCATATTCACGAATATGCGTAATTCGCAATAAATATTCCAATTGCGAATATTCACGCTCAACACTATCAAGCAGCACACTAGGGTCATACATGGGATATTTTTTTAAACTGCGGAATTGGGGTAATAAATATGAAGTTGAATGTTTCTCTTCATACCTGCTATGTTACAGAAAAAAATAAAAATAAGAATTAGTAATAAATATAATCCACTTCAGAAATTAATTCCCTAAAAACCATTACAAAGGGGAAAAGGTCAGGTTAGAAAAATGGGCCTGTGTCCAAAAGGCCAAAATTGTCTGTGTCCTTAACCCCTTAAGGACCAGGGGTTTTCCAGTTTTTGCACTTTCATTTTCTTCCTCCTTACACTTAAAAAAGCATAACTCTTTCAATTTTGCACCTAAAAATCCATATGATGCACCACCAATTCTACTTTGTAATGACATCAGTAATTTTACCCAAAAGTTTATGACAAAATGGAGAAAAAAAATCATTGTGCGACAAAATTGAAGAAACACAATTTTGTAAATTTTGGGGGCTTCCGTTTCGATGCAGTACATTTTTCAGTAAAAAGGACACCTCTTTTTTCTGTAAGATCCATACAATTAAAATGATACCCTACTTATATAGGTTTGAATTTGTCGTACTTCAGGAAAAAATCATAACTTCATGCAGGTAAATTTATACGTTTAAAATTGACATGTTCTGACCCCTATAACTTTTTTTTATTTTTCCACTTACGGGGCGATATGAGGGCTCATTTTTGCACCGTGATCTGAAGTCTTTAAAAGTTTCTTTTGTATTGATTGGACTTTTTGCTTGCTTTTTATTCATTTTTTCATGATATAAAAAGTGACCAAAAATAAGCAATTTTGGACTTTGGAATTTTTTTGCGCATATGCCATTGACCGTGCGGATTATTTAACAATATATTTTTATAATTCAGACATTTCTGCACACGGCAATACCCCATATGTTTATTTTTATTTAGGGCACATTCTCACTTGGCGTATATACACAGCGTATTTCATGCTGCGCAAAGTCTGCCTCGCTCACCATTCACACAAGGGCTTTCTGGCTCCAGTCCTAAGTGTGCAATGAGTTTTGGAAGCGGATCCGCACGTCACAGTCATGCCGACACACGGCCCCGCCTCCAAAACTCACTGCACACATAGGGCTGCCGCCGGAAAGCCCTGTGTGAATGCTGAGCGAGGGATACGCAGCGTATTTCCCGCTGCTTCTGCAGATTTTGTGCAGCGTGAAATACGCTGTGTATACGCCAAGTGGGAACGTGCTCTTACACAGTTTTTTTTTTTAATGGAAAAAGGGGGGTGTTTCTTAATTTTATTAAGGAAGCGGTTAGATAATCTTTATTAACTTTTTTTTTCAGGGGGGCTATAACACATGATTTTACATTGATCATTGTTATCTCATAGGATAACATTGATCAATGATTCTGCCGCTTGGACACAGCCCATTTTGACCTTAAGGACACAGCCAATTTTATTTTATTTTTATTTTTTTTTTAGTTTTTTCCTCCTCACCTTCTAACATCCATCTCTCTTTTATATTTCCATTCACAGACCCATATGAGGCCTTTTTTTTGTGTAACCAGTTGTACTTTGTAAGACATCACTCATCATACCCTAAAATGAATGGTAAACCCCCCCAAAAAATTTTTGTGTAAGGAGATTTGACCTAAAATCATAATTTAGCAAATTTGGGGGGGGGGGGGGGGGTCATTTTCACCCCGTACACTTTACAGTAAAAATGACATGCTTTCTTTATTCTCTGGGCCAATGCAATTAAAATGATACCCATGGTTACATATATTTGTATTATTGTACTGCTTTTAAAACATTTCTAACTTTTTTTTTACATGATGCACTAACTCTAGGTCCCAGCGTTTAGACCCTGCAGGTGGGGGATAAGCGTCTAGGGCTGCAGATCTCCTTTAAATTAAGCCCAACCCACCCCAATTTGTGAGAGTTGGGTTTTTGTCTAAAGTGCCATGCAAATCTGTGGGACTTTCAGTACTTTACTCCACAAGCTCTGCTCTACATCTCCTGGTAAGTGTGCCAGTCCAGCTTGCAAGCCATGCCGACCTACAGCCGTTTTGCACCATTTTCACCCTATGCATAACACAGATCCTTCAATCACAATCTCTTTATTACAACTCAGCTCCACCTTATCTCAGGGTGAATGAGGATAAAATATATGGATGGAATAAGAGAATGAGATATGAGGACGGGATATAAGGACAGGATAGGAAGATGGGATATGAGGATGGTATATAAGGATGGCATATGAATTCAAGAAAGGGAATGGGATATGAGGACAAGGTTTAAGTAGGAAGACCGGGCAACTCCTGGTACTCTGCTAGTATCTAATAGATAAGAATAAACAACATAAGAAGCGGAGATTTACTAACATAGGCCTTTTGTGATCAGGCCTATGACAGCATATTGCTATTGGTGAGGATAATCAAACAAGTCTTATCAAACCATTCCCTTTTTAAAGATACATAACCACTGAAAGGTTGAACCTACACATCTTTAACATTCTTGTTTCCTCTTAGTTTACCAGTGAGCACATTTGCATAGAGCATGACAGACATAGCCTTAGGTACAAAACATTTTCTTGTGTATAGGAAACTAACCTATGCATGACAGGATTGTGTGCATACAGCAGACAACATGTGGATTATTAGATTAGCAGGTTATTAGTTTGGACATTCTGTTTATTACACTAGCGTAGTGTTCTATTACTGAAGGGTTAACTGGATAAAGTGTGCAGGACACATGCATGTGGGATCTAACAAAGGCCCATACATCTATGCAGCTGGAGAAATGCTATTAGGTGAATGACACAAACATTTACCTTTTTCAAAAGTAAATGATAATAAAAACTGACATTTGCGTAAAAAGCTTCCAAAATGAGTATTTATCAATGTAGATCTGGTTAGGGCAGTCAACCAATGATTTGCAGATACAAAGCTATAAACATTATCACAGCTGCAATGTCTATCATTATGAATGGTGTAACATATGCAAATAGAACTTGAGACTGAGGCATTTTATCTGTTTTTGGTTGTTAGAATTGAAGATTAAGCATGGGAGTAGGGTCTGTTGCTTCAAAATATGCTAATACACATATCATGCATCTAATAGTATACAAAATAGAGCCAATGTGCACAAGAAAATGAACTTCATGGGAAGAATGGAAAAACACAAAGGAAGAGATTTATTGCACGGGAAGAACTTTTGCATTCTATTTGAATGGCAGTTTTGCTTTTTAAACATTTCCACAATCTGATACGCTCCATTGGTCTTCAGAAAAGATGTCCAAAGCTGAATAAATGATCTTTATTCTCAATGGACAACAACAATATCGCACTCATGAGTATCTTCTACATATATATTATACATGACAAGTGCTAGATATAGAGGTTAATCTACTCAGCACAGAAATGTAGATGTCACATAAACATGCATTCATGGTAAATGTATAGGAGTGTTAGGAAACCCATGGCTGAAAGGAGGTGGATTGTCCAAGTAGTCAGATATCCTAAAAGATAATGCCTGATTTGACTTGTGGAATTTTGCCAGATATTTTCCTTATGCAAATATTTAAAATATCCCGATTAAATAAAAACAATATTTATAATAATGTAAGAAAAAACTATAGGGGAATTCTGTATTTCCCAATTTCTATTTTCCTGTATTTGATTTTAATTAAAAAAAGATCCCCTTATTGCACACCTGGTTGATTTCCAATATGTAAGTTTTCAAATGTACAGTTTCATTTTATTACATGGATTTTATATTGAAAAGTCTGACTTACGAGGGGTGTTTACACACTTTTTGTGGTCCAGAAGGAAACCTAGACTGTCCTATAGACTCTTAATATTAAAACCACCCCGTGGAGGTATGGATCTCCCAGACCTCCATAAATATTACAAAGCTATTCATCTTTCAAGATGGTTGCACTTGACATGTGCTCCACCTACACTTTTATTTGTCGAGGTGAAAAGATGTCTACTAGATGATAAGATATATGGGGCTCTCAGGTCCACTCTCATGAGCTGCAAACTGCCAAAGTCACTCAACCCTCGCCATATCTCTCTCATCACCCCCTTACCAAAACCTTTCCCTATATTTGGGTTTAAAAAAAACTTTGCGGACACGTGGAAAGGTTTACGGGACCTTACACTAAAAGACATATATGCTGAAGGGTTGGTAGATCCACAAATTCTACTACCATCTCCCTCCCATGCCAACCTACATTTCCAGGTCGCTAGAAGCTTGAAATCGCCAGAAGCTTGAAATCCAACATTTCCTTGCTCCCCCTCTTTCTTGGCTCAATAAGTGCTCAGTGCTTCCTTGACAACTTGATGGCATCACCTCACGAATATATTAGGAACTCCTAACTAGCTCTTCCCCTCAGACATCTAGTTACGTGCTTGCTCGGTGCTCCGAACTGGGCATCACCTTTTCTAAGGAAGAAACCAATCTCATACTAGCTCGCTCTCACGGTTTTTCCTGGTGCGTTCGGGTACAAGAAGACTGTTTCAAGTTTCTAACTAGGTGGCACCGTACACCTACATGGCTTTCTCCCTCAATCTATTTACCAATAATCTCTGCTGGCGTTGTAATACCGAACCGGTACTTTGTCCCACATCTGGCTCTTCAGTGTCAAGATTAAACCCTACTGAGCTATTGCAAACCCCAAAATCCATCTTTCCGCTTTGCTTACATTGCTATGGGCATCCATTCAGTACAGTACATCAGTACAGTATGTTGGAAGTACAGTATCTTACATTATGTTGGAGGTATTGTATATGTTGGAATATATGCAAAAGACACGCCAATATGTACTGCGGCCAACTCACAGTGGGCCTATTGAGTTTGAAGATCCAAATGTAGTTTACTGGTGTCTGCTGGTGTTCTGTCATTTTCCCAAATGTATACATTCATTTTGTGGAACTCATTATTACAGCAGATCATGTGTAAGTAATGTGAAATAAAAGTATATATTTGGGAATTAGACTGGATGTAGTCACTAATCACTAGTAGACTACACACGGCCTGTCAAGCTCAATTGGCCTGCTGTCAGTACACTAAGGTATACAACAACCTGCTTTTTTGCTGGTGTGGTGACTGGGGTGTTGCAGTAGGTAGCAGGGTCTGGTGGTATAAACCCTGGGGGCAAGATGTTGTTAACCCCTTAGTGTTCGTGACGCCAGGAAGTGGTTATTCCGGTATGGTAACCCCAAAACGGTTTGTAATAAAGGGATATCCACAGCAAGGATTCTGAATAAACTGGAACTTTTACTTGAAATGCTTAGGGAACAGTCTTTACAATTATGCAGTTCCTTCAGAGGCAACCGGGACACAGGATACCTCGCAGGCTTGCTTGGACTTGTAGTTATTGAGATATTTAGGCAGGCCACTGTGCTACTAATATATTCCTTAGCTGAGTAGCAGTCACTTGATTTGTAGAGAGAATTGTAACTCACGTTTTAGAAGTGGCTGCATTTCTTTAGTCTTTGGCATAGATGAATTTGCAGTATGTAGGACTTTATGTTTTCTTTAGGTCCAGGAGATAAGAGAGTGAAGGAACAAGAGACCTAACTGAGAGACTACAGCCCCTTATGTACTAGGGGGCTGGACTAAAGCCCATTGGTTCCTAATTCCTGGGGTTCCTGTGTCCTTGGAACTCTGGGTATATCACATGACAGTAGGTCACATGACCAAGGAAGGTCCTATACATTTTATACAAACTGTACAACTTTATACACAAGAACAATATGTACACAATATAGATATACAGTGCATTCAGATACGACAGTGAAGGGTGAGCAAGGAGTGAGCCCTGCAGGAGAGCCCTATGGACTCAAGGGACTCTTCCTGAGGGGACTTAGGGAAGGTACAGGACAAGGTCCTGTACAGGGACAGCACACTAGTATCTCAATGTATGCCTGCCCAAACACAGTGTTAACTTGTCATTATGAAAGGTGACTTATGCTTGAACTAGGTGATCGAATGAAGATAAGTGGATAAAAGATGATAATATATGAGGTTCTGTCAGAGGAGAAAAGAGCAGTTTTGTGGGGGAATTACTCATAAAGGGACTATTAATTCTCTTTGAGCTGTCTTTTTGGTCTAGTTAAACTGAAAGGGTAGGAAGCAATGAAATATCACATAGAGGAGGATCAAATTGCTTCCTCTGTGTGTAAACAGACCCATATGTTTCCTGAGTGTATAGATCTCAATCACCAAAAAGCAGAATGATAACTTGGATGAAACGTGAACAAATGCCTAACAAATAAGGGTGTTTATATGATCAGTTCTAGATCACAACTGTTTATGCCACACCTCAACAACAAGAGTTTCTACATTTCACAATGTAATGATCAAATGGGCTAAGGTAATGTCTGCAGGGTTCAGATGTTTACTTGGCCTAAATATGTAAGATAAGCAAAACTGTTCCATTTAAATATGTGTTGTTTTATTTTTATATGCAAGTTTAGAGCATATTGACAAAGAAAAATCTTTCTCTCTTCATAATTAAAAAATAAGTAAAAAATAAACATAAAAAAATGTATAAATATTGAAAAATGTTGATAAAGGGTAAATATTGTTTTAAGAGAAATCAGGTTTAATAGTAAAGACCTGCTATTGTAGGTTTAACCGTGCACAAGATTTTTTGTCTAGTTATATAAGTCTTTTTGTCTGGCAGCTCCTTGTGTTTTCCCTCCAATGAAGACAGCACTGTATTTATCCACACTTTATAATGTCCTGTAGCAATTGGGTTTTAAAGAATAAATTCTAAGGACCACAGTTATAGAGCCGCAATATAACATACTATACCGACTGTCCAAAGATGAAGAATGTGAACCTTAAGATTGTTTCAGAACTTCTCTCTGTTTGATAAGTCAGGGTTGTATTTAAGCTGATGCTACCCTAGGTGCCAACCACTTGTCCTTAGACATTCAGATTTTTTTAGGCCAGGCTTACATATTTAGTGATTTTTTTTTTTTTTTGGGACATTTGATGTTAAATCGATAAACGCTTTTCTGTTTACAAGCAACTTAAATAGAGTATGAAAAACAACCTGTCATGCCAGTGCAAATACTCCCATGGTCTTTCATCAGTCTTTTATTGACATGTCAGCTGCAATAATGTGCCATATTGGCACTTGAATTCTTCAGTCAATCAAAAGCTTTAGCTGTCACGTGCATTACTTACCAGCATCCCTGCTAAGGAAGCATTGGCTCAGGAGTTGTAGTTGATTTAGCAAATTATTTAGCAAGTTGATTTAGCAAGTTATTGAGCCACTAAGAGCCCCCTTCATGAGGCACAGCTATTTTTCGTTCTCTACATTTCAGGAAGCAGAACCAGAACTGGACTAGTTGCCTGCAATACCCATACCTGGACTTCCTTTTCTTTACTTCTCTGACCAATCAAAGGACAGCACTCACTGCTCCCTGTTGTACTATAATATAGTTTGTACCAAAGAAAGTGCCCAGGACTGAACCAAAGAATACTTTGTGTGACATGCTGGGGCAATAAAAGGGTTATTGATGTACTGGGTTTGCAAGGAAGGTGTTATGTGATAAACAAAGAAAACTGCAACAGCATTACAGCAAGGAAGGGGGTTACATTACCACAACATACCTGTTCTCAGCAGTGCTGCTGATAATGATGATGACTAAAAGGGGAATGAGGGGGATTACATTCAGGAGGCAGCATTGTGTCCATAGTAACAACACAAATATTTACACATTAAGGGGCAACTGCCTAGAACTTTATGGGTGAGAACATATAAGAGGAAAGCCTTGATTTACATGTCAGGCACAGCATGAAACCTTTGGCAGACAAACTCAGCTTGCATACACAGCACATATTTCAAGCTTTCTCCCCTGGATAACATTAGCTAAGTTTCACCTCTACATCCTATGCTCAGTCTTGGTCTCTCTGCTTTGTTGTTAGAGACAGAATTCCCCTAACAACAGGTATTAGACTGCAGTTTGCAGGAAAGAAAGATACCTAGTGGCAATATTTGAATGCTTTTTTCTGGGGCGAGGAATAATTTTTTTGGCAAATTATGTGATTTGCAGATATGTTAGAAAACTTTTGGACAACATTTTTAAGGTTTTATGTCACAGATAAACAAAATAAAAGAAAAGCCTACAAGACAAAATGGGTGGCACTAAACAGTTAAGAGTGAAGAAGAGCTAAGAAGAGAGCTAAAAAGATCCCCAGACAACAGCTGTACATGGTATGTGTGCACAACATGTATAACTAATGCCTATGAAAACTGTGGCAAAGCAAGACCACTCTTACATTATGTACTCTGAGCTAGCTTCATATGTATTAGACAACAGCCCAGTGGTCCCTCTCAGCAACATCTAATTCATGCATTCTTCTGTGTGCCATTTGGGCCCCTGTACCCGATTGCCATACCACCCTTGTCAGCTGCCAGAATCAGAAACAATGATCTAGTAGCAGTATCTATACATGAAAAAAAATTAACTGGATACATGCTGTTTTGTCTTTCCTGCCACCCTAGGTTATGCTCTAAAAAAAACCTATTGTATAGATGGCCCTGATCTAAATACATGTGAAAGAAACATCTAAAGCTATATTTGCAAAGTATATTTTGAGTGCAATTTAAGACTCAAAGTTATACTTGTTTTACAGCAAAATACCTTTGAAAGTTTTATATATATATATATATATATATATATATATATATATATATATACCAGAGTGGTTGCAGCACTTCCAAAACAATGCATGTGGGTGCCAAGCGCCCTAGGTCTGATCGGGACCCCTTAAGATATCCAACAAAGAAATGGCGCAGCACTCCAACGAAATATCCAAAAGAAACTGTGAGTTTATTCACCACATGTTACCAACAGCAACGTTTCAGCTCAACACTAGAGCCTTTTTCAAGCATAGTGACAATCATCAAGTAAGGGGATTTTATACCCAATCACAAATCATTTCCAATACAATCAATAAACATCAATAAAGTGCAAAATATCAAAATTATATACATACAGTGAAATACAAAGTGCATATACAATTCTTAATTTAAGAGTACTCATAAGTACATATGGTGTAAAGTGCTTATACAGACAAAATTTTAAAACCAGCGCTTGAAAATTCAGATTACAATATAATTGATCTTTAATATTTATCAATATCACCTGTAAAAATATTCATTTGTACCATGTGTGTGAAGAGAAGACTTACATGCTCCGTAGCTATCATGGCACCGTCGGCTTGTGGCAAATCGCCGTGCGCATGCGCCAGATCCTGTGTTCACGTGACACAGTCACATCAGCATCTGGTCACATGACTCGTCTCTTAGGAAACCGCCGACACCCACTGGCATCAGCGTTTTTCCAAAGATGTATAAAGGAGACTTGTTTACATCATGTGACCTGTTATCTGGATACCATTGACGCTTGTAGGTTGTCAGTGGTAGACTAAGGTTTCTATCACTGCCTAAACTAAACAAAGATTCTTGGTCACTGGCTGGGCAAACAAGCTTACTCCTATCTCATACAATATATTATTTACACCAAACAATAATTATATTATATTCAACAAGGTATACTTAAAAACTCCCAAATTAACAACAATTAATAGGGGGTCTCCAAGTATGTGCACCACCGTCTCTCATTATACGGATATTGTGATTAAATTAATCAAAATTAAATCGACAAAAATATAAAAAAAAAAAATTTTTTTATAAATTAATGAAAAAATAAAAAAAGATAAAAAAATACAAAATAATTTTTTTTATATCATTTATTAAATAAACATAAAAAATAGAAATATAAATAAAAAATAAAAAGTAAAACAATGAAAGAATGAAAATAAAAAATAAAAATAATATTAAATAATAAAAAAGACTAAAGCATTTTTTTTTTAAAGAAAATATTCATTACCAATAAAACCAAAAAATTCATAATAATAAAAATTTAATTAAATATAAATATAGGGATCTTGCCTGTGTCGTGGTACTGGTCCGGGCATATGTGTCTAAACCTCCCTGGTTTGTAGGACCGTGTTTGCATCCTTCCGTTAAGAGGATACCCACTACCGTCACTGGTGCAATACCACGTCTGATATCACATATGTACATCTCAGCAGGATTGCAACCAACTACAGCCTAAACGGGAGTGCGCTCGCTTTCCAGCAGCGCCAACAGACATTAGCATCACATACCCATCCCTATTATGTGCACACACAATAGGCTTCATTTCCCAAAACATAAACAATAAATGAAAACTCAAAAAAAAAATTTAATAAAGGAACTATCTCCATATTAAAGAGACGCTAGTGAACTAATTAGTGACCTCCAAACTATTACAACATTATTAAGAAATGTATAATTACCACCCCCTATCTATAATCTTGTGAAGAAATATCCAAAATTAGCCTGTGCCCCCAATGCCAGTGACACAAATCGTATTACCTTGATGCATTAATATTGTATTCATTTCAGTGTTGTGTAAAATTACAGCCAATATCCAGAAAAGCTTTGGAGCGTACAAGTCCTCTCCCTTCTCAACCACTTGGCACACCAGACCAATCTGAAAAAAAAAAAAAAATACAAAAAGTGGTAAAGGTCATAGCGAGAAAGATCTCCACTTTTTAGCTATTGACCATGTACCCATTCCTAAACATGGGGGTGATAGATTATCTATATTACGTAAGAGAGAATTATGGTGGATTCATAGATTAAACTCCTTGCGGCCCAATGGCCTAAATGTAGAATTTAATGTTGTATATGGTTGTTGACTCTCCCATTTGAACTGACCAAGTATTTAGATTTATCTTGATGGATGCATAATATGTGACAATTGTCTGTTTTAAGTTTTTGATTCTGTTTTGTATTTTTTTATTTTTTCAGATTGGTCTGGTGTGCCAAGTGGTTGAGAAGGGAGAGGACTTGTACGCTCCAAAGCTTTTCTGGATATTGTCTGTAATTTTATACAACACTGAAATGAATTAAATATTAATGCATCAATGTAATACGATTTGTGTCACTGGCATTGGGGGCACAGGCTAATTTTGGATATTTCTTCACAAGATTATAGATAGGGGTGGTAATTATACATTTCTTAATAATATTGTAATAGTTTGGAGGTCACTAATTAGTTCACTACCGTTTCTTTAATATGGAGATAGTTCCTTTATTAACATTTTTTTTTGAGTTTTCATTTATTGTTTATGTTTTGGGAAATGAAGCCTATTGTGTGTGCACTTAATAGGGATGGGTATGTGATGCTAATGTCTGTTGGCGCTGCTGGAAAGCGAGCGCACTCCCGTTTAGGCTGTAGTTGGTTGCAATCCTGCTGAGATGTACATATGTGATATCAGACGTGGTATTGCACCAGTGACGGTAGTGGGTATCCTCTTAACGGAAGGATGCAAACACGGTCCTACAAACCAGGTAGGTTTAGACACATATGCCCGGACCAGTACCACGACACAGGCAAGATCCCTATATTTATATTTAATTTAATTTTTATTATTATTAATTTTTTGGTTTCATTGGTAATGAATATTTTCTTTAAAAAAAAAAAATGCTTTAGTCTTTCTTATTATTTAATATTATTTTTATTTTTTATTTTCATTCTTTCATTGTTTTACTTTTTATTTTTTATTTATATTTTTTATGTTTATTTAATAAATAATATAAAAAAAAATTTTTTTGTATTTTTTATTTTTTTTTATTTTTTTATTTTTTCATTCATTTATAAAAAAATGTTTTTATTTTTTATATTTTTCTTGATTTAATTTTGATTAATTTCATCACAATATCCGTATAATGAGAGACGGTGGTGCACATACTTGGAGACCCCCTATTAATTGTTGTTAATTTGGGAGTTTTTAAGTATACCTTGTTGAATATAATATAATTATTGATTGGTGTAAATAATATATTGTATGAGATAGGAGTAAGCTTGTTTGCCCAGCCAGTGACCAAGAATCTTTGTTTAGTTTAGGCAGTGATAGAAACCTTAGTCTACCACTGACAAACCTACAAGCGTCAATGGTATCCAGATAACAGGTCACATGATGTAAACAAGTCTCCTTTATACATCTTTGGAAATACGCTGATGCCAGTGGGTGTCGGCGGTTTCCTAAGAGATGAGTCATGTGACCAGATGCTGACGTGACTGTGTCACGTGAACACAGGATCTGGCGCATGCGCACGGCGATTTGCCACAGGCCGACGGCACCATGATACTTACGGAGCATGTAAGTCTTCTCTTCACACACATGGTACAAATGAATATTTTTACAGGTGATATTGATAAATATTAAAGCTCAATTATATTGTAATATGAATTTTCAAGCGCTGGTTTTAAAATTTTGTCTGTATAAGCACTTTACACCATATGTACTTATGAGTACTCTTAAATTAAGAATTGTATATGCACTTTGTATTGCACTGTATGTATGTAATTTTGATATTTTGCACTTTATTGATGTTTATTGATTGTATTGGAAATGATTTGTGATTGGGTATAAAAATCCCCTTACTTGATGATTGTCACGATGCTTGAAAAAGGCTCTAGTGTTGAGCTGAAACGTTGCTGTTGGTAACATGTGGTGAATAAACTCACAGTTTCTTTTGGATATTTTGTTGGAGTGCTGCGCCATTTCTTTGTTGGATATATATATATATATATATATATATATATATATAATTGCAAAGGTCAATGCAGCACTATTATACCACAGATGCACAGTGCCAGCGCCCTGACCAGATCACAGTCCGTGCAATAGAAGAAAATGGCGCAGCACTCAAAAAAATTTAGAAAAAATTATAAATTTATTCCTTCATGTCCAACAGAAAAAAGCATGCTTCAAAAAAGCTCCATTGAGGAGCTGAAACTTAGCTTTTTTTCTGTTGTACATGAAAGAATAAATTTATGTTTTTAATAAAAATTTTTGAGTGCTGCGCCATTTTCTTCCATATATATATATATATATATATATATATATATATATATATATAATTTTTTTTCTCACATTTTAGGGGTATTGTACTTACATTATATATAACTTAAGGGGGTACTCCGCTGCTCAGCGTTCGGAACAAACTGTTCCGAACGCTGGAGCCGGTGCCGGGAGCTCGTGACGCTGAGCAGTGGAGCATCCCTTTAAGTCTTTTCTTGCAATGTTTTTAACATTTACATGCAGAAATTGTGTCAAAACACATGAAGCCACACATTCTTTAGTTTCACAATGTTTTTATTGAATTTTATAAACATAAGAAATGTAACATATAACATATTATGACATCAGATGTGTCAGAGTTTACATATGAACATGCATAACAACCTTGACCGGTGGAGCATAATTGTTCATCCAAACAGTGTCATGCATATTCACAAAGGATCTATCAGGTCCAAAGGGACCTTAATTGAAATTTGAGAGCAAGAAAATAACAATAAGAAGGAAAACAATAAAACAATAAAATAGTGAGTCTCCATAACTTCTACAAAATCAATCAAAATTGCTGAATCAGGCAGTTGTCTGGTATTTGGTAGAATTCAGAATCGAGGTGTCACAAGGGTCAGCCGTCTTATACACTCGAAGAACCGCTCTTTTGTGTGTAGTAAGCTAAATTGTATCATAACTTAGTTTAGATAGTAAGGGTCTATGGGGGTTTATAAAGCTTAATCCAGGATTCCCATGAGGCTGTACACTCATCTCTTTTTCCCTTTTGACCAAAAAATATTAGCTCATAGTTATAATGAGATAGCAGTGTATTTATTAATTCGTTAATGTGTGGAATCTCTTTTGATTTCCATTTGGAGGCTAGTAACATTTTATATGACAAACATATGTGTACAATCGGAGTTTGTATGTTTTTTGGGAGATCTTCCAGACCCAGAAGTAATAGAAGTAATTCATCTTTAGGTTGTGAGCAATGAGGGATCAATTTCAAAATCATACTTTTTACTTCTGAAACAAAGGTAACTGTCACGATGCCGGCTGGCAGGTAGTGGATCCTCTGTGCCAGAGAGGGATTGGCGTGGACCGTGCTAGAGGATCGGTTCTAAGTCACTACTGGTTTTCACCAGAGCCCGCCGCAAAGCGGGATGGTCTTGCTGCGGCGGTAGTGACCAGGTCGTATCCCCTAGCAACGGCTCAACCTCTCTGGCTGCTGAAGATAGGCGCGGTACAAGGGAGTAGACAGAAGCAAGGTCGGACGTAGCAGAAGGTCGGGGCAGGCAGCAAGGATCGTAGTCAGGGGCAACGGCAGAAGGTCTGGAATCACAGGCAAGGAACACACAAGGAACGCTTTCACTGGCACTAGGGCAACAAGATCCGGCGAGGGAGTGAAGGGGAAGTGAGGTGATATAGGGAAGTGCACAGGTGTAAACACTAATTGGAACCACTGCACCAATCAGCGGTGCAGTGGCCCTTTAAATCGCAAAGACCCGGCGCGCGCGCGCCCTAGGGAGCGGGGCCGCGCGCGCCGGGACAGAACTGACGGGGAGCGAGTAAGGTACGGGAGCCGGGGTGCGCATCGCGAGCGGGCGCTACCCGCATCGCGAATCGCATCCCGGCCGGAGGTGGTAACGCAGCGCCCCGGGTCCGTGGAACCGACCGGGGCGCTGCAGTGAGGGAAGTGTAGCGAGCGCTCCGGGGAGGAGCGGGGACCCGGAGCGCTCGGCGTAACAGTACCCCCCCCCTTGGGTCTCCCCCTCTTCTTGGGGCCTGAGAACCTGAGGATCAGACTTTTGTCCAGGATATTGTCCTCAGGTTCCCAGGACCTCTCTTCTGGACCACAACCCTCCCAATCCACTAAAAAAAAAGTTCTTCCCCTGACCTTTTTAGAGGCCAAAATCTCTTTGACAGAGAAGATGTCCGAGGAGCCGGAAACAGGAGTGGGAGGAACAGATTTAGGAGAAAAACGGTTGAGGATGAGAGGTTTAAGAAGAGAGACGTGAAAGGCATTAGGGATACGAAGAGAAGGAGGAAGAAGAAGTTTGTAAGAGACAGGATTAATTTGACACAAAACTTTAAAAGGACCAAGATAGCGTGGTCCCAACTTATAGCTCGGGACACGGAAACGGACATATTTAGCGGAGAGCCATACCTTGTCTCCAGGGGAAAAAATGGGAGGAGCTCTTCTTTTCTTATCTGCGAATCTCTTCATGCGAGAAGAAGCCTGTAAGAGAGAATTTTGGGTCTCTTTCCATATGGTGGAAAGATCACGAGAAATTTCATCCACAGCGGGCAGACCAGAGGGCAAGGGGGTAGGGAGGGGGGGAAGAGGGTGACGGCCGTACACCACGAAAAACGGAGATTTGGAGGAAGATTCAGAGATTCTGAAATTATACGAGAATTCGGCCCAAGGTAGAAGATCTGCCCAGTCATCCTGGCGGGAGGAAACAAAATGTCGTAAATAGTCACCCAAGATCTGGTTAATTCTCTCTACTTGTCCATTGGATTGAGGATGGTATGCAGAAGAAAAATTTAATTTAATCTTGAGTTGTTTACAGAGAGCCCTCCAGAATTTAGACACAAATTGGACGCCTCTATCCGAGACGATCTGTGTAGGCAACCCGTGAAGACGAAAAATGTGTACAAAAAATTGTTTAGCCAACTGAGGCGCTGAAGGAAGGCCAGGAAGAGGGATGAAATGTGCCATTTTGGAGAATCGATCAACGACCACCCAAATAACAGTGTTGCCATGGGATGGGGGTAAGTCAGTAATAAAATCCATACCAATCAGAGACCAAGGTTGTTCGGGGACAGGTAGAGGATGAAGAAAACCAGCGGGCTTCTGGCGAGGAGTCTTATCCCGGGCACAGATAGTGCAGGCTCGCACAAAGTCCACCACATCAGTCTCTAGAGTCGGCCACCAATAGAAGCGAGAGATGAGTTGCACAGATTTCTTGATGCCCGCATGACCTGCGAGATGGGAGGAGTGACCCCATTTGAGGATCCCAAGGCGTTGGCGTGGAGAAACAAAGGTCTTTCCTGGAGGAGTTTGCCTGATGGAGGCTGGAGAAGTGGAAATCAGGCAGTCAGGAGGAATGATGTGTTGAGGAGAGAGTTCAATTTCAGAGGCATCTGAGGAACGAGAGAGAGCATCGGCCCTAATGTTTTTATCAGCAGGCCGAAAGTGAATTTCAAAATTAAATCGGGCAAAGAACAGAGACCACCTGGCCTGACGAGGATTCAGCCGTTGGGCAGACTGGAGGTAGGAGAGGTTCTTGTGATCGGTGTAAATAATAACTGGAAATCTTGATCCCTCCAGCAGATGCCTCCATTCCTCAAGTGCTAATTTAATGGCTAGAAGCTCTCGATCCCCGATGGAGTAGTTCCTCTCCGCCGGAGAGAAGGTCCTGGAAAAAAAACCACAAGTAACAGCATGCCCGGAAGAGTTTTTTTGTAGAAGGACAGCTCCAGCTCCCACTGAGGAGGCATCAACCTCCAATAGGAAGGGTTTAGATGGGTCAGGTCTGGAGAGCACGGGAGCCGAAGAAAAGGCAGACTTGAGTCGTTTAAAGGCGTCTTCCGCTTGAGGAGGCCAGGACTTGGGATCGGCATTTTTTTTTGTTAAAGCCACAATAGGAGCCACAATGGTAGAAAAATGTGGAATAAATTGCCTGTAATAATTGGCGAACCCCAAAAAACGTTGGATGGCACGGAGTCCGGAGGGGCGTGGCCAATCTAAGACGGCAGAGAGTTTATCTGGGTCCATTTGTAGTCCCTGGCCAGAGACCAAGTATCCTAGAAAAGGAAGAGATTGGCATTCAAACAGACATTTCTCTATTTTGGCATAGAGTTGATTATCACGAAGTCTCTGAAGAACCATACGGACATGCTGGCGGTGTTCTTCTAGATTGGCAGAAAAAATCAGGATATCGTCCAGATATACAACAACACAGGAGTATAGTAGATCACGAAAAATTTCATTAACAAAGTCTTGGAAGACGGCAGGGGCGTTGCATAGACCAAAGGGCATGACCAGATACTCAAAGTGTCCATCTCTGGTGTTAAATGCCGTTTTCCATTCATCCCCCTCTCTGATGCGGATGAGATTATAAGCACCTCTTAAGTCCAGTTTGGTAAAAATATGGGCACCTTGGAGACGATCAAAGAGTTCAGAGATGAGGGGTAGGGGGTAGCGGTTCTTAACCGTGATTTTATTAAGACCGCGGTAGTCAATGCAAGGACGTAGAGAGCCATCTTTTTTGGACACAAAGAAAAATCCGGCTCCGGCAGGAGAGGAGGATTTACGGATAAAGCCCTTTTTTAAATTTTCTTGGACGTATTCAGACATGGCAAGAGTCTCTGGGACGGACAGAGGATAGATTCTGCCCCGGGGTGGAGTAGTGCCCGGGAGGAGGTCAATGGGACAATCATAAGGCCTGTGAGGAGGTAGAGTCTCAGCTTGTTTTTTGCAAAAAACGTCCGCAAAGTCCATATAGGCCTTAGGGAGACCGGTTACATGAGGAAGCACAGGGACACGGCAAGGTTTACTGGGAACCGGTTTTAAGCAGTCCTTGGAACAAGAGGGCCCCCAACTCTTGATCTCCCCAGTGGACCAATCCAGGATTGGGGAATGGAGTTGAAGCCAGGGAAGTCCAAGAAGGATTTCAGAAGTGCAATTGGGGAGGACCAACAGTTCAATCCTCTCGTGATGAGATCCGATGCACATTAGAAGGGGCTCCGTGCGGAAACGTATAGTACAGTCCAATCTTTCATTGTTTACACAATTGATGTAGAGGGGTCTGGCGAGACTGGTCACCGGGATGTTGAACTTGTTGACGAGAGAGGCTAAGATGAAATTTCCTGCAGATCCAGAGTCCAAGAAGGCCACAGCAGAGAAGGAGAAGGCAGAGGCAGACATCCGCACAGGCACAGTAAGACGTGGAGAAGCAGAGTAGACATCAAGGACTGTCTCACCTTTGTGCGGAGTCAGCGGACGTCTTTCCAGGCGGGGAGGACGGATAGGACAATCCTTCAGGAAGTGTTCGGTACTAGCACAGTACAGGCAGAGATTCTCCATGCGGCGTCGTGTCCTCTCTTGGGGTGTCAGGCGAGACCGGTCGACCTGCATAGCCTCCACGGCGGGAGGCACAGGAACAGATTGCAGGGGACCAGAGGAGAGAGGAGCCGGGGAGAAGAAACGCCTCGTGCGAACAGAGTCCATATCCTGGCGGAGCTCCTGACGCCGTTCGGAAAAACGCATGTCAATGCGAGTGGCAAGATGGATGAGTTCATGTAGGTTAGCAGGGATTTCTCGTGCGGCCAGAACATCTTTAATGTTGCTGGATAGGCCTTTTTTAAAGGTCGCGCAGAGTGCCTCATTATTCCAGGATAATTCTGAAGCAAGGGTACGGAACTGTACGGCATACTCGCCAACGGAAGAATTACCCTGGACCAGGTTCAACAGGGCAGTCTCAGCAGAAGAGGCTCGGGCAGGTTCCTCAAAGACACTTCGAATTTCCGAGAAGAAGGAGTGTACAGAGGCAGTGACGGGGTCATTGCGGTCCCAGAGCGGTGTGGCCCAAGCCAGGGCTTTTCCAGACAGCAGGCTGACTACGAAAGCCACCTTAGACCTTTCAGTGGGGAACTGGTCCGACATCATCTCCAAGTGTAATGAACATTGGGAAAGAAAGCCACGGCAAAACTTAGAGTCCCCATCAAATTTATCCGGCAAGGATAGTCGTATTCCAGAAGCGGCCACTCGCTGCGGAGGAGGTACAGGAGCTGGCGGAGGAGATGATTGCTGGAGCTGTGGTAGTAACTGTTGTAGCATAACAGTCAGTTGAGACAGCTGTTGGCCTTGTTGCGCAATCTGTTGTGACTGCTGGGCGACCACCGTGGTGAGGTCAGCGACAACTGGCAGAGGAACTTCAGCGGGATCCATGGCCGGATCTACTGTCACGATGCCGGCTGGCAGGTAGTGGATCCTCTGTGCCAGAGAGGGATTGGCGTGGACCGTGCTAGAGGATCGGTTCTAAGTCACTACTGGTTTTCACCAGAGCCCGCCGCAAAGCGGGATGGTCTTGCTGCGGCGGTAGTGACCAGGTCGTATCCCCTAGCAACGGCTCAACCTCTCTGGCTGCTGAAGATAGGCGCGGTACAAGGGAGTAGACAGAAGCAAGGTCGGACGTAGCAGAAGGTCGGGGCAGGCAGCAAGGATCGTAGTCAGGGGCAACGGCAGAAGGTCTGGAATCACAGGCAAGGAACACACAAGGAACGCTTTCACTGGCACTAGGGCAACAAGATCCGGCGAGGGAGTGAAGGGGAAGTGAGGTGATATAGGGAAGTGCACAGGTGTAAACACTAATTGGAACCACTGCACCAATCAGCGGTGCAGTGGCCCTTTAAATCGCAAAGACCCGGCGCGCGCGCGCCCTAGGGAGCGGGGCCGCGCGCGCCGGGACAGAACTGACGGGGAGCGAGTAAGGTACGGGAGCCGGGGTGCGCATCGCGAGCGGGCGCTACCCGCATCGCGAATCGCATCCCGGCCGGAGGTGGTAACGCAGCGCCCCGGGTCCGTGGAACCGACCGGGGCGCTGCAGTGAGGGAAGTGTAGCGAGCGCTCCGGGGAGGAGCGGGGACCCGGAGCGCTCGGCGTAACAGTAACTATGGCCGGACAAGTGAGGAAGATATGTTTTAGGGAGCCTTGTTCCCCACAATCCCTCCAACATAGTGGCGACAGGTGAGGAAAAATCAAAGATAATTTTTTAGGTGTGTAGTACCATCTATTGACAAACTTGCAATGATGTTCCCATAAATTAGCACATACTGTTGCTTTTTTTTATCTTTAAGGATGTATTCAGCCATTTAGATTCAGAGAAGGATTGTCCCAAGTCGGATTCCCATCGTACCATCCCCGAATTTTTGTTTAACCATTTGTCTTCATTAAAATAGGAATAAAAGTTTTTAAGTCCCTTTTCTTTCTCCTTTACAGGATCAAGGAACCAAGTATGGAGGCTTTTTGGGAGCGAAGAATAGGATTCAGGGAATTTTTGCAAGTGCTTCTGTAGAATGTTGTAATATTTTTTATCGGATTCGGGTATTTTGTAGTTTGACTGTAATTCATCAAATGATAGCATTTTGTTGTTCCTAAGTACATCAGAGATGTATTTAATGCCCAGATCCTCCCAATGTAGAATGTTCAGTTTAGGGAGAAAGACCTGGAGAGATTGGAGTGGTATCGGGGAGTCCATGGTACCCTCAATTTTGTCAATGTTTATAATACTCGAACTCCACACTTTTCCCGCTATTGAGAGGGTTGGGGGAATTCCAGGTCTATTAAGTAATTGGAAGCGTGATTTATTTAATAGGGTAGTGCTCCAGTTCTCTATTTTAGTAATATTTGATTCAAGCTTAACCCATGGTTTCTGTTGTTCTAGGGGTATTAGCCATTCCAGGGATTGCCTGATAATAATAGATTTATAATAGGCATGATAATTGGGTAGTCCCATTCCTCCATGTTTAAAAGATTTTTGTAATGCCACTAGGGAGACTCTGGGTTTAGACTGACCCCATATAAATGATGTCATTTGTTTATTAAGACTGTTTAGTATGTTGGCTGGCACGTAAACTGGAAGGGATCGCATAACATATAAAACCCTGGGCATAATAAACATTTTGTATATGATGGAACGACCCATCCAACTCCATTCACCTTTCGTATATTTATCTAGAGAGGATTGGAGATCTGACTTTAGGGTGGAGAAATTTGTTTTCACCATGCACGAAATGTTTTTGTTTAAGATTATGCCTAAATATTTCATTTTCGGTGGGTCCCATTGGTATAAGAAGCGTCTCATTAATTGCTCCTTGGTGGGTGGGTCAATATGAATGCTTAAAATATTAGATTTAGGTTCATTGACTTTGTAATATGTGAGTTCGCCGAATCTGTGTAGAATATTTTGTACTATCGGGAGAGAAGTGAGAGGTTCAGATAGAGATAAGATTATGTCATCTGCGAATAATCCTATTTTCTGGCTTTCTTTAGATATAGGGATGCCTTTGATGGAAAGATTGTCTCTTATCATTTTTGCTAATGGTTCTAATGAGATAAGGAATAATAATGGAGATAGGGGGCAACCTTGCCTAGTTCCATTTGTTATCTGAAAAGGGACTGAAAGAATGCCATTGACCAGGACTGAGGCGCTCGGGTTGCTGTATAGGGCAAAGACGGATTTTATAATTTCATCAGGAAAGCCGAATGATTTCATTGCTTTAGACGCATAAGTCCAGTGGATCCTATCGAAAGCTTTCTCTGCATCTAATGATAAATATATGGATGGATGTTTATTTTTGTTTGACCAGTGAATTAAATCAATTATTTTCCTGACTCCATCATTTGCTTGTCTATTAATCATAAATCCTACTTGGTCATCGTGTATAATGTGGGACAGGACTAGCGAAATTCTATTAGCTAATATCCTAGCATAAATTTTCACATCATTATTTAGTAAGGATATGGGTCTAAAATTAGATGGCCATGACGGATCTTTCCCTGGTTTCGGAAGAGTCACTATAGTCGCCTCTAAAGATTCGTTAGGGAAATGTCCATTCAATTTTGATTCATTGAAGAATTGTTCCAAATAGGGGAGAAGTATGGACTCAAACGTTTTGTAATATTCTGACGTAAAACCATCTGGCCCAGGGGATTTATTTAGTTTCATGGAGGTAATGGCTTCTGATATTTCTTTTGGAGAGATAGGGTTGTTTAGTTCTGTAATGCAATTCTGTGGTAGTTGAGGGAGGTTGCATTTTTTCAAAAAGAGGTCTATTTTGTCAGGGTCTGGTTGTGTTGTTAAGGGGTCATTTGATAAGTTATATAAGGATTCATAATACTTACTAAAGGAATCTGCTATACTTTGTGGGTTTTGTATTTTTTCTTTTGTCTGTGGGTTAATCAGGTGGGGGATTCTAGCTTTAGTGTTGATACCCTTCACTCTCATGGCCATCAATGAAGGCCACACATTCTTTAGAATAGCCAAATTGTGTCCAAAATAACAACCAGGCACTTTTTTTTTTACTGAACTAGTGTTTACAATAATGTATTATATTGTAAATTAAACAGAAAATGGGCAAAAACACACATATTTTGAGGCTTAAAGTGCCCTTTGCATGCCTCAAAATACACTACAAATAATTCCTTAGCAATCCCCATCATGCTGCCTTGATTTAATAATTATAATTTTTTTAGCACTAACATATTGCACAATCAATATAATATAGGAAGATTAGGCACAGAAAAGATTCCCCAAATTGTGCACAATACAATAAATTCTCTATAGTTTCGGCATGTAACTTCCTTTCCAAACCAATTAGTTCAATACATTATCTGTTTCTGCTCCAGGTATTGAGCTCATTTGTACCAAGATTGGAAGATACCTGAAAACAGGGATTCATTGTTCTTTCTAACTCACTTTGTGCCACGTTGTCTTTTTTGTACAGCATAGTCAAACAAAATAATTTTGGTTTTATTTCAATCATAGGCCTTCCAACAAAAGAAAAAAGTAAGAAATGTGTTCGGAGATCACAGGTAGGATGAAGTTACAGAGCAAACAGTTTTTTTTTCATGTGACTGGCCAAAAGTAATGGAAACACAAACAAAAAAGGTATGCATAGCACTTCTATCTGCGCGGACAAAGCAAAATCTGATAGTGTTACCTTATCTGTCCATGCTCAACATATTCCCACATAAATAAGAGCATGTTGAAATTTCACCACAACTATCAGGTTTCAGATCACTAAATGAGCAGGAAGAAAAGATTTTGACTTTTTTTCATTATGTGTTGAGATGGTTCTTCAATAAAAGTATGAAAAAAAGTGGATAGTGCTACAACTCTTTAGTTCTCCATCAACGAGGTTGAATAGGCGTGTAATCTAAGCATTAAATTGTAACTGAACAAGAGAAATAGTCATATGCTTTTGATATGCTATCGTAACTTAGTAGAGTAGACTTTTTTTCTAATATTTATTTTCTGTGTGTGCAATTTGTTACAGTTGTAAAAAGTGTTCTTGTTTTATGGTAAGCTTTCAGGACAATAGTAAATGTATTCACTCTTCTATGTGTAAGGCTTGTTTCACATGAGCGTGATACTTGCATAAATCACTTTTGAATACCATTTTTTTTTGCGCACATAAGCAAAAACCAATAAATTACTTCAGAACACCAATTTGCAGCTTTGAAAAAAATGTGATATATATATATATATATATATATATATATGTGTGTGTGTGTGTGTGTTTATTACATTTTTTACCACTTTTTTTCCCCTAAACATACTAATTTATTTACTTTTTAGTTTTTTTACTTCTAATTTCAGATCCGTGTATCCTGTGGATTACTTTAGATTCGGAGGACTACGGTGACCAGTGTTTTTTTAATTTGTTTAATGTTAATAAAATGGTTAACGAGGGCTTTTGGGGGAGTGTTTCCCCCCATACCATCACAGCCTCCCCGTCCTCCTGCCGTCTGATTGCGATGTGACATCCGACACCCCAAGCACTAGGATCCGGTGAGCTGCTCCCCAAACCTTTCTTATCTTTTTGTGTGTAGATTGCATTTGCTTGACAAGCGTGTAGCACCGCCCACATTGACCCTACATTTTGGCAGTCAGTGACTATCAGCATATTCAGCATTCTTTGACATTGGAACACATAGGAATATAACAGCAGTGCCGGATTTGATCTTTTCTTGTACATGTGGATTTATATATATATTTTTAAATGTGTTGTGATTTTTTAAAATGTACTTTACAGGCTTAGTAGTGGGAGCCGTCTTATAGAGGGAGTCCATTACTAAGCCGGGCTTAGTTTTAGCCACAAAAACAGCTAGCGCTAACCTCCAATTATTACCCTGGCTCCCACCGCCACAGGGGTACCAAAAGGCGGTACCAATAGGCCTGGAGCATCAAAAATGGTGCTCCTGGGCATAGGAGGTAACAGGCTGACATTATTTAGGCTGGGAAGGCCAGTAACAATGGTCCTCACCCACCCTGGTAACGTCAGGCTGTTGCTGCTTGGTTGGTATTTGTGAAAATAAAAATAGGGGGAACCATTAAATATAAATAAAAAAACGCATAGGGTCCCCCCTATTTTTATTTTCAGCCAAATACCAACCAAGCAGCAACAGCCTGACGTTATCAGGGTGGGTGATGATCATTGTTACTGGCCCTCCCCAGCCTATATAACACCAGCCTGTTACCGCCTAGGCCCAGGACCGCCATTTTTGACACTCCGGGCCTGGTGGTACCCGCTCTTCCAGGCACGCTTGAGGCGGTGGGTACCTGGGTAATGATTGGGGGTTAGCGCTAGCTGTAATTGGGGCTAACGCTAAGCCCTGACTTAGTGATGAACTCCTTCTATAAGACAGCTTCCACTATTAAGCCTGTCAAGTAAATTTAAAAAAACACAACACGTTTAAAAAAAATGTATTCCAAAAAAACACTATCCCACAAGTCCGCGTTAACCATTTTATTAACATTAAACAGAAAGAAAAAAAACGCTGATCATCGACGCAGTCCACTGAATCCGAAGTAGTCCACAGGATACACGGATCTGAAATGAGAAGAAAAAAAACAAAGAAAAATAGGTTAACACATTTATTGTCGTCCGCCCACGCATTTCCCATGCCGCCCTACTACAACTCCCAGCATGCCCTTACAGTAAGGACATGATGAGAGTTGTAGTCGTGCAAGCCAGGGAAAGCGGGTGGTAATGCACTCCGCTCCCTGGCCGGCGGTGATCAGAAAATCACTGTAATTTCATATTTCCCGGGACCCGGCGAGAAATTTGAAATGACAGTGAACTCTGCAGCGCCGTAGCAAAGGGATCCGGAGCTGACATAACTCTGCAGCCACCCGGGACTCTCGCAGCCGGGCCAGGAGATGTGCAGGAGTTTTAGTCCCTACTGCCAATCACGGCCAGATGGGGAGAGACCAGATGGCGCTGGCACCATGGGGAGTGAAGACTCCTCTTCATCTCAGTTATTAGAGACTGCTCTCCCCCAATCTGATTCAGAATCCTTGATTCTCGAGCTCAATTTATAATGCAAGGCACTGGCAGTAGAAGTCACAAAGATTCTCTCACCTTATTTAGGGCATTGTTGGATGCCATGATTGCAGCCTTTCTCGAGAACATTCAGGGAGATGAAACCCACTATACTTCTCAACTCACTGAAATAGAAAAGTGTCTATGTATGATGAAGATGAACTATTTGCCATAAAGCAGCACAACTTTATGAAATTAACCAAGGCATTACAAGACAAAACAGGTGAACTCGAAAACAGATTCAGAAGAAGTGACCTGAGGCTAGTAGGGCTCTCAGAAAACATTCCACCTGCACAACTACATCTCATTTGGGCTGTTATCACAGAATTCAAAAAGGTTTCAGCCAGCCCTACCATAGGGGGGGGGGGGGTCATAAAGTATTGATCTTTAATGATTTTTCTGCTGAATTCGACAAAAACAAATGTAAAGCTTTTGCTCCCATGTGCTCACAGCTGAGTACCTGTCATTAGATACTTTTTTTTTTCACTCTCCTCTGCCTCTGTCTAATGATGCACAGTTGCACACTATAGGCGACTTCCTCACTGATGTCCTGACTCTCCATTTGGGACACCACGCATGGTGTACTGCTTCCCATTGTATTTCTCTATGAGAAGTAGTCTTCGGTAGGGTTTTTTATTTTATTTTATTTTTTATTTTATTTTTTTGTACCCTTCTTGATATTCTTTCTGGTCAAATTTCCATTTCAAATTCTATTTTTTTCTGTTTCTCCCGATTTCATCCTTGTCTCTCTGTCTTTCCTTGTATCCTAGTTTGTCCTTTCCTACAACTTTTTCCCCTTTTTAGGTTCATTTTCCCACCACTTGCTCTACTTTAGCTTTGTTAATTCCTTCTCTCCTTCCTGCTTCTTCCTGCTCCCTACTTACCTGGAGTACTTATATATTCACTATTTGGTTGTGCATATACTTCTTTAGTTTCCTAGCGCTGTCCAGGGTGCTTTCCTTCCCCTGTTCTATTGTAATGCTCTCCTTTTCTCAATTACGGAGGGTTCAAGAAAGCCTGCACTCTCTTTGTGAAAAAATTGAAGTCCATAGATCCATTTTTTCCCCTTGTATAATGCCATCACAGGTTGGATGGCAATGTTTTGTTTGTTCCTTTCTAGTTTATAGATTTAAAGGGGTACTCCGGTGGTGAATATTTTTAACTATGTTACCTCTTCTTCTTATGTGCTTGCTTTTTGCAATCGGCATGTGTTTTTTTTTTGGCCTGCAAGTGTATGTTTTTCTTACCTGATTGTGGCCCCGGAAGTTCAGTAGTTTTTTGAAGGAGTTTTTATTGTCGGCCACCACAACGGCCATGTTCAGAGTTGATGGTGGCCAATACGTCACTGTTTTTTTTTTTTCCCTGGTCCTTTCTCTCGGCGTGTGGGCGGCCTCTTTCACAGCCAGCTATTGAATATGTATGTTGCTCCGATCAGCCTCTTTGCTGATTGGTTAGCCCTGTTAGCCCTTCAGTAACTCCTACCATGTTGCTAAACTAATTGCCGGTGGTGTGTAACGCATGCGTGCTTCTTTCTGTTTATTTGATGCCGCTCCTGCCGCTCGTCCAATCCCCTTGCATGAAGCCGTTGTTGCCTGTGTGAGCCTGGTCATTCATCGCGGATTCGAGCTGACACTCCGCCTGCCCATCCAATCCCCAGGCAAATGGCCTGGATGCGTGGGTGATTCTGTTCATCCAGCTGTGTTTTTAGTACCGGTGTGTGTGTGTGTGCTTGTGTGTGTGTGCGCGTGTGTGTGTATATGTGTGGGTGTCTGGTTTGCTGATGCATCATGCAATGTATGTGTATGGATTTTTTTTTCGCACCTGTAACGTGTGCCTGCTGGTTTGAGTTTTGCAGCTGCTGCATGACATCACAATTAGCCATGTGGGTTTGTGCAGCAATAGCAAGTGGGCGTGTGCAAGGCGTTACCCAAAGGGTAAAAAAAAAAGCAGGGCGGATCCCAAAGAAAAAAACAAACAAACGTGCAAGACATGAGGCATGCTGGGATTCGTAATTTCAAGGCAAGCTACAAAAAGGAAATAGAAACAACAGCCAGAAAACAAACTGGGGTATAAAAAGCAAACAAAGAACAGAAGTACATTAGGCCAAACACCGTAAAAAAGGGCCAACCAACACAAACAGGGTAAGTCACAAGCAAAAAAAAGCCTTGACCACCGGAGTACCCCTTTAAAGCTTGCCTAATGTGGAATTACACTGGTATCATGGTATTCTTGTTATATTTTGGTGCCGTGTGTGTTTGCCCTGGACCTTACAGCTGCCCTGGGGGAATCCACACATCTCCCCCACCCATCTCTTACCCATAATTAACCTATTATAAGAATTGTCTTATGGAATATAAAGGGATTGCATTCACCTGCTAAATGTAATAAAAGGTAGATTTTTTTTTGTAAGGTTTTTTTCTGATATCTCCCCCTTTCATAAAATAAACAAGGCAAGGATGCTCACTTTCACCATTACTTTTTAACTTAGCATTATAACCCCTTGAGCATTTCTTCATTTTATCTTTTCATTATAATGGGATCAAGTTGGCCAACCTACTGTCAAGATTTCCTGTTTGGCTAAAAAAAAACCTACTGTTTTTAGATTTCCCTGAAACACACTTGGCTGACAAACTGGACGCAACAGATTTTTGTAAAGTTATCGGGTAAATGTAGACAAAAATCAGCTCTTAGATCTTGGTAATAGATCTTCCTAATATCTTCCACATTAACAAATTCAGGTAGCACACTAACATCTTACTTACCTGGGCATCAGCATTGGTTGTACCCAATTGTCTCCTAATGATTTGAATTACCCGCCACATTATCCAGTCACTCTTCACAAACTTCATCTGGAATAATACCAATATAATACTTTCTGTTTTCCTAAAGCAGAGGGTAGTATGCAAATACCTCATGTTCAATTGTACCATTTGGCCACTCTTTTCAGGCATGTTCGTGAATGGGTGACTGGATCCTTTTTTGTCAGCTGTTTGCCGTGGTAGTTATCAGGCCTCTTATAAATGCGATGATATTGGATATACACTAGCTTTGTGGAAAATGGTTCAAAAGCTTTTCTGCATTGCCTTGCTGTGTCTCTACGTACCTTCTGCTATGACATTGCCCCTTCCTTTTATTGATCCTAACTAGAAAGTCTGGTCAGTCTGCCAGATCATTCAGTTCAGAAATCTAATGGATCCTTCATCTGATCCGCCTCAGTTAGGCAGACCTAAAACTTAAATATGAGTTCCCTTCAAGCCAACAAAGGCCTTACAACCAGATATGCTTTTTCTTCCACTCTCTGCTGTAGGTGTATGCCACCATGGTAAAACCCAGCAGAATGTATACGCTTATGGGATTCTCCACTACTAAAGTGTCCTTATCACACATTTATCAGGTTTTACGTGACATTGATCTAAAAGGGATATCTGATTCTGGTTCTTGTGCCAGAGGATGATCTTGCTAATAAATGACATACTAAATTGATACAGTATCTCTACGAACTTAGGGGTATGCCGACATTATATTTGGTTGCATTATTATGGTAACAACTTAATGGTTATATTTCTGTTACCTCGGCGGCTGACCTTCCTTTACATCCTATGACCTATGTTTTTCATTATTTTCCAGAAAAAAATCTTCTGTTCAAAGTTGCTTATTTAAAGGAGTCCACATGCTAATCCTAACAAGTCTGGAATGTTTCCTTTACCTATGGCTACAACCAACAATGCCAACAATCTCTGACATTTTACAAGAAATGAGATCAATTTTATTTTCAGAGTTCATGATACTGATATACTACAGTATGTGCTTTTGCTATATGCATAAAGCTTGCTTGTTATTATTTCTTTATTGTTATGGTTGACTATATCATTACTCTATTTATGTTCAGAGATCCTGCTACTTCTTCTGCTAGGACTTATCTAAGGTAGAATATTCCACTGAAAAAAATCATGAATACTGTGTCTTCTTTCGACTGCGGCACTGTATTTTCATTTTTATCTCTGATCTGTCAATTTGTGACCATAATATATTGCTGATATTGGTCTTTGTACGCCTAATGCCCTTTTATTCTTATATTCCTTTTAATAAAATATGTTTGAAAAAGTCTCCAGTTCATACAATAGTGTTGTAAGTTGGCTGGAGCGCCCATAAAGTTGCACACGTCACATTTAGGAGCCAATGCTTTCCTAACATTATTCAGTTGGTTTGCCATTTGGTATACGGCAAAGGCATGTCTCCTGTTCTGAGACTTTTTTACTGATGGAAATAGATTTATAATGTTTCTAGATTATTTTTGTGACAAAGGTTTTTATAACAATTTATGTTAGGCAAAGGTTTATTTGATGAAATGTAACATATGTCTTCCAGTTGTAAGCAACTGAAGTCTTGGATGACTGAAAAGAACTTGGGCAAATAGCACCATTACCACAGCTCTTACTACATAACTTCATTGTGAAAGCTTTACTACAATATTCTGAGTAAAGCAGATGTGTTGTGTTGTGTAATGGCTGTTGCAGGACCTGAGGGAGCCATGCAAGATACAGGGACTCTCCCGGTGATGTCCTATAAATCTCTGTATCATGCACTGTTCCCTCAGGGTTCTGCACTAGGCATAACATGGTGTAAAACTTTCGTACGGTGTGTTACTTTAAGGGTATCTTGTCTGTAAAATATCTGTCTCTAAAGACATGCAGTTTGCATTTCTTGGCAAAACCAATTGTTTAAGTGGCAGCTAAGAGACCAAGATAATGTAAGAGAGCATCTATAAAGCTCAACTTCAGCTGGATGCATGGTGCCTGAAGTCATTTAGCTGTCATTATTTAAAGGCTTGTTTGACATCTGACTGTTTTAGGTATTTAGTGGGTAATGTGGGACAGTTGAAAGATTTCCTGTTAGAAGTCTTTCCGCACTGACTTAGAGACGACAGGGGATTCACCTTCAGAAGGTTATATCAATAGAATAGAGAAAGGCATTAATCCCTCCACTCTTGTTGCTTACTGCGCAAGAATAGTATTATACTACAATTAGTGCGATACTGAAGGCATTGGAATTTGAAACAAACCAATATGTATTCACATATATATATATATATATATATATATATATATATATATATATATTGAAAGTAAAAGAGTATAAAAAGGATCTATATATGAACTAAGCTCATTCTGAAGTCTAAATTCTTAGTTCTTAAGTACAGGAGCAAATACAACTTACATCTACATGTAATACAATTCTAAGTGCAGATACATCAATTTTTTTGGTAAAAGGAATGTGTCAGCTGTAATGTAATGTGTAATGTAATGTGTCATGCTAAGAGCTGCAGACACCTATGGATAATTGTTAGGATATAAAAGCAGGTGACGGGTCACTGAGGTCAGCCCACTGTACAGTAATTTGCTATACTTGCTTTGATTTATAGTGTGATAGCTTTTTGGGATCAGTAGTTCCACAGTAAGTTCCTCTGTGCACTGCTTAAAGGGGTATTCCAGGGAAAAATGTATTTTTATACATCAACTGGCTCCAGAAAGTTAAACAGATTTGTAAATTACGTCTATTAAAAAATCTTAATCCTTATAATAATTATCAGCTGCTGAAGTTGAGTTATTTTCTCTCTGACAATAGTGCTCTCTGCTGACATCTCCATCTGTCTCGGGAACTGCACAGAGCAGAATATGTTTGCTATGGGGATTTGCTTCTACTCTGGACAGTTCCCAAGATAAGTGTCTTCAGAGAGCAGTTAGACAGAAAAGAACAACTCAACTTCAGCAGCTCATAAGTACTGAAAGGATTAAGATTTTTTTTAATAGAAGTAATTTACAAATCTGTTTAACTTTCTGGAGCCAGTTGATATATATAAAAAAGTGTTTTCCTGGATGACGCCTTTAATTGTCAGCTTCATCTCCAAGATGGTAGCTGCAATGCAGTGCATAGGGTGTTATCACTTTCTTAAACACACCTCTATGCTGTCTCCTAATTGGCCTGGGAGCTGTATGCAACATAATGCAAGTAATGATTGGCTAACCTGGGGTCATGTGAGCTTGCTGCTTGCTGCAAAGTATGCTGGGCTATCCTGACATAATCTCAGTGTTACTTCTTCATCCTATCATGCCAAAACACCATGGGGGAGATTTATCAAAACCTGTTCCGAGGAAAAGTTGCTGAGTTGCCCATAGCAACAAATCAGATTGCTTCCTTAATTTGTGAAAAGGCATCTGAAAAATGAAAGAAGCGATCTGATTGGTTGCTATGGGCAATTCAGAAACTTTTCCTCTGGACAGGTTTTGATAAATCTCCCCCCATGTGTTCCTCATCCTTTCCCCTATAATAGCGCTCTTAATAGGCTTGTGTGAGCTGACCCTGTAAAAGTTTGAATGTTTGGCAAGAACCTATTTCCCTAAAGTTCTGAGCAAGAGTGGGTTCACCAGGCTCGACTGGCTCATCTCTATAGATAATATACACATATGTATGAGATTCTTCCTGCATGTAAGAAGTGTAAGGTAAGGAAACGCATATAAATACCAAAATTTACTTAATGTGTCCCTGTAATAAATAATGGAAAAAAACATTTGACGTGCCACTGTGTCCGCATCAGTGATGCCAGTAGTACTGTATGTGACCACTAAGACCACTGATTGGCTGCAGCGATCATCTTTTGGCAACAAGTAAACAGATACCAGGGTGCACACAGGAGCTTCTGCATAAGATCGGCAAAGGATCAGAGAGGTGAGTAAAAGGTTTTCTGTTATCTAAAAGCGATTGTCCAGTAGAAAATGTTAACTTACTATTGTCCCCAGGCTGCCTACAAAAATAATAAACACAGTGGCCCAGATTTATCAAACTGTGTGAGAGAAAAAATGTAGTGATTTTCCCACAACAACCAATCACAGCTCAGCTTTCACTTTACCAGAGCTTGTTAGCTGAGCTGTGATTGGTTGCTGGGAGAAAATCACTCCACTGTTCTCTCACACAGTTTAATAAATCTGGGCCTTTAACTTACCTTCCGTCGCTTCATTCGCAGCTCCCTGGAATCTGGCCGGTAACACAGAGCATAATGTCTGCAGTGGGGGAATTGACAGGGCCACTTGCCAATCATTAGCCGGGATGGGACACCGCTGCAGCCAGTGATTGGCGGAGAGGTGCTGTGACATCACGCCTACAGCAGGGGACACCATTCAAACTGCATATCCTTATCATTTCTGGCAATAGGAAAGTCTCATAGTGAGAAAGAAGATTTTACTATATATAACATGTTTTTTTTCTCCAAAGCAGTACAATAATAGGTCAGTTTTACCGTAAAGTGCACTGTGTAAAAACAAAATGTCTCAAAACTAGCAAAAATGTCATCCAGACATGTCAAAAGCTTACATTGCATTGGGTCTCAGTCCTGTAAGTTATAGCTGGCTACCGAATGTTTTACTCCCTGACTGGCCGGCCAATCCATATGCACTGATATGCACCTAAAGGCTATAACCGAGCACATCAGTCTGATTAGATGGGGCTCCCCCCAGCTATGACTAAAGATTGCAGTGGGTCTCAGGAACGAGGCTCGGTGTAATCTAAACCTTCGACATGTCTGAACCACATGTGAAAAGTTTATATAAATAAAAGTTACACTTAACCCCTTCATGACCCAGCCCATTTTCACCTTCATGACCTGGGCATTTTTGGAAAATCTGACCACTGTCACTTTAAACATTAATAACTCTGGAATGCTTTTACTTATCATTCTGATTCCGAGATTGTTTTTTCGTGACATATATTCTACTTTATGTTATTGGTAAAATTTCACTGATATTTGCATTCTTTCTTGGTAAAAAATCTAAAAATGTCATGAAAATTTAGAAAATTTAGCATTTTTCTAACTTTGAAAGCCTCTGCTTGAAAGGAAAATGGATATTCCAAATAAATTACATATTGATTCACATATACAATATGTCTACTTTGTGTTTACATAAAAAAATTGACAAGTTTTTACTTTTGGAAGACACCAGAGGGCTTCAAAGTTCCGCATCAATTTTCCAATTTTTCTCAAGATTTTCAAAATCGTAATTTTTCAGGGCCCAGTTCAGGTTGGAAGTGGATTTTAAGGGTCTTCATATTAGAAATACCCCATAAATGACCCCATTATAAAAACTGCACCCCCAAAGTATTCAAAATGACATTCAGTAAGTGTTTTAACCCTTTAGGTGTTTCACAGGAATAGCAGCAAAGTGAAGGAGAAAATTCTAAATCTTCATTTTTTACACTCGCATTTTCTTGTAGACCCAATTTTTGAATTTTTACAAGGGGTAAAAGGAGAGAAATCACCCTAAAATTTGTAACCCAATTTCTCTCGAGTAAGGAAATACCTCATATGCGTATGTAAAATGTTCGGCGGGCGAAGTAGAGGGCTCAGAAGGGAAGGAGTGACAATGGGATTTTGGAGAGTGAGTTTTTCTGAAAGGGTTTTTGGGGGGCATGTCACATTTAGGAAGCCCCTATGGTGCCAGAACAGTGGACCCCCCCCACATGTGACCCCATTTTGGAAACTATACCCCTCATGGAATTTAATAGGGGGTGCAGTGAGCATTTACACCCCACTGGCGTTTGACAGATATTTGAAACAGTGGACTGTGCAAATCAAAAATTTTATTTTTCATTTTCACAGACCACTGTTCCAAAAATCTGTCCTACACCAGTGTGGTGTAAATGCTCACTGCACCCCTTATTACATTCCGTGAGGGGTGTAGTTTCCAAAATGGGGTCACATATGGATATTTATTGTTTTGCGTTTGTCAGAACTGCTGTAACAATCAGCCACCCCTGTGCAAATCGCCTCAAATGTACTTGGTGCACTCTCCCTTCTGGGCCTTGTTGTGCGCCCCCAGAGCACTTTGCACCCACATATGGGGTATCTCCGTAGTTGAGAGAAATTGCATTACAAATTTAGATGGTCTTTTTTCCCTTTTACCTCTTGTGAAAATGAAAAGTATAGGGCAACACCAGCATGTCAGTGTAAAAAATTTATTTTTTTACACTAACATGCTGGTGTAGACCCCAACTTCACCTTTTCATAAGGGGTTAAAGAAGAAAAAGCCCCCCAAAATTTGTAAGGCAATTTCTCCCGAGTACGGCGATACCCCATATGTGTCCCAAAACTGTTGCCCTGAAATACGACAGGGCTCCAAAGTGAGAGAGCGCCATGCGCATTTGAGGCCTGAATTAGGGATTTGCATAGGGGTGGACATAGGGGTATTCTATGCCAATGATTCCCAAACAGGGTGCCTCCAGCTGTTGCAAAACTCCCAGCATGCCTGGACAGTCAATGGCTGTCCGGCAATACTGGGAGTTATTATTTTGCAACTGCTGGAGGCTCCGTTTTGGAAACAGTAGCGTACCAGACGTTTTTCATTTTTTTGGGGAGGGGGGGCTGTGTAGGGGTATGTCTATATGTAGCTTTATTTTTAACTTTTTATTTTAGGTTAGTGTCAGTGTAGTGTAGTGTTTTTAGGGTACAGTCACATGGGCAGAGGTTCACAGCAAGTTTGCCACTGGAAGTTTGAGCTGCAGCGCAAAATTTGCGCCATCTCAAACTTGCAGCACTCACTGTAAACCTCCGCCCATGTGAGTGTACCCTGTATATTCACATTTGGGGGAGGGGGCAAACATCCAGCTTTGGCTGTCCGTGCATGCTGGGAGTTGTAGTTTTGCAACAGCTGGAGGAACACTGGTTTGGAAACACTAAGTTAAGTAATAAACTTTCAAGTGTTTTGCAACCAAACTTAGTGTTTCCAAACCAGTGTGCCTCCAGCTGTTGCAAAACTACAACTCCCAGCATGCATGGTCTGTCAGTGCATGCTGGGAGTTATAGTTTTGCAACAATTGCAACAGCTGGAGGCACTGAGGTAGGAAACGGACAATGTTTCCCAACTAGTGTGCCTCCAGTTGTTGCAAAACTACAACTCCCAGCATGCCCAGACTGCCCAGGCATGCTGGAAGTTGTAGTTCGGCAATATCTGAAGGATCAGATGTTGCCGAACTACAACTTCCAGCATGCTTGGGCAGTCTGGGCATGCTGGGAGTTGTAGTTTTGCAACATCTGGAGGTCCACAGTTTGGAGACCACTGTATAATGGTCTCCAATCTGTGCTCTTCCAGATGTTAGAGAACTACAACTCCCAGCATGCCTGGACAGACTGAGCATGCTGAGATTTGTAGTTTTGCAACATCTGGAAGAGCACAGATTGGAGACCATTATACAGTGGTCTCCAAACTGAGGACCTCCAGATGTTGCAAAACTACAACTCCCAGCATGCCCAGAAAGCCAAAGGCTGTCTGGGCATGCTGGGAGTTGCAGTTTTGAAACTCCCAGAGGCAGCAGTGAGATCGCTTTACGGCGATCTCACTGCTGCCAATGAAGATGCCGCACTGCTGCCGGAAACTCACCTCCGGGACGCAGCGCAGCCGGGACCGCATGGAGGACGCCGGGACCGCTCGGGACACCGCTCGGACGGGTAAGTGACGCCGGGGGACGGGTCAGGGACACTTAGCAGAGCGGTGTGTGTCCCAATCCCCGTGATCCGGACTCACACACCGCGCTGCTAAGTATTTTCATAGCGAAACGCTGCTATCAGCTAGTCAGATTTGACCAGCTGATAGCAGCGATCGCTGGGGGGGGATGATAGCCACCATCTTTCCGGGCGCTGCGGGATGCCGCGAGTAGCGGCAAAAATGTTCATAATGTACCTGTATGTCATGGGTCGGGAACACCTTGCCACCCATGACGTACAGGTATGTCATAGGTCGGGAAGGGGTTAAATGGGTACTACGGTGGGAATTTTTTTTTATCAACTTGTGCCAGAAAGTTAAACAGATTTGTAAATTACTTATAGTAAAAAATCTTAATCCTTACAGTACTTATTAGCTGCTGAATACTACAGAATAAATTATTTTATTTTTGGAACACAGAGCTCTCACGAGCTGAATCACGAGCACAGTGCTCTTTGCTGACATCTCTGTCCATTTTAAGAGCTGTCCGAAGTAGGAGAAAATCCCCATAGCAAACATATGCTGCTCTGGACAGTTCCTAAAATGGACAGAGATGTCAGCAGAGAGCACTGTGTTCCAAAAAGAAAATAATTTCCTCTGTAGTATTCAGCAGCTAATAAGTCCTGGAAGGATTTTTTATTTTTTTTTATAGAAATAATTTACAAATCTGTTTAACTTTCTGGTACCAGTTGATTTAAAAAGAAAAAGTTTTCCACCGGAGTACCCCTTTAAAGATTGTGGTGGATGAGTTATATATGGTATCATTGGGTCATCGTTTGAAGAAAACAACATCATATGTAAACAATCCATTGTAAGTCTTTATCGATAGATGAGTGATGCATTTTGGCATGGGGCAGAAAAGGTCATATCAACATTTCTTTATATGGGGATATTCTGCCCTTATTCACTAAGAGTGTTGTGTAGGTTTCTTTGTGGGTCTTAATTCCCTACAATTTTTTTTCCACGGTATTTACTAAGGTTTCCCTACATTTTCCACTTTCCTGACACTTTGCTTTTTTTACACATGCTCTGATCTGTCGGGTTTTCCTCAGCTCAAATCCAGCTCAAAATTAGAGCTGAGGTATGGAGTATTATGGTAAATGTTATCATTTTTTTTTTTTTTATAGGGGTGAGTGCTTTTTTTGTTTCTAAATGACCATTCATATTTCAATTGCGGAGGGAGTCAATATTGCACCTTTGACAAATATATAAATAATCAAATATTTTTGTGCTTAGAACAGTGTTTATGTGGAAACCTTAGTAAATATGTTTTTTTTTTTTTTTTAAATGTCGGGACCACACCCCTTTAGGAGACCACGCCCCCTTTCCCAGCGGCCGTGCCCCTTTTTTAGGGTTTTCTTAGCAAAATGGAGTTAGTCAGGTTTTTTTTTTTTTCAATTTTGGTGCAAATTCTGGTGCAAACAGAATTTTTGGCGCAATGCGACAGAATCTGGCGCACAACCCGACAAAACATGTCAGGTTTGCAATAGTAAATGAGGGCCTAAGTGTGGCCCTGGGCAAAAATAAAAATGGGACCCATGGGTCACATGATCAAAGATCACCATGTTGAATTGTGCTGCATCTCAGCTGAGAGCCATAACACAAATGCATTATAGGGTCCAAATCTAAGCTATATAGGGGGAAAAGCTATGCAGAGGATCAGTGGCCTCTACATAGGCTTTCATAAATCTCCCCCATAGTGAATAATTATTGTTTAAAGCGCAACTGTCACATAAAAATAGGTCAATAACCTGTCAGCACAAGCCGATCACTGGTATACTGCAGCCATACATTTGTTTTGGCACTCCTTGTCTTTCTTCTATGCTGTAAAAATGACTTTTATTTACAGTTGCCAAAAGTCAGAGAGGCGTAGTCAGGGATCTGCAATCTCTTTTCTGACATCACAGCACCGCCCCGGCACCGCTCACTGACTGAGAAAGAAACAGAGCTGCATGCCAGTCAGACTGGGGCAGTGCTGTGATGCCAGAGAAGAGAGGCATGGTATCTCCGGGGCATTGTAGATCCCTGGCCACTCCTCTTTGACTTTTGGCAACTGTGGGTAAAAGTAATTTTTACAGCATAGAAGACACAAAGCGCCAATATAGAGAGATGGCTGCAGTATACCAGTGATCAGTTTGTAGGCCGCAGTATACCAGTGATCAGTTTGCAGGCCGCAGTTTACCAGTGATCAGCTCGTAGGCCGCAGTATACCAATGATCAGCTCGTAGGCTGCAGTATACCAGTGATCAGCTCGTAGGCTGCAGTATACCAGTGATCAGCTCGTAGGCTGCAGTATACCAGTGATCAGCTCGTAGGCCGCAGTATACCAGTGATCAGCTCGTAGGCCGCAGTATACTAGTGATCAGCTCGTAGGCCGCAGTATACCAGTGATCAGCTTGTAAGCTGAAGTATGCCAGTGATCAGCTCATAGGCTGCAGCATACCAGTGATCAGCTCATAGGCTGCAGTATATCAGTGATAAGCTCGTAGGCTGCAGTATACCAGTGATCAGCTCGTAGGCTGCAGTATACCAGTGATCTGTTCGTAGGCTGTGCTGATGGTTATTGACTTATTTTTATGCGACAGTTGCGCTTTAACCATTAAAATAAATCAGACCCTAAAACACTCCTGTATTGTGGCCATGTTAGAGCAGCTCTAACCTGATCAGAAGCAGTCACAGCATTCAGGACTATTAAATCCAGTGACCACAGGGGGTGTCTTCTCTGATTGTATATGTTCTCTTTTCCATCTAGCCAAGGCAAATATGATGATGTCTCCTGATGACTGCTGACTATACTAAGACATCTGAGGCCCCTACTGCAGTCTACCCAAAACTCTATAGTAACACAACCCCTATCCTTTACACTGCCATCCTGCTTTTCTAATGCTGTGCTAGCTGCTGCCCAATTACCATGTCTACAGCATACCTCTATGGGGTCTCCATATGTGTGAGTGCAGCGATCAGCAATGATTATAAGTCCCATAGAGAACAAATGGAGATGCAGGTGATAATGTGCTGCTGCTTCATTCATTTGGGGGGCAAGGGACCTCTATTCTCATGATCGGTGGTGGTCCCAGGGGTCAGGTCTCACGGATCAGATATTCTGTGTATTGGTGATGACCTTTGGTGTACAGACGCCAGACTGGACCGAAAGACCCCCCCCCCCTCCACACATTGCTCCCCATGGCCCTCTCTCATATATACTTTTCTATATGACCCCACATCTCACACATACTGCTTTGTTTGACCACCTATCTCACATATACTGCACCGTATGTCCCTCTATCTCACATATACTGTTCTGTATGACCCCATATTTCACATATAAACTGCTCCCTATGACCTCCTATCACATATACAGTCAAGGTCGTAAATGTTTGCACCCCTGAAATTTTTCAAGAAAATTAAGTATTTCCCACAGAAAAGGATTGCAGTAACACATGTTTTGCTACACACATGTTTATTCCCTTTGTGTGCATTGGAACTAAACAAAAAAAAGGGAGGAAAAAAAGCAAATTGGACATGAGTTCACACCAAATTTCAAAAATGGGCTGGATAAAATTATTGGAACCCTTTCAAAATTGTCAAAAAATAAGATTGTTTCAAGAATGTGATGCTCCTTTAAACTCACCTGGGGCAAGTAATAGGTGTGGGCAATATAAAAATCACACCTGAAAGCAGATAAAAAGGAGAGAAGTTCACTTAGTCATTGTGTGTCTATGTGTGCCACACTAAGCATGGACAAGAGAAAGAGGAGAAGAGAACTGTCTGAGGACTGGAGAACCAAAATTGTGGAAAATATCAACAATCTCAAGGTTACAAGGCCATCTTCAGAGATTTAGATTTGCCTTTGTCTACAGTGCACAACATTATCAAGAAGTTTGCAACCCATGACACTGTAGATAATCTCCCTGGGCGTGGACGGAAGAGAAAAATTGATGAAAGCTGTCAAGGTAGGATAGTCTGGATGGTGGATAAGCAGCCCCAAACAAGTTCCAAGGATATTCAAACTGTCCTGCAGACTCAGGGAGCATCAGTGTCAGCGCAAACTATCCGTCGACATTTAAATGAAAAGAAACACTATGGCAGGAGACCCAGGAGGACCCCACTGCTTACACAGAGACATACAAAGAGACCTACAATGAAAAGAACACCGTACCTACAGCGAAATATGGTGGAGGTTCAATTATGTTTTGGGGTTGTTTTGCTGCCTCTGGCACTGGGTTCCTTGAATGTGTGCAAGACATCATGAAATCTGAGGATTACCAATGGATTTTGGGTCGCACTGTACAGCCCAGTGTCAGAAAACTGGGTTTGCGTCTGAGATCTTGGGTCTTTCAGCAGGACAATGACCCCAAACATAAGTCAAAAAGCACCCAGAAATGGATGGCAACAAAGCGCTGGAGAGTTCTGAAGTGGCCAGCAATGAGTCCAAATCTAAATCCCATTGAACACCTGTGGAGAGAAGAGAGACCTGGAGCAGTTTGCAAAGGAAGAGTGGTCCAACATTCCGGCTGAGAGGTGTAAGAAGCTTATTGATGGTTATAGGATGCCACTGATTTCAGTTATTTTTTCCAAAGGGTGTGCAACCAAATATTAAGTTAAGAGTGCCAATAATTTTGTCCAGCCCATTTTTGGAGTTGGGTGTGACATTATGTCCAATTTGTTTTTTTATCTCACTTTTTTGGTTTAATTCCAATACACACAAAGGGAATAAACATGTGTATAGCAAAACATGTGTTACTGCAATCCTTTTCTGTGAGAAATACTTAATGTTCTAGAAAAATTTCAGGGGTGCCAACATTTACGGCCATGACTATATATGTAACGTTGCTGGATGTGGATCCTCCAACGTGTGTGGCAGATGACACGGGCCGTATCAGAGCGGAGTCTAAGGTGCTGCTGGTCTACACCAAAGCCTGCCGCAAGGCAGTATGGGCTTGCTGCAGCAGGCGACACCCAGCTTGCTACCCCCGATACGACTCGACCACACAGGTAACTGGGCAAAACGAGGTACAGAAGGATGAGACAGAAGCGTAGTCGGACTTAGCAGAAGGTCAAGACGGGCGGCAAAGGTGCGTAGTCAAATAACGTAGTGGAAGGGTCAAAATATACAGGCAAGGCAAACAGACAATTGGGAATGCTTAATCTCAGGCTAGGGACACTCAAGATCTGGCAGGGAGGAAAGGGCGGAGCTGCCTTATATAATTTTGGAAGAAAAACCAAGGACCAATCAGTGGTGCACTGGCCCGTTAAATCACACGAAGCCGGCGCGCGCGTGCCCTAAGAAGCAGCGGCACGCGCTACAGGAAGCAGAGGCCAGAGCGGAGACAGGTGAGAAGCGGGTTGCGACTCGAATGCAGGCACATCCCGCTATGCGAACTGCGGCATGGACGGGAGAGTGGGGATGGGAGCGCTCTTGGTCGGAACGCCAGACCAGAGCACTCACTGTTACAGTACCCCCTCCCCCTTTTGGTCTCCCCCTCTTTTTGGAGGACAAGAATTTTTAAATGAGGTCATGGTCTAAGATGTTGTCCTGTGGCTCCCAAGACCTTTCCTCCGGCTCAAATCCTTCCCAATCCACAAGGAAAAAACATTTTCCACTGATGAACCTTGAAGTCCAAAATTTCCTTGACCATATGAACATCAGAGGTACCTGAGATGGCAGTAGGAGAAATATCTTTTTTAGAAAAGCGGTTATGGATAATAAGTTTCAAGAGAGAGACATGAAAAGAATTTGGGATCCGGAGAAAAGATGGTAGATGGAGAGAATAGGCCACGGGATTTAAACGTTTCTTGATCTTCTAAGGACCCGAATAGCGAGGGCCTAGTTTATAACTGGGTACCTTAAAGCGGATATATTTGGATGACAACCAGACTCTGTCTCCAGGAGTGAATTCGGGAGAAGAACACCTTTTCTTGTCTGCTTGAGACTTCATACGAGACGTGGCATATAACACTGAGTAACAAGTCTTCTGCCAGATGGAGGAGAAATTCCACACTTGTTCATCAACCATGGGAACTCCGGAGGAAGAAGATATGGGAAGAGGAGGACGAGGATGAAGTCCATAGAGCACAAAGAAAGGTGAAGTCCCAGTGGATTCAGAATCCCTATGATTGTATGAAAACTCTGCCCAGGGAAGTAAATTGGCTCAGTCGTCTTGACGAGCAGAAACGAAATGGCGAAGATAGTCTCCAAAGACCTGGTTCACCCTTTCGACCTGTCCATTGGATTGTGAGTGATAAGCTGAGGGAAAATCCAACTTAACTTGGAGACAGGAGCAGAGGTCCTGCCAGAACTTAGAGACAACCTGGACTTCACGGTCGGATACAATATGAGATGGCAATCCATGTAAGCGGAAGATATGGCAAAGAAAAAGTTTAGCAAGCTGTGGTGCAGATGTCCAGGAAGAGGCCCAAAATGAGCCATTTTAGAGAACCGCTTTACGACAACTCAGATGACCATATTGCAGCCAGAAGAGGGAAGATCTGTAATAAATCCCATAGCAATATCGGTCCAGGGAAGCTCTGGAACTGACAAAGGCTGTAGAAGACCTGTAGGTTTGGAATGGGGGGGTCTTGTCCCTAGCACAGACCGAACAGGAACGGACAAAATCAAATACATCCTGTTTTAAACTAGGCCACCAATACTGTCTGGAGATGAGCTGCAAGGACTTACAAATTCCGGAATGACCAACCAGAAGAATTACCCCCCTTCAAAACTCGGGGTCTTAAACAGGGAGATACGTAAGTCTTCCCAGGGGTCAGGTGCTGAATACTTGCTGGTGCTGCAGAGATGAGACATTCAGGAGGAATAATATGTTGAGGATGGGATTCCTGGTCTTGAACATCTGAGGATCTAGATAGAGCGTAACCTCTTAAATTTTTCTCTGCTGGACAGAAATGAATGAAGAATTCAAATCGGGATAACAGAGACCAACGAGCCTGCCGAGGGTTGAGACGATGGGCAGTCTGAAGATAGAGCAAGTTCTTGTGATCAGAATATACAGTAACCGGATGTTCAGAGCCCTCCAAGAGGTGACACCATTCTTCCAAAGCCAGCTTTATTGCCAAGAGCTCCCGATCTCCAATGGTATAATTTTTCTCCGCAGGAGAGAAGGTCTCAGAGAAATAACCACAGGTTATAATTTTTCCATTTGAGGACTTTTGCATTAAAATTGCACCAGCACCAACAGAAGAAGCATCGACTTCCAAAAGAAATGGCTTGATTGGATCGGGTCTAGATGAAACCGGAGCTGAAGCAAAGGCAGACTTTAACTGTTTGAAAGCTTCTTCAGCCTCTGGAGTCCAATCCTTTAGATTAGCAGTCTTCTTGGTGAGAGAACCAATGGGGGCTACCAAGGTGGAGTAATGAGGGATAAATTGCCGATAGTAATTGGCAAAGCCGAGAAAGAGCTGAATAGCTTTTAAGCCAGGAGGTCGAGGCCAGCCCAGTACCGCAGACAACTTGTTAGGGTCCATTTGTAGACCTTGACTGGTAACGATATACCCCAGAAATGGAAGGCTGTTTTTTTTCAAAAGTACATTTCTCTAGTTTAGCATAGAGATGATTGTCTGGGAGATGTTGTAGAACTTGGAGGAGGTGAGAGTGATGAGGTGAGAGTTTGAACATTAGTCAAGTAGATGAGAAAGTTGTCCAAATAGACAATGACACAGGAGTATAAAAGATCAGGAAAAATATCCTTGATGAACTCCTGGAAGACTGCTGGAGCATTACAGAGTCCGAATGGCATCACAAGATACCCAAAATATCCATCACTAGTATTAAATGCAGTCTTCCATTCGTCTCCTTCTCGAATGCAAATCTAATTATAGGCCCCAAGAAGGTCAAGCTTAGAGAAGATCCTCGCTCCACGCAGACAATCAAATAATTACACGATCAAAGGAAGTAAGTACCGGTTCTTGACAGTAATTTTATTCAAGCCACGGTAGTCGATGCAAGGTCGCAAAGATCCATCCTTTTTTTCCACGAAGAAGACTCCAGCTCCGGCAGGGGAGGATGACTTTCGGATAAATCCTTTCTAAAGATTTTCTTGGATGTAATTAGACATGGCCTGGGTTTTCGGGAACAGACATGGGGTAAATTCTGCCCAAGGAGGTGTTGTCCCAGGTAATAAGTCGATAGGACAATCGTAGGGACGATGTGGTGGTAAAACTTCAGCTTCTTTCTCACTGAAGACGTCTGCAAATTCTTAAAGGAACAATGGCAGACCAGGCAGAGGAGTAGAAGGAGACACCAACTTGGACGGAAGGGTATGAAGACAGTTGTTATGGCAGCAGGTTCCCCAACTAAGTACTTCTTCAGTTTTCCAATCAAGATGCGGGGAATGTAGTTTTAACCAAGGAAGGCCAAGTAGAAGAGTGGAGGTAGAATGAGGAAGTACATAGAAGGACAATTTTTCCTTATGCAGAACTCCAACCTGCATAGATAAGGGTTCTGTGCAGAATAAGACAGTACAGTCCAGATTTTCTCAGTTGACCAAAGAGATGTAAAAAAGGCTTCAGAAGGTGGGATACTGGCAGACGATACCTATGTACTAAGGAGGCATCAATACAGTTTCCCACGGAACCAGAGTCCAGGAAGGCAAGAATGGAAATAGTCTCTTTGGAGGTTAGAGAAAGCTGGACTGTAAAATTCAAGCATGGAGAGGAGGTATTAACACCTAGGGAGGCCTCTCCCACAAACCCTAGGTGCGAGCATTTCCCTGTGACTGTGGACGCAGAGGACAATCTCTGAGGAAATGATCTGCACTGGCGCAGTAGAGGCATAAATTCTCAGCTCGTCAGCGAGTTCCTTCCTGCAGGGTCAGGCAAGACCGATCCCCCTGCATAGCCTCCACTGCGGGAGGCAACATTGAAGGTTGCGGTGGTTGCTGGAAGACAAGTGCCAAGCGAGGAAAGCACAGAGGTTGTGCAGACTCCCTTTCTTGACGTAGTTCCTCACTTCGTTCAGAGAAACGGATATCAATCCGAGATGCCAACTGAGATCATTTAGGGTAAAAGGCAATTCCTGGGCAGCAAAGACATCCTTGATATGGCTAGAAAGTCCTCTCTTGAAAGTGGTGCAAAGAGCTTAATTGTTCCAAGATAACTCCAATGCCAGGCTAGGAAATCAGATGGCACACTCACCCACGGAGGAGTTGCCTTGAGAAAGACTCAGCAAAGCCGTCTCAGCGGAAGAAGCTTGTTCAGGTTCTTCAAAGACACCTCGGAATTCCGATAGAAAAGCCTGGAGACTAGTTGTGAGTGGATCACTGCGATCCCATAGCAGGGTTGCCCAGGCCAGGGCCCTTCCGGTTAAAAGACTGACGACAAAGGCCACCTTTGCTTGTTCAGTAGGGAACTGTACTGCCATCACGAAACCACGGCAAGACTTGGGATCCCCCTCATTCTTCTCAGGAAGAGACAAATGGAGCTTAGATCCCAAGATGACTGCAGGAGCGAGAGGCAACACTGGAGCAGGAGGAGGTTGTGGCTGCTGCGTTTGTTGTTGAGCAGAAAACAACTGCTGCATCATGGTGGACAATTGGTTAAACTGTTGTGCCTGCTGGGCCAACTGCTGCAATTTGAGAGCCACCATAGAGGCGAGGTCTGGCTTATCAGGCAGAGGAACCCCAGTGGGATCTATGGCCAGATCTATTGCTGTAACACTGCTGGATGTGGATCCTCTAACCTGTGTGGCAGATGACATGGGCCATATCAGGGAGTGGAGTCTAAGGGGCCACTGGTCTTCACCAGAGCCCGTCGCAAGGCAGTATGGGCTTGCTGCAGCAGGCGACACCCAGGTCGCTACCCCCGATACGACTCGACCACACAGGTAACTGGGCAAGACGAGGTACAGAAGGATGAGACAGAAGCGTAGTCGGACTTAGCAGAAGATCAACGCAGGCGGCAAATGTGTTTAGTCAAATAATGTAGCAGAAGGGTCAAAATACACAGGCAAGGCAAAGAGACAATTGGGAATGCTTTATCTCAGGCTAGGGGCACTGAAGATTTGGCAGGGAAGAAAGGGCGGAGCTGCCTTATATAATTTTGACAGAAAGACCAGGCACCAATCAGTGGTGCACTGGCCCTTTAAATTTCAAGTAGCCGGCATGCACGCTTTAGGAGGCAGGGGCACGCGTGCCTGGAAGAAGAGGCCAGAGCGGAGGCAGGTGAGAAGCGGGTCGCAATTCGCACTGTACGGGAGAGTGGGGAGGTGATCGCTCATGGTCGGAACACTGGACCAGAGCACTCACTGTAACAATATACTGCTCCCTATGACCTCCTATCACATATATACTGCTCCCTATGATCTTTTATCACATATATACTGCTCCCTATGACCCCCTATCACATATATACTGCTCCCTATGACCCCCTATCACATATATACTGCTCCCTATGACCTCCTATCACATATATAATGCTCCCTATGACCTCCTATCACATATATACTGCTCCCTATGACCCCCTATCACATATATACTGCTCCCCATGACCCCCTATCACATATATACTGCTCCCTATGACCCCCTATTACATATATACTGCTCCCTATGACCTCCTATCACATATATACTGCTCCCTATGACCCCCTATCACATATATACTGCTCCTTATGACCTCCTATCACATATATACTGCTCCCTATGACCTCCTATCACATATTCTGCTTTCTATGACCCCCTATCACATATACTGCTCCCTATGGCCCCCTTCTCCCATTATACACTGCTTTCTATGCTCCTCATATACTGCTACCTATACCCCCATATATTGCTAAATTTACCCCCTATATACAGTTTATATGCCCCTCATCACATGTACTGGTCTCCCCACCTTCCTCACAGCCCCCTCCCCCATGCTTTTCCCTATTGCCTCCTCCACCTCTTTGTACACTGTATGGTAAAGGACCTGCGATGACATCATTAGGAAGGTCCTTTACCATACAGTGTGAGTGTCTATTCTGCTCTGTGGGCTCTCTAAAGCCTGGGCTCCCACAGGGCCACTCTCACATTACTGTAGTCTGCCACATTTTGCATAAAATCATGGCATTTTTGCCTCGATTTTACCATGATTTCAAGCAAATCATGGCAAAATGCAATAATGTTTCTCTAGAGTTCAGGGGGCCCTTTTGGATATGGGGGCCCTGGGCAATTGCCCAGGTTGCCCCCCCCCCCCTTAAAACTGGCCATGTTTAGACAAACAATATTCCTCTCTTCATGGCGAGGTAAATCCTTTCAGTAGGGACAGATAGGGATTTTATGGCTTTCTTATCACAATAAACTCTTTAAGCATTACCATCCATCAGCCTGTGACCAGAGTAAAAGAAATCTAAGTGGACAACGGAAAACAGACTTAATGCTATCCTAATCTGGGCACAATATTTCTTTGTGACGTCTTTGCAAAGGCCAAAAGGTTATCTACGGCACCAGTAAAATTCCATATTTCTTGACATACAGTAGGTATGCTGGGACCCTGTGTTAAGGAATATAATCATGAACCTTGCTTTGCAGGGACTTTCTGGAAGAAGACATGCTTAGGGCAACATAAGGAAACAGATTGAGAAAATCCTCTGGAGACTGGTACTTTGTCTTGAGATTAAACAGATGTTTTATAAGTCCTAAACAATTTAGATAGGAGCATTGTGAGAGGTTTGTTGGGTGTTTTCTAATATTTTTAGTTATCTTCAGTGACACAGAAAATATGGCAAAAGTAAAGCACCAACATGCTGCAATTGTAGATGTCAAAAGGCTGAGGAATCCACAAGACTATCGATGTAGGAATCAATTGAGAGCTTGAAGAAGTACAGATTATTCGTGGCAGGGTCATTATGGTGGGATGTGACCCGTGAGTCAGGTTAACCCTAGCATTCCATGATGGAAGCACATAATTCAATTTGCTCTAACAATCACTTTATTGAGTCTTGGTCAGTTATTTAAATCAGCCCGGGCTTGTTATAACAACTGACCCTGGCGATCCTGGATGATGCGTTCAATCAATGGAAACTGGTAAGTGCGCCATGTTTTCATTTGGTTTAATACATTTGGACAGAAGCTGAAAAAGAAACATGATAGTCACTTGTTCTCATTTGTTGTGTGTGTTTGTAATTAACCTCTTCATGACCAGAGCATTTCAATACCCAGAGTTTGTTCTCAGGTTGCTCAAAATGTAATTTGCTTATAATTTACTTATATTATTTCTTATGTACAACAATAATATACATCTTGAAATTACTATTTCTACTAGTAATTTAATATACAGTAAACTCAATATTTGTAGACATTTATTGGATCACTTTAGCACTTGTGTTCAGTTTTGTGTTGGTAATCCTAATGCACCAGATATGATGGCCATTATTTTTATTATTATTTTATTTGTTTTTTTTATTTTCATGGCACGCTCAGTCTCAGAAAAGTAATGATAGAATTAGGTTTGTGCAACACATTAGGATACCTTTACCTTTAATGCACCATAGATCAAGATTATGCTGGCTTCTCTCTCTCTCTCTCTCTCTCTCTCTCTCTCTCTCTCTCTCTCTCTCTCTCTCTCTCTCTCTCTCTCTCTCTCTCAATATTAGGTAAAAGGTGCATATTTATGATAAGTACTGGTAATATCTATATAGTGGAATGAAGTATACACAAATTCTACTATAACATTGTAATTTTTATTAGTGTTTACTTAATATGCCTTTTCTGCATCACAGTATGACTAATAGTTCCAATTGTGTAGTATTCATTTTTTCCTCAAAGGGGTACTCCCATGGAAAACTTTTTTTTAAAGTCAACTGGTGCCAGAAAGTTAAACAGATTTGTAAATTAATTTTTGGTATATAATACACTAGCGCTGGAATTTTGTACTAAAAGTACCGTATCTGCTGCGAACTTATTGGCATGAATCCCCGTAGATTATGCCTAATATAAAGCAAAGCTATAAATAATTGTATATAGTTCGCGCTGGTATGGATTTATAAAAATATATGATATAGTATACCAATATCCTACCTGTATAAAAAGATGTCATATGGTATTGCTTGAGTAGTATACTGAAAATTCCCTCCTGTGTTAAGGTTAGCTAAAGAAAAAAGAGTTTATATGTTTAGATATATACTTTCCAATAATCATATACTGTATATAATGTATATGATTATTGGAAAGTATGTATCTAAATATATAAACTCATTTTTCTTTAGCTAACCTTAATACAGGAGGGAATTTTCAGTATACTACTCAAGCAATACCATATGACATCTTTCTATACAGGTAGGATATTGGTATACTATATCATATATTTTTATAAATCCGTACCAGCCTGAACTATATACAATTATTTATAGATTTGTAAATTACTTCTATTAAAAAATCTTAATCTTTCCAGTACTTTTTAGGGTCTGTATACTACAGAGGAAATGATTTTCTTTTTGGAACACAGAGCTGCTGACATCATGACCACAGTGCTCTCTGCTGACATCTCTGTCCATTTTAGGAACTGACCAGAGCAGCATATGTTTGCTATGGGGATTTTCTCCTACTCTGGACAGGACAGTTCTTAAAATGCTGGAGATGTCAGCAGAGAGCACTGTGGTCATGATGTCAGCAGAGAGCACTGTGTTCCAAAAAGAAAACCATTTCCTCTGTAGTATTCAGCAGCTAATAAGTACTGGAAGGATTATGATTTTTTAACAGAAGTAATTTACAAATCTGTTTAACTTTCTGCACCAGTTGATTAAAAAAAAATAAAGTTTTCCACGGGAGAACCCCTTTAAGTTAAATTCACTCATGGATTTTGTTTCCATTCTCGGTGTAAGAAAATTTTGGTCTAGATCCACACTCATTGGGGGAGATTTATCAAAACCTGTGCAGAGGAAGAGTGGTGCAGTTGCCCATAGCAACCAATCAGCTCGCTTCTTTCATTTTTAAAGAGGCCTGTGAAAAATGAAAGAAGTGATCTGATTGGTTGCTATGGGCAACTGCACTAATCTTCCTCTACACAGGTTTTGATAAATCTCCCCCATTGTGTTTAAAATAATTGTTGCACATTGAATACGTCAAGTTGTCAATAACGTACAGAAACAAATAGTTTTGGTGTTTTGTTGTTTTTATTTTTTTATAATTTCTAGGCTTATTTACTATACAATACATATCTTTCTATAATGCACATTTATTAAATACTTACAAAAACGGACACATAATCCATGTAGTTTTGCCCTATCAATATGGCATGTTGAAGGTTTCTTAAACAGTGTTGTCAGCTTGTATATGACTCCTTAGGGACTTTTATGTGCTATCAACAAGGCATCTTCTATGAACAAGGCTCCTATTAATTAAGGAGAAACACATCTGGACAGACATATGTCTTAGAGTTCTCTTAGGTCATGAGTGCCATCTTTACTTCCTGAAAAAGGACAATGGACTGTTTTTTTTTTTGCAGGAAAACAATTTACCTAGTGAAAGATTGGAGATTCACTGTTCTTACTGCACCTATTAGAAGGATGCTTGTTATTTATAGTCCACAAACCTCTATAAATCCATTATATTAATACCTAAGTTTTTATTTATTTGAAAACATGTTGTTAGATATAGTAGTAATTGTTGATAAATTCAGATACTAACAATGAATCTTACTGCATAACTATAGGGGATGCAGGGCCCTAAAGCATTGGCTGAAGCCCGAGGGGCCCAAAAGGTCCCTATGCCCAATATGTGATTGTTTCCCTGTTACAGATGACATTGTCCCTGGGAGTTGCTGTTAAAGTAAACAGCCTGTGGGAGGACAACACATAATCTGTGGATAGGAGTGTTTTTTTTTTTTTTTTTTTTTTTAAAGAAGCAATGACATTTTTCAATTTCTATAGAATGGATATGTGGCAGGATTGGGCTGTCATACAGATTTTCCTCTATAATAAAATTATAAAGTATATATTATATTATATATTATAATTTATTATAAAGTATATATAAATTATTAAGTAGCAGATTCATCCATACAAATATATGCAACTCACGCAGGAAGCTCTGCTTTAACCCGATATCACATCATCATGTATATCTGTGGGGTATGTCCCTATTTGTCTCTGGATGCTTCCTCCAGTCCCCAGATGATTGTTAAAATGTTTCTTTCTGGCTTAAATGATGAACAGTGCATCTCACGTCAGTGCTGGCTCTGGCCCTTATATTACTATTTGTGTCCTTAGTGGTATGACTCCTCCTCCCTTTCTCCCGTATGCTCATAAAAATTATAGACATGCAAAGAATAGTAAATAGGTTACAGGCTACATTGCAAATTCATGTGAAAGCTATGCAGGTGATACCGGCTAGTGACTTTTGCTGGTCAGCTTAAAGGGGTACTGTGTCTGTAGACATCCTATCCCCTGGGATAAGATGTCTGAATGAGGGGGTCCCGCAGCTTTGTACCCCCACAATCTCGGCTGTGGCACCCCAGATATCCGATGACTGGTGATGCGGGGCAAAGGCTTGTGATGTATGGCCACGCTCCACCCATGACGTCATGGTCACACCCCCTCAATGCTAGTCTATGGGGGGGGGGCGTGATGGTAGTCATTCCCCCTCCCATAGACTTGCATTGAGGGGGCATGGCCATATGTCATGATCCTTTGCCCCACATCACCAGTCACGAACGCCAGGTGCAGCAGGGAGATCGCGAGGGTCCTCCCACATTTGGATAGGGGATAAGATGTCTAGGAGTAGAGTACCACTTTAACTGGCTAACATCCAAGGATGTGTATATGCGTCCGTGTGCCATTAACGGGGTTTCATTAATATCTGACATGTGGCGATCACCATGGCCGGCTATTAACCCTTTGGATTGCCGCTGTCAAAGCTGACAGTGCTGTCTAAAGAACCCTGTAAACGCTCCCTGATGGTCCAGTGGGGTGGATCCCCCCCCCCCCCCCGCACTGTGGAGGTAGTCGGAGGGCTTACCTCTACTTCTTTGCTGGTCCTGGCTCTCACAATGATAAAGCCTGGCAGGACCAGGCTTTATCAATGGAGCACAAATCACACAGATCTATGTGGTTCTATGGAACCACATTGATCTGTATGAGGAATCTAATCATTTCTCCTAAAAATCCCCTAAGGGGACTAATAAAATGTAAAATAAAAGTTTAATAAAAGTTTAAAAAAACACACATTAACCCCTTTCTTATTAAAAGTTTAAAACACCCCTGTTTTCTCAAATTCCATATAAAAAAAAGATAAAATAATAATAATAATAATAAACATATGTGATATCGCCGCGTACATAAATATCCAAACTATAAAAATATAATGTTAATTAAACCGCACGGTCAATGGTGTATACATAAAAAAAATACCAAAGGCCAAAATTGCGTTTTTTTTTGGTCAGTTTTTATACTCTAAAAAATGTAATCAAAAAGTCCCATCAAAACAAAAATGGTACCGATGAAAACTTCAGATCATGGCGCGAAAAATGATACCCCCCTGTATACGGAAAAATAAAAAAGTTATAGGGGTAAGAAGAGGACAATTTTAAACATACTAATTTTGGTGCATGTATTTGTAATTTTTTTAAGTAGTAAAATAAAGAAAAAACTATATAATTTGGGCATCATTGTAACTGTATTAACCCACAGAATAAATATATGGTGTAATTTTTACCGAAAAAGTGCACTACTTAGAATCGGAAGCCCCCAAAATTACAAAATGGCATTTCTTTCCAATTTTGCCCCACAAATATATATTTCTTCTGGATTTGCCATACATTTTGTGGTGAAATGATTGATGTCATTACAAAGTACAATTGGTGGCACAAAAAATAAGTCTTCATATTAGTCTGTAGGTGCAAAATTGAAAGCGTTATGCTTTTTAGAAGGTGATGAGGAAAAAACGAAAGTACAGGGGTTAAGAACTGCAGCCTTTCATCAGCTTTATTAGAAAATAGTGCAGTAATTTCACATTAACTGTTTGCATTCAAAGGACGAGCCAGCTGACCCCTGCTGCTGGCCCCACCCCCCAATCACTGTGATTGGTCAATCAATCCAGATTGACCAATCACAGCAAAGGCAGTTGTAAAAACTGCCTTTCACAGCTCTGATCTCCTCAGTGCAGAAAGATCAGTAAGGAGATCAGAGCTGTGTATCTCTGTAAAATAAAACAAACAAAGACCCCTAAACACCCCCTGTTGCCCCTCCTAGTGATCCTGTGTAGGTGACATCAGTTGTCTTGGAGGTCCACAGATCTAAAAACTGTGGACCTCTAGATGTTGAAAAACTACAACTCTGACCTGAAAAAATCTGGACTTTAAAACATCTTGGCAGCCGGATCTATGCAGATTACCATATTGTAACCTGGTCTTGTTAATATATAATGATCTTTGTTTATTATTCTACGTACTTATATTTTCTTTACTGTCAAATATATGTTTTAAAGAAAATGTTTTAAAAAAAAAACTGTTGAACAAAAAACAAAAATTACAACTCCCAGCATGCCCAGACAGCTGTTGGCTGTCAGGGCATGCTGGGAGTTGTACTTTAGCAAAATCTAGAGGGCTGCAGTTTGGAGATCACAATTTATTTAGGAGCACACAGCAGTCCAAGGGGCTGAAAAAAGAAAAAAAAATCACTTAGACCAGACATCTCAGATGTTGCAAAACTACAACTCCCAGCATGCCCTGACAGCCAACAACTGAGACCACTGGTCTAAGTGACTTTTTTTTTTTTTTTTGCAGCACCATGCACTGCTGTGTGCACCTAAATAAGTGGTGATCTCCAAACTGCAGCCCTCTAGATTTTGCAAAACGACAACTCCCAGCATGCCCGGACAGCCAAGGTCCACAGTTTGGAGACCACTGGTCTGACCCATCAGTCTGGGTTGTTTGCCCACAAAAAAAGTGAAAAAAAAATAATGGAAAAAATACCCGCACCCAAAAAAAGCAATAAGGGCAGTCTGCACCACACAGGGTAAGGTTCGGCCACACAGCACAGTCACTGGTGGCACGGACCAAATACATCCCCCAAAAAGTGCCCCAAAAACCCTACTTTATTACAGTAAAAGTAAAAAAAAAAAAAAAAAGCACTACACCTACACTACATTATACACTGAAATAATAAAATAAGCCCCTAGTTAAAACACTATACATTTACACACACCTACCCCCCCCCCCCCCCATAAAATTAAAATGGTCGGAAGGCTCTTTTTTGGTGGAGGAGGAATACGCCATTCTTGCCTCCAAGACCGCAAGACCGCTAATGAGGGATACCCTACCTTTCTTCCTTCCTCCCTCTTGTCATCGTCCAGTGATGATGAGCCCCTAGAAGGTAACGCCTCAGGCAATGCCAGTAGAGCCCCCCAAAATAGTGTTCATGTCCCCCATAAAAGTTTTCCCTGTCCCCTGTACAATTTTCCCTGTCCCCCATATCCCCTCAGTCCTCACTGAAACTGACTTTACCTTTTTTTAAGTAAGGACTTTGTCAATTTGATGGTGGCTCATAAGAACTTGTCCGCCCAACAGTTTGTGGCTCAACACCCCAATGCTTTTTTGGCTAGGCCTCCCATCAATGCAGTAAATGAAGTGGCTTTGTGGCCGCCATTGCGCCGGGTACAGAAATATACATGTTGCAAGTCGGCCCTAAAGTCGCATGTGAGGAGGACAACCCCCTCCATGCGAGGCCCTCTAAATCTCTGTAACAGTCAGCCATCCCTGTGCAAATACCTAATTTAGGCCTCAAATTAGCATGGAGCACTCTCACTCCTGAGCTCTCTTGTTTTTAAGGCAACAGTTCATGTCCACATATGGGGTATTTCTGTAGTCAGGAGAAATTGCATTACTTATTTTGGGGGGATTTTCTCCTTTTACCACTTGTGAAAATGAAAAATTGGGGGCTACACCAGCATGTTAGTGTAAAAAAATATTTTTTTTTTACACTTACCTGCTGGTGTTGTCCCATATTCTTAATTTCTACAAGTGATAAAAGGAGAAAATACCCTCAAAAAAAGTAATGCAATTGCTCTTGAGTACAGAAATACCCCATATGTGGATGTGCTCTGGCACACAACATGGCTCATGAGTGAGGGAGCACCATGTACATTTGAGGCCTGACTTTGTGATTTGCCCAGGGTTTGCTGAAAGTTACAGCGCTTCTGACATAAATGCAAAAAAACAAACAAAATAAAAAAAATACCCACATGTGACCCCATTTTGGAAACTACATCCCTCATGGAACAAAACAAGGAGTACAGTGAGCCTTAACACCCCACATGTGTTTGATCAAGTTAAAGTTGGATGTGAAAATGAAAAATGTTATTTTTTTCACTAAAATGCTGGTGTTACCCACAATTTTTCCTTTTTACAAGGGGTAATAGGAAAAAAGCCCCCAAAATTTGTAACACCATTTCTCCTGAGTAAGGTAATACCCCATATGTGGATGTAAAGTGCTCTTCACGCGAACTACAGGGCTCAGAAGAGAAGGAGTGCCATTGGGCTTTTGGAGAGAGAATTTTTTAACAGTGGTCCATGAAAATAAAAAAATTACATTTTTCATTTTCCCAGCCCACTGATCCAAAGATCTGTCAAATGCCAGTGGGGTGTAAATGCTCACTACACCCCGTATTACATTCCGTGAGGGGGGTAGTTTCCAAATTGGGGTCACATGTGGGGGGGGGGGTCCACTGTTCTGGCACCATAGGGGCTTTGTGAACGCACATGGCACCCAACTTCCATCACAACCAAATACTCTCTCCAAAAGCTCAATGGTGCTCCTTCACTTCTGAGTCCTGTAGTGTGCCTGCAGAGCCCTTTACATCCACATATAAGGTATTTCCTTACTCGACGGAAGTGGGGTACAAATTTAGGGGGACATTTTCTCATATTACACCTTGTGAAAATGAAAAATTTGGGGTAACACCAGCATTTTCGTAAAAAAAATTTAATTGTTAATTTTCATGTCCCACTTAAACGAAAATTCCGCAATCCCCTGTAGGGTGTTAAGGCTCACTATACCCTTTGTTACGTTCCTTGAGGGGTGTAGTTTCCCAAATAGTTTGCCATGTTTTTTTTTTTTGTTGTTCTGGTGCCATGGGGGCTTCCTAAATGTGACATGCCCCCCAAAACCATTTAAGCAAAATTCGCTCTACAAAAGCCCAATGTCGTTCCTTACCTTCTGAGCCCTCTAGTACGCTGGCAGAGCACTTTACAACCACATATGAGGTATTTCCTTACTCGAGAGAAAATAGGTTACACATTTTGGGGGGCTTTTTCTCCTTTTACCTCTTGTAAATATTAAAAAAATGGGTCTACAAGAACATGTTAGTGTAAAAAATGAAGATTTAGAATTTTCTCCTCCACTTTTCTGCTATTCCTGTGAAACACCTAAAGGGTTAACAAACTTTCTGAATGTAATTTTGAGTACTTTGAGGGGTGCAATTTTTATAATGGGGTTCATTATGGGGTATTTCTAACATAAAGACCCTCAAATAAACTTCAAAACTGAACTGGTACCTGAAAAATTCAAATTTTGAAATTTTTGTGAAAAATTTGAAAATTGCTGCTAAACTTTGAAGCCCTCTGATGTCTTCAAAAAGCAAAAACATGTTAACTTAATGATTCCAACATTAAGTAGACATATTGTATTTGTGGTCAGGCTACGGCCTGCATCATTTGAGAAACCTTGCCGTGGTGTGTGGGCTCAAGTGTGTCCTTCATATAAGGATATACTGGCTAATGTCTCAATTATCATCAGTTTTGAGGGTTAGCTAATGTCATTGTTCACATTAACCACAGCAGTGAAACCACATTGTGATCCATAGGTGCAGGTCCTCCACTCCAATGTAGGTGCACAACTGCACCTGGAGTTGAGCACCTTGTATCACCTTAGATTACATCAATATAAGTGTTTGTTTAAAGTGAATCATGTTTAATGCATCCACATACACATTTATTTTGTGTCAGGATGCCACTGTGGTACTTGTGCCCGTTTGCAGGCATCCTCCATTGCATGCAATTTTTGCTGGGGATCGCCCTTAGCAACGGTTTACAAATGCAGGACCTCCGCCCCAGCAAAGGTGCACAACTGCACTTGGGGTTGAGTTTTCCTGCTATAACCATGTTCATGCAAATATAAGCCGTTATGTCTTTGCTTAGGGCTTATACTAATGTACCCTTTTATCTTGCTGGGTATCATTAGGGTTTCACCTGTGAGGCCTGCTATAAATGAACCAACCAGGGTGGGGCTTGTAGCTTGTCTACTCCGTCCCATTGTATGTGTGCTTAGATTCACACTGGAGGTGACTGAGGAGCAATCTGCAAGTCGGGCCTATGGCTGCCGTAATTTGGTTCCTGGTTTTATTTATCTGGCCAGGTAGGTTAGTTGATAGGACCCGCATCATTTGAGAAACCTTGGCGTGGTGTGCGGGCTCAAGTGTGTCCTTCATATAAGGATATACTGGCTAATGTCTCAATTTTACATCAGTTTTGAGGGTTAGCTAATGTCATTGTTTACATTAACCACAGCAGTGAAACCACATTGTGATCCATAGGTGCAGGTCCTCCACTCCAATGTAGGTGCACAACTGCACCTGGAGTTGAGCACCTTGTATCACCTTAGATCACATCAATGTAAATGTTTGTTTTAAAGTCAGGCTACGGCTAAAAGAAACCTACTTAATGATGGCTGAAGATGTGCCCAAATCATTTTCGAGGGTAAAAGCTGTAAGGAGGCATACCCTAGTAGAGGATTAATGAAAAATAAGGAAAAGAAGAAGGGTGGGACACGAAAAAAGTCCTGTGAAGGAGCAGAGGCTGGCTGACAGCTTTTAAGCCGAGCCTCCGCTCCTCCCACAAATGCAGGCTGACAAATCAGATATGCCAACTTGTGGTCAGGCTACGGCTAAAACAGAGGGTGAGCGGATGAACCTAGCTGACCGTAAATACTGGATAAAAGCTATAAGGAGGCAAGGGAGGAAACCGAAATGGTAACAACACATTTTATTTACATGACTAGTTTACAAAAGGCTTTTGACATTTCGGAAAAGGGTTTGGGTATCGGGAAAAACATGATGACTGCCAGCGCCCCAGCTTCCTTATGGTATGGCTTGGCACTTTGTGCTTTGAAGCAGCTGAATTGGCGCCAATCCGAAATGAATAACCTGTAATAGACAGAGGGTTAATACCCATGCCAGTGACCAATGAACGTATGTGACTGATAAACTGAGCAGAAGTCATAGCCTTTACAGATAAAGGAAGCAGAAGGCATTTCTTAACAGGGAAATAAGGTTATCCAAGACCCTCACCGGAGACCACTCGTTACAGGTTCGGAAATACTTCAACGGGTGGCCCGACCTGAGAAGTCTTGGACACGTGCAGATGTAGTTTGAAATTATCCCTGTACCAGACCAACTGACCTTTTGTGAACTCTTTGCCTCGGGGTGAACTTCTAGAAAACTCACTCAGTCTTAGGAAGCCGTAGAAGCATATATACATGGCAGCCTTGATGATGAGACTGAGATGGTAGCCAAAAGGTTAAAATCCAAAGACGCAGAGAGTCTTCTGAAAAGCTTACCCGTCACGGGCTGTCTGCTGGGAGTCTGACAGAAAATAATTCTTACTGTAGTGATTTACCTCTCAGTCACTGTCTACAGCATTCTATTACAGAGAGCAGTGTGTTGCACAGAAGAACAGCAGCATTTCAGCTCAAGCACAAATCCTGCCTAGAAGCACGGATAGGGAAGGGAGTGAGATTGAGAGAGAAAGTGCAATTTTGCGTGTACTACACAGCGAGTGTGTGCTGCAGCACTAGTGTGTACTGCTGGTGTTGTGCACAAATACTTTTTTAAGCGTACTGCATAGCACATACGTACATCTAAGTGGTGTACTATTTTGTTCCTGTTAAAGCCTCAAGGGCCTAGACAATGTGAAAGGTCAGGCAAAAGTACTCACCAGCTGGTGTTGTACACAAATACTTTTTTAAGCGTACTGTAGCGCATTTTTCTTCCCTCATAAGTGCATACCACATACGTACATCTAAGTGGTGTACTATGTTGTTCCTGTTAAAGTCTCAAGGCCTGAAAGGCCAGTCAAAAGTAATCACCAGCTGAGGTACACAAATACTTTTTTAAGCGTACTGTAGTGCAGTTTTCTCCCCTCACAAGTGCATACTACATACGAACATCTAAGTGGTGTACTATTTTGTTCCTGTTAAAGCCTCAAGGGCCTAGACAATGTGAAAGGTCAGGCAAAAGTACTCACCAGCTGGTGTTGTACACAAATACTTTTTTAAGCGTACTGTAGCGCATTTTTCTTCCCTCATAAGTGCATACCACATACGTACATCTAAGTGGTGTACTATGTTGTTCCTGTTAAAGTCTCAAGGCCTGAAAGGCCAGTCAAAAGTAATCACCAGCTGAGGTACACAAATACTTTTTTAAGCGTACTGTAGTGCAGTTTTCTCCCCTCACAAGTGCATACTACATACGAACATCTAAGTGGTGTACTATTTTGTTCCTGTTAAAGTCTCAATGTCTAGATACTGTGAAAGGCCAGGCAAAAGTACTCAATGTCTGGTGTTGTACACAAATACTTTTTAAGCGTACTGTAGCACATTTTTCTGCCCTCATAAGTGCATACCACATATGTACATCTAAGTGGTGTACTATTTTGTTCCTGTTAAAGTCTCAAGGGCCTAGATACTGTGGAAGGCCAGGCAAAAGTACTCACTGGCTGGTGTACACAAATCCTTTTTTAAGCGTACTGTAGCACATTTTTCTCCCCTCATATGTGCATAGCACATACGTACATCTAAGTGGTGCACTATTTTGTTCCTGTTAAAGTCTCAAGGGCCTAGATACTGTGAAAGGAAAGCAAACGTACTCACTGGCTTGTGTTGTACACAAATATTTTTTTAAGCGTACTGTAGCACATTTTTCTGCCCTCATAAGTGCATAACACATACATACATCTAAGTGGTGTACTATGTTGTTCCTGTTAAAGTCTCAAGGGTCTAGATACTGTGAAAGGACAGCCAAAAGTACACACCTGCTGCTGTTCTAGACAAATACTGTTAAGCATAGTGGAGTGCTTTCTACTGCCCTCATAAGTGCATATCACATATGTACATGTACTGTAAGTGTTGTACTGTTTTGTTCCTGAGAAAGTAAGTGCTGTTCTGTTTTGTTCCTGAGAAAGTTTTAAGGGCCTAGATATTGTAAAATGCCAGCCAAAAGTACACACCTGCTGCTGTTCTAGACAAATACGGTTTTAAGCGTAGTGAAGCGTATTGTACTCCCCTCATATGCGCACTAAGTATGTCAGGCAGAGAAGTACCAGGACATGCACAGAGGAGTGGCAGACGCCTAAATTCATCAGGCACAGGCAAAGGTCGCAGCAGACTGGGGGCGAGTGGCAGCAAGAGGCTTGATCTTCCGGTATCAACTAGTGGTCATGTCTCAAACAACAACCCATCTGCCGTCTTTGATTAATTAACACGGTCATCCCCTTAATCACAAGTGACATCTGATACCCCCAGTCAACAGTTGGTGGGTTCCTCAGACACAACCCTCAGTTGGCATGGCCTGGGAGCAGTCCCTGTCATCCCATTGCCTCTGTCCTATGCTGTTCCCTCCTCTACAGAAGTATCTTATGCTGTGGGTTCAGCTCCAATATTCAGTGAGGAAGATCTAATAGAGGACAGTCAGCAGCTACTGAACAGCCAAGAAGTGGAGGAGACATCCGCCGTTTCCTCTGCTAGGCGGGCAAGTAGTGATGAGAAGAGTGAAGTGGGTGGTGGTGTTGCCAGCGTTTAGGGTCCTGAAGAAGACTCTGTTGAGGAACCTGAGGAGGACATCAGTGACGTGCAGACACTTGTGGATGAGGATGATGAAGCCGATCGCAATTGGGAGACGGGTGCAGAAGGGGCTTCATCATCATCATCAGGAGAAGAGGGTTGCAGGTTGCCCGTGAGGCAGCAGCTGAGCCAGCAAGGTGGTAGCATGATTGGCAGTCAGCATGGTGGCAGAAGTGGAAATTCTGGACCCAAATGTGCCTGAGGGAGACCACCTGCTTCGCGGCAGCCTACCTTCCCGGGAGGTAGTAGAACAGGGGTTCCTGGAAATGGCGGCAGTAGCAGTCAATTAGTGCAGACTGTTGGTGGGAAAATTAGCTACTCGGTGGTGTGGCAGTTTTTCATCAAGCATCCGGAGGAGCTTAACATAGCCACATGCAAATTGTGTCTGCAGAAGGTGAAGTGTGGCCAGTGTCCCAATGTTGACACCACGGCCCTGCGTGAACATATGCTGCCCCACCATAAAGCAGTCTGGGAGAACCGTGGCTCCGATGTGGTGGTCCAGCCTGCTGCATCACCCAGTGGCACACCGCCTCATGTTTACGCCAGCCAAGGCTCCACCACCTCAGCCGAAGGGAGCTGTGTGTCATACCCTCCTTCTGTCGCTCCAGATGCTCCTGCTCCTCCTACTTTGAGTCAGTCCTTCCAACAGCAATCCTTCGGCGAAGAAATGTCCAAGAGACAACAACATGAGCCCATGCATCCAACGAAGCAGAAGCTGATTGCGCTCCTGTCCAAGTTGCTGGTGCTGCAGTCCCTCCCTTTTCAAGTGTGGAGCCGAGGTGGAGAGTGTCAAGCCGTCATCTCTTTGCAAAGAAGGCTGTACCAGCCCTGCACAATTTTGTGGAACAAAAGGTGGGCCAGTCCTTGAGCCTGTCGGTGTGTACTAAAGTACAAGGCAGTGCCGACGTCAGGAGCTGTAACTATGGTCAGGGACAATATATGTCCTTTACGGCTCACTGGGTGAATGTGGTTCCTGCACAGCCACAACAGCAACATAGATAGGTCACGACGCTTCCTCCTCCACGCTCTCAGGCAGTTGGTCCTTGGACAGTGTGCGATTCCACCTCGTCATCCTCCACTGTGTCCTCATCCTCCACTGCACGGACAAGTCTCAGTGCCCCTTTAGCATACCATGTGTGCAGGGCACGACGGTGTCACGCTGTTCTTCACATGGTTTGCCTTGGTGAACAGAGTCCCACAGGGGAGGAACTGCTAAAAGTTATTCATAAAGAAATCAGAGCATAGCTTACTCCACGAAAACTGGAAATGGGAACCATGGTGACTGACAATGGAAAAAACATCTTGTCTGCGCTGGGACAAGAAAGGCTGAGCCATGCGCCCTGCATGTCACACATGTTCAATCTGGTTGTCAAGCGGTTCCTGAAGTGTTCCCCCCCATTTGCAAGACATCCTAGCAAGGGGAAGGAAACTTTGCAAGCACTTGAGCCACCTGTACACCGGTCATATAATGCGGTCATTTATGAGGTATTTCTAATATGAAGGCCCCTCAAATCCACTTTAAAACTGAACTGGTCCCTAAAATATCCTGATTTTGAAAATTTTGTGAAAAATTGGAAAATTGCTGCTGAACTTTGAAGCCCTCTGATGTCTTCCAAAAGTAAAAACATGTACACTTTATGATGCAAACATAAAGTAGTCATATTATGTATGTGAATCAATACATAATTTATTTGGGATTTCCACTTTCCTTAAAAGCAGAGAGTTTCAAAGTAAAAAAAATGCTACATTTTCAAATTTTTCATCAAATTTGGGAATTTTTTACCAAGAAATGATGCAAGTATCAACGGAACTACCATAAAGTAGAATATGTCACAAAAAAACTGTCTCAGAATAAACGGTAAAAGCATCCCAGAGTTATTAATGCATAAAGTGACAGTGCTCATGAATTGCAAAAAGGGCTCAGTCCTTAAGGTGAAAAGGGGCTCAGTCCTTAAGGGGTTAATATTTCTGTAACATTAATTGCACAGGTTTTTGAATATGTAACCTCACCAGGGACGTGCACGGACATTTTGGGGTGCAGGGGCTCAAATGGATTTAAAGGGCACTTCTAATTTAAACATTTTTCTAAAAACCTTACAAGTTAACACAACACAGTTCCTGAGGTAAGGGCCCTTCAGAAGTCATGTCAGCTAAATGGAACCCGCATAACCCCATAAAGGTCCCAATCAGTGAGGGCATTATAGGGCAGGTGCATTAAAAGGGCAGGGGCTCAAGCCCCCTTTTAAGTATATGTGTTCACGTCCCTGACCCTCACTGAATGTGGGTCCAACAACCTGTACATTTGAAATGGAGCAACAGCATTGGCATCTAATCAGAAGACAACTGGTGCTGTAAATCATAGCTTAGAGAAGGTGATGGAGCAGCTCTCAATGCAGAGAACCCTGGGCACCCAATATGAAGAGCCCACCTTCTGTGTATTAGCATTGTGATGACCAGGACATCAATGTTTTCCTAAGTCTTGTAAATTGACTGACCAAAACTGACCAAAATGTGACCAAAACAGAAGTTATAACTACCTTCCCAACCTCTGCATTGGCCTGTCAGAAATTTCGAGGGCTTGAAGCTGTTGACGGTTCCCTTTAAAGAGATCCAATTAAAACAAGTTATCACTTGCATACTATGACGAAGTATAACACCAACAAACAGGTGAATCAACATTAGAGAATAAAATAACAGCAAATGTAAATGGTTGGTTACTTTAAGCAAGTGCGGATATCAAACATTGTCCAAAGTAGGATCTAGAACTACTGGCAGCTACAGTCAGTAAGCTTTGTTCCATCACTTAGAGCTTTCCTATGGACATTCTTCACATGCCAACTATAAGACTACAAAGAAGTGGTCCGCTGGAGGATGATATTTTCAATAAGTATAGAAGCCTACTTCAACTTCCTTTCAGATAATAGCTGTTTATCTTCCAATGAATTTTAATGGCTATACACTTTACCAGCCTCTGTTAATAATTCCAGGGAATATATGACATCGACTGAGACATACCAGAGCTTGCATAATGACTCGGAATGTGTAGCAAATTGTTTACTATGCATGTGGGACATATCTATTAAACTGCCATCAGCCATGAAATTACTATGGATATTTTTATGGTTAATTTCTTTACTAAGCATGAGACAACTCTAGTTAAGATGTATCTCTTTAACAGATATTTGGAGATAGCAGAATACATTCTATTTCATAACAGTCTAACCAGGCAATATGTATTTTCCTAAATAAGGAATTCCAACAGGGCAAAACAAATCACATTTTCTTAAAACCCAATGGCCCTCATTTACTATTGCAAACCCGACATGTTTTGTCGGGCTGTGCACCAGTTTCTGTCCCATTGTGCCAGAAATTGTCTGCTCCATAATTTGCGGCAGAATTGAAAAACCCCCACAAACTTTCTACTTTACTGAGAAAATCTGAAAAGGGGCATGGTCATCGGGAAAATGGGGCGTGGTCAGCAGAAAGGGGCGTGTTCCCAACATTTTCACAAAAAACAAAATGTGGTGGATTTCAGCTGAAGAAAACCCTACAGATCAGAGCATGTGTAATAAAAGCAAAGTGTAGGGAAAGTGGAAAATGTAGGGAAACCTTAGTAAATACTGTAAAAATAAATTGTAGGGAATTAAAAACCACAAAGAAAACTACACTCCACTCTTAGTAAATCAGTGCCAATGGGGCTGATTTACTAAGAGTAGAGTGGAGTTTTTTTTGTAGTTTCCCCCCCCCGATGGGTATTTTTCGATGAAATTTACTTTCCCTATGTTTTACATTTCCCTACATTTTACTTTTTTTTTTTTTAACAAATGTTCTGATCTGTCAGGTTTTCTGGAACTCAAATCCACCACATTTTATGTGGAAACCTTAGTTAATATGTTGGGGACACGCTCTTTTTGTTAAGATCCCACCTCTTTTCCCGAAATACACACTCCATTTTTCGGGATGAGTGGAGAGTTGGTTGGGTTTATTGAATTTTTCTGGCGCCAAAATTAGCGCCAAAATTCAGCCGCAAAGCCCTATAAAAAACATTGGGAACATGATAGTAAATAACCCCCAATGTATATATCAATAGGATATTCTTCTTATTGGAAAAATAACATACTAAAAATTAAAAACTTCTTACTGTCGTCAGAAGTCCAGTTTTGTGGCTTTTCGTTGTGAAGTGGACGATCTGATGATACTTTCATGTTAGCAAAGTCTTTCACTTGACGGACCTTCCTTAGGATATATCAGACAGATATAGCTACAGGAAACTTAAATACACTTTTTAAATGTAACTGCTATTCATATAAGTAACAGACAAAAGGGAATGGGTGTTTTTGCATTTACTATAAAGATAATCTAACTTGGGGATATTGAGTTAGGAAAGAATAAGGTTTATTGATGATCTTTTCACTATACACAAGAATATGAACAGACAATAAACAGACCTGATTTTATATATGCAGGCTGGTAACATTGACAAGGGAGAATGTATTTAATTTGCATCTAAATTCATTTAAAGAAAAGTTAGCTAAGTAGCTGATCGTGGAGGTTCTGACCGCTGGGACCCCCCACGATCCAAGGGATGGGACCTGGCTTTCTCAGTGAGGAGATGGCACACGCTCCATTCATTTCTGTGAGAGCATTAATGATCCCCGAGTGCTTTACTTGGGTCTTTTCGGCACTCCCATAAAAATTTATGGAGTGGGTACCGTCTGCAGCACATGCTCCACACTAAACGCCGGGTCCCAGAGATTGCGGGTGGGTCAAAATGGTCAGGCCCCCCGCAATCAGCTACTTATCGCCTATCCTGTGCATAGGGAATAACTTCATTATTGCCGGAGTTCTTCTTTAATCTACAACAGAAATTAAGTTTCAACTCTCGTCCCAGGATTTATGATTTTATAGAAAACTCTGCCATAGAATGTTGTATGGTTAATTCATTGAAAATTGTATTATTATTATTATAGTTGTTATTGTTACTAACCCCTTCCCTTCCTAGGATATACGCATACGTTCAGGTTGCTAGCTAGTTAGCACAACTGGACATATGCATATGTCCTAGTGATCTCCTTCACAACATGATGCGCCAGGGGCGGACTGACGTCGTCCGAGGGCCCGGCCGGGTTAAGGGCCTGCTGTCGCTACTGAGGATCTGGGATGCTCGTCCCAGATCCCAAGCAGACAGCGCTGCCCTTTCGTGTATTCACGATACACGCACATACAGGAGAAGGCATCCCCTCTGTGTGAGCCGCATCTGCAGCTTACACAGAGGAGACGTGACCTCCACCCCTACGCAGCACGCAGTACAGGTGCCCATGACGTCACTCATCAACGCCTGCACTGTGGAGGAGAGAAGACATGGCCCCTGCTGCTGAGGAGATTGCTGCATGGGACATCAGGTGAGCATCATGTATTTATTTATTTTTCAACTCTGCATATACCTATGGGAAGGGATGTGTGTGTGTGTGTGTGTGTGTGTGTGTGTGTGTAACTCTGCATATACCTTTGGGAAAGAGGGGGGTGGGGGGTGTAACTCAGCATATACCTATGGGAAACAGTGGGGGTGTAACTCTGCATATACCTATGGGAATATGGGAAATAGGGGGGGTGTAACTCTGCATATACCCATGGGAAAGAGGGGTGTAACTCTGCATATACCTATGGGAAAGGGGGGGGTGTAACTCTGCCTATACCTATGAGAAAGAGGGGGTGTAACTCTGCATATTCCTATGGGAAAGAGGGAGGGGGTAACTCTGCCTATACCAATGGGGAAGAGGAAGGGGAGGGCCACTCTGCCTATACCAATGGGGAAGAAGGGGGGTAACTCTGCCTATACCAATGGGGAAGAGGGGGGGGGGTAACGCTGCCTATACCAATGGGGAAGAGGAGGGGGAGGGCCACTCTGCCTATACCAATGGGGAAGAGGGGGGGGGTAACTCTGCCTATACCACTGGGGAAGAGGGGGGGGGGGGTAACTCTGCCTATACCAATGGGGAAGAGGGGATCTGGCCTCAACTCCCACTGAGGGCTGCCCTAAACTTTCTGTTTTCCGATCACATCTCCCTGAAGATAAAGCTCAGCAGCCAAGCCCCTCATTCCCTTGCACTGGCAGCAGACTGACTCACCTGCGGCTCAGCTCTGGATATCGAAGGTATCTCAGCTGCAATGGATGGAGGAGCTCTCACGTTGGAGGGATCACTCACATATATCTTTCTAAAGACATGGTTGCCATGGCAGGTATACAAGGCTGCGAATTAGCCATTCCCATTTTGTGAAGTTCTTTCCCGGTAATCGCCCTCTGACCACTCGTGGTCTACCTCCCTAACACCTTATACAGGGTAGGGGTTCCCTCCTCTCTACTTTTTTCTTATCACCCCCTCCTCCATCTCCCCCCCCCCTCCCTCACTTCTTCCAAGTTTCACACTTCTTACACTCCCCTTCCCTTCTCTACTCTCTTCTGCCTTAAAGGTGTACTCCGGAGAAATTTTTTATTTTTTTAATGAACTGGTGCCAGAAAGTTAAACATATTTGTAAATTACTTCTATTTAAAAATCTCAATCCTTTCAGTACTTTTTAGCAGCTGTATGCTACAGAGGAAATTATTTTCCTTTTAAGTTTCATTTTTGTCATGTCCACAGTGCTCTCTGCTGACCCCTCTGTCCATGTCAGCAACTGTCCAGGGCAGCATAGGTTTGCAATGGGGATTTTCTCCTGCTCTGGACAGTTCCTTATATGGGCATCGGGTGTCAGCAGAAAGCACTGTGGACAAGACAAAAAAGAAATTAAAAAAGATATGAATTTCCTTTGTAGAATACAGCTGATAATAAGTACTGGAAGGGTAAAGATTTTTTAATACAAGTAATTTACAAATCTGTTTAACTTTCTGGCACCAGTTGATTAACCCCTTAAGGACGCAGGGTTTTTCCGTTTTTGCATTTTTTTTCCTCATCACCTTCTAAAAATCTTAACACTTTCAATTTTGCACCTAAAATTCCATATCATGGCTTATTTTTTGCGCCACCAATTCTACTTTGCAGTGACATTAGTAATTTTACCAAAATATCCACGGCGAAGTGGAAAAAAAAATTCATTGTGCGATAAAATTTAAGACAAAATGCCATTTTGTAAATTTTGGGGGATTCCGTTTTTACCCAGTGCATTTTTCTGTAAAAATGACATCTTATCTTCACTCTGTAGGTCTATATGGTGAAAATGATACCCTACTTATATAGGTTTGATTTTGCATTACTACATGCAGGAAAATTTATATATATAACCTATAACCTATAACTTTTTTTATTTTTCCGCGTATAGGCCGGTATGAGGGCTCATTTCTTGTGTCGTGATCTGAAGTTTTTACTGGTACTATTTTTATATTGATCTGATTTTATTAATTTTTTCATGATATAAAAAGTGACCAAAAATACGCTATTTTGGGCTTTAGAATTGTTTTGCGCATACGCCATTGAGCCTGCGGTATAATTAACTATATATTTTTATAGTTCGGACATTTCTGCACGCAGCGATACCACATATGTTTATTTTCATTTACACTGTTTTTTTTTTTAATGGGAATAAAAGGGGCGGGGTGATTCTTACTTTTATGATGGAAGGTGTTAAATGATCTTTATTAACTTTTTTTTTACACTTTTTTTTTACACTGTTATAGCCCCCCTTGCTGGCTATTTCACTGCACATACCGATCTCATACACAGATCATTGCCATGCATTGACATGGCAAAGATCAGTGTAATCAACCGTTGATTTGGAGCAGATTTGGAGCAATCAATCGACGATCGGACGCTATGGAGGCAGGTGAGGGGACCTCCCCTCATGTTCTAGCTGATCGGGACATCACAATTTCACCACGATGGTCCCTATCAGCCCAACTGAGCTGCCGGGAAGCTTTTACTTTCATTTTAGATGCGGCGATCAACTTTGAACGCCGCATCTAAAGGGTTAATAGTGCGCAGCACAACGATCGGTGGCACACGCTCTTAGCCCAGGGTCCCGGCAGTCATTAGCCGCCGGGACTGAATCGGTAGGATGCGAGGTCACAGCATGACCCCGCGTTATATACCTGGACCGGGCACAGGGCGTAGAGGTAAGCCCTGCGTCCTTAAGAGGTTAAAAAGGAATGTTTTCCACCGGAGTACCCCTTTAAACTTCCCACTACTATCTTATCTTTCTTACTATCTTTTTTTTATTTTTTATTTTTTTCTATTACTCTGGCTCTATCCCATTACTCTTTGTGTTTCTCCTTTCTCCTCTTTTTTTCTTTTTTCCTGTTTCTTCACTTTTAGTTTAGTTTTTCTTTTTCTTGCAAAGTATTTCCTAGTTATACACTCATGCTTTCTAGATGTTCCCCCACTTATGTGGGTAACTATACTTTAGTTGTGTTTCATTACCTGTTTAGCTGAATGTATATTAAGTACATTACATATGCTATAAGAAGGAACCGTGTGCCCTATTTTTTTCTTGTTGCCTATTCATGCTTTACAGGCCCGCGTGTCTCCTCATCTTTTTCAGCATGCGCATTTTTACTCAGATTTTGTCTTTTTTTAAACTGTGAAAATCTTAAATAAAGAATTGATTTAAAAAAAGCTATATAAATTGGGTATCACCATAATTGTACTGACCCACAGAATAAAAATAACATATTTTTTTACCATAAAGTGAATGCAATGAAAAATTATAAATAAATAATAAATAAATAATAAAAACGCCAACATTTTTTAAATTTTCACACTATTTTGGAGTTTTTCACATAAAATGATGCATGCATCAACAAAGATTTACCACTTATTCCAGACTGGATTTGTCAGGGCCCATGGCTGCCCCAGGACCGCGCGACATGTACTGATTAGGAAAAAGAGGGAGGGGGGCCTTGCCCTCCCGGACTTTCTCTCCTACTATGCTGCTGCTGTCCTTAATCGAGTGCTTGACTGCTTTCATGGTAGACTAACTAAACAATGGGTGGAGTTCGAAGGCTACCTAGCTGATCTAGATTCCAGGTCTGTTCTTTGGCTTCCCCACATCCAGAAATCCCACACTCATATGGCCTCACTACCACCAGTACTGCACTCAATAGTTGGATCGCACTACTCCTACCTCTCCCGCCTTTCCCTGATGGTCCCCTCACACCCCTCTTTCGTAACCCATCTTTCCCGCCAGCCCTCTCCTCCCGCTCATTCCTCTCCTTCTCCAGAGAGGAGGGACCGGTTCTCTCGTCCCAATTGACATCTGTCGACCTGAAACCTTTGCCGTACTTGCTGCCCCTTGCCTCCCCCACTCCGACACGTCTTTCAATACGCGCAACTACGCCACTTTTACCTCTCGAAAAGGAACATGTTGAGACTGCATCGCCCTCTCACGGCTTTTGAAGCTGTGCGCTTCCACACGCCCCGGCCAATTGCTCCGTCAGCGATCTCTATGCCCTGATCTTACACTCTTCCACCCCTGGACCGTTACCATTCTGCAAGGGCTGGGAGAAGGACCTAAACCGTGAGATCTCTGGGAGGGATTGGTCGATGGCGTTTTCCCAATGCCATAAGATATCCACCTCCTGTAAAGCCCAGGAAACTAACTACAAAATCATATCCAGATGGTGCAGGGTACCCACTGTCCTAGCCAAAATGTTCCCTGGCACCTCGGACTGCTGTTGGAGGTGTGGGGAGGAGAGGGGCACCATGCTCCACACGTGGCTCACCTGCCCTGCCCTAGCATCCTACTGGTCACAGGTGCTGCGGACTATTCATCTCATTACTTCGGTGGAGCTCCCAAAGACCCCGGAGATACTACTACTTTCTGTCCTCCCCCCAGACACACCTAGACACGTGAAACATCTACTCTCCTTCCTGTTATTAGTGGCCAGAGTGGTGATCCCCAGACTATGGAGATCGCCCACCCCGCCGTCGTTCTCCTCATGGCTCCAAGAGGTCTCACAGTTAAGCCGCATGGAGGAACTCTTAGCTGACTCTAGGCGAAAATAAGAGAAATACTTCGCGATCTGGCGCCCCTGGTCGGACTTCATGTCCTCCAGAGACTATGAACAACTTTACTTAACCAATTAGACTTACTAAAATGCCCACAATACCCGTAGCCCTTTCCTGCCCACTCCAAAGCTCTCTCTCATTGCCTACACATTTCGAGCCCTGTACTTTCATATCCACCTGGGTGTCGTGGGGACGCTGGATCCACCGCATACACGAGGTACGTACACCTATACTGCTTTGTCCTATACTCTAGTCTCTCCTCTCTCTCTGTCCTACTCCCTCCTACTCTTCCTCTCAGCTCACCCCCCTATGCCCCACCTTTCTTTCTTTTCTTTTTCTTTATCCTTCTCCCACTACTGCTCGGATTGGAGACACGCTATCTGACTCCTGTGCCCTAGCTCTATGTTCTAGTTTCTGACAGGGGAGGGCCCAGTGGCACCTGTTACTGGCCTCCACCATGTTGTGCCACTCTTTCACATAACCCTTCTTTGGTGAGGTGGTGGCCCCTAGTCACTGCCCCTGTACTCTGTTTTGACTGGTTATTGGCTCACAATGTTTTGCATGCTCTCCTGTCTGTGATTGAGCACGCTCAGTTGCTCTTGTGATTGCCTCAGATTGTTCATATGCTTACCTTATTGTATGTTTGTCTTATTTTGGAAATGAATAAAAATTTTCAAACATAAAAAAAAAAAGATTTACCACTTATATAAAGTACAATATGTAACACAATAAAACTATCTCAGAATTGCGTCGCTAAGTAAAAGCATGTCAGAGGTGTTACCACTTAAAGAGACACATGCCAGATCTGAAAAATTGGACTTGGTCCTTATGGTAAAAACAGTCGACATCCTTAAAGGGGTTTACCAGTGCTTACACATCTTTTCCCCTATCCAAAGGATAGGGAATAAGATGCCTGATCGTGACAGCTATCACGCCCCCTCCCGTAGGCTTGCATTGAGGGGCGGAGCATGACGTCACACGGGGGCGGAGGCATAATGTCACACGCCGCCAGCCCGGTGGTCGCCTGTAATCAGTCCCGGAGCGAACACGCTCCGGGGTCTGATTACAAACGGGGTCCTTTGGATAGGGGAAAAGATGTGTAAGCACAGGAGAACCCCTTTAAGGGGTTAATAATAATAATTTTATTTATACACCATCACCATGCCCTGCAGCAGTATACATGTGCAGATTAAATCAAACATAACATAGTAAGAAACCAACAATTCAAACAAAAGATGTGAGGACCCTGCTTACAAGCATCTACAGTCATGAAGAAATCGGGGTAAAAGAAAAAGGTAAAAAGAGCTTGTTTGTACAATATTCCAGCCATCTATTATATTAAATTGGAGGGTGGACTTAAAGGCAGTCGCTTACTATTGAAAAATAGTATCGAATTCTGAAGAATAATGCTGAAGGTAGGGGTGTCTACATGGTAATAGTAAGTGAATAGAAAAACACTATTTACATTCACAAGAGGGTTTGTTCAAGTAGGTAAACAAAAAGAAGGTAATAAAAAGCCAGGTGATATATATTTAAAAAAAAGTTTTTTCCTGGAATGCCCCTTTAAGTTTGTGGTTAGAGATGAGCGAACTTTTGAAAAATTCGATTCTGTCAATTCGCCGAATTTTTCAAACAAATTGGGTTTGATACAAATTTATTTGCAGTAAATCTATATTAAAAACGTCTATTTCTGGCCTACAGAGAGCCTCAATATGTGTGTAGAACACGTTGCTGTGTTCTAACATGCATATGGAGTGTGCTGGGGTAGTGAAATAATTCTGTTATTCAGTATGACATGCAGATTGGAGGCATCACTTTTAGAATCACTGCCGCAGAATGGCAGAATGACAGAGCCTGGAGGTGGCATCAGTATGAGGAGACCATATAGTGGCTAAATGACACAGCATGGAGGTTTTGGCAGCATGAGGAGACCATATAGTGGCTGAATGACACAGCGTGGAGGTGTTGGCCGCATGAAGAGACCATATAGTGGCTGAATGACACAGCTTGGATGAGGCTGATGCATGAGGAGCCCATACAGTGGCTGAATGACACAGCGTGGAGGTGTTGGCAGCATGAGGAGACCATATAGAGGCTGAATCACACAGCCTGGAGCTGGCAGCAGCATGAGTAAACACTAGGGCTTCACAATCCCTAAGATTAAATTATGAATTTTGAAATTTAAATTGAAGATTTATGGTAGCTAGTGCTACCATAAAAATTTTTTAGGTCTAGGCCCAGCAGCATCAGTAAACCATATATTAGCTGAATGACACAGCCTGGAGGTGGCTGAAGCATGAGGAGACCATATAATGTCTGAATGGCACAGCCTGGAGTGGGCAGCAGCATGAGTAGACACCAGGGCTTCACAATCCCTAAGATTAAAAGATGAATTTTGAAATTGAAATTGTAGATTTAGGGTAGCTAGAGCTACCATAAAAAAAAATTAGACCCAGGCCCAGCAGCATCATTAAACCGTATATTGCCTGAATGGCACAGCCTAGAGTTGGCAGCAGCATGAGGAGACACTAGGGCTTCACAACCCCTAAGATTAAAAGATGAATTTTGAAATTTAAATTGAAGATTTAGAGTATTTAGTGCTAACATAACACATTTTGTATTCCAAGACCAAGGCCAAGCAGCAAAAGCAAACCATATATTGGCCCAATGACAAAGCCTGGAGTTTGCTGAAGCATGAGGAGACCATATAGTGTCTGTATGGCACAGCCTGGAGTTAGCAGAAGCATGAGGAGACCATTAAAATGTATGATTTTTAAATTTAAATTTAAGAATTTGAAATTGAACTTTTAACTTCCTAGTTTTAGGTTCCCGGGCCCCGGCGTGTGGGTACAAATCTAACAAGGAGTCACATGTCACATGACAGCACAATGACAGAGCCTGGAGGTGGCATCAGTAGGAGGAGACCATATAGTGGCTGAATGGCACAGCCTGGAGTTTGTGGCAGCATGAAGAGACCATATAGTGGCTGAATGGCATACCTGGAGGTGGCTGACGCATGAGGAGACCATATAGTGTCTGAATGGCACAGCCTGGAGATGGCAGAAGCATGAGGAGACCATTGAAATGCAAGAATTTTTTATAGAAATTTTAGATTTTTTAATTGAAATTGAGGATTTTGAAATTGAACTTTTAACTCCCAAGTTTTAGTGTCCCGGGCCCCAGTGTGTGGGTACAAAGGACCAAATCTAAAAAGGCACATGACATATGGCAGCAAAATGACAGAGCCTGTAGGTGGCATCAGTAGGAGAAGACCATATGGTGCCTGAATGGCACAGCCTGGAGTTGGCTGAAGGATGAGAAGAGACCATATAGTGGCTGAATAAGACAGCCTGGAGGTGGCATCAATATGAGGAGACCATATAGTGGCTGAATCACTGCCTGGAGTTTGTGGCAGCTTAGTGAGAACATATAGTGTCTGAATGGCACAGCCTGGAGTTGGCGGCAGATGAGGAGACAATGGGGCCTCACAATCTCTAAGAATAAAAGATTAATTTTTAAATTTCCTTTGAAGATGTATGGTACCTAGTGCTACCATAAACATATATAGGTAATGTCCTAGGCCCAGCAGCATTACTAAACCATGTAGTTGCTGAATGACACAGACTGGAGCTGACTGAAGCATCAGTAAACCATATAGTGGATGAATGGCACAGCCTGGAGGTGGCTGAAGCATGAGGAGACCATATAGTGGCTAAATGACACAGCCTGGAGTGGGCTGAAGCATGAGAAGAGACCATATAGTGGCTGGATGAGAAATCCTGGACGTGGCAGCAGCAGCATCAGGAGTCCTGAAAGTGACCCGGTGACAGAGTGGTACGGTGGGTGGCAATACCATTAACTGGTGACGAAGGTGGGTTAAAAAAGGTCTGATGCGGAGGAATGCTTGTAACTGGGGAGCATCGCCTTAAATCTGTTTGGCACTATCCATATTTGTGAAGTGTTGGTGTGACACCATGGTCAATCTACTCTCATGCATCAGCCATTGGTGGTTGGAAATCCTGGCTGATCCATGGCTGATTCATGTTCACAAAGTTCAGTCTCTCCACAATTTTCGTGGACAGACGAGTTCTCCTTGGGGTGACAACGGCCCCCGCCGCACTAAACACCCGCTCTGATGGCACACTACTGGCTGGGCAGAACAGCTTTTCCAGGGCAAAGTTGTGCTAGTTGTGGCCACAAATCAAATTTGGCTGCCCAGAAATCCAGTGGATCTTCAAGGTGTGTTGGCTTGGGCATGTCAAGGTATGCCACTACCTGCTGGTTCAGGTCCTGCTCCAGCTATACCTGCTGCTGATGAGTTGCTTCACTATGTGGGTGAAGAAAGCTACTCACCAGCGACTGTAGACTCAAGCTGCTGCTGATCGAGCTAGTACTGCTCCTGCCACCCCACCCCTCCCCAGCAGCCATGGCAGTGGAAGGTGAGCGCAGGGGGCCTCCCGATTCAGATCTGCGAGAGGATGGACTATGGCATCGGCCAACTGACTACATGGGATGCCTCTGTTGTAGGTCATTTTGTCCTCCTTCTCAGTGGGTGTAAAAAAGGCCCCTATTTTGTGGTAGTAGCAAGGGTCCAATAAGGTGGAGATCCAGAAGTCATCCCGCTGCCGAATGGTGACAATTCGGCTGTCACTACTCAAACAAGTGAGCATGCATCATGCCATTTTGTTTTGTGCTAGTGACTTGGAGGGACTCCCTGCCTCCATCTCCACTACATACTGCCATAGAGGGTCTGGGTCCTCTGTCTCACCTTCCTCATAACCCTCTGGCTACTCCTGCTCCTCCTCTTCTGTCAGATTACTAGAAACCCCCCCATTTGGCGAAACCTAAACCGTGCTCCACGGTACCCCTCCCCTTCCTCCTCCTCCAGTTCAGCCCCCACAGGGCTCATGTGGCCATGAGATGTAGGCACCATATCTTGAGTGTCCTGACCAGCCATCGTTTCTAACTTGTGTTGTAAGAAATGAAGCAGTGGAAAGACGTCATTCATCCCGTAATCCTGGCGACTTACTAATAATTTGGCTTCCTCAAAGTGCCTGAGCCAACGGCAGGTGTCACGTATGAGCTGCCACTGGTTCTCATTGAAGTTACACAGGGAAGTACCTCTATCTGCTTTATCATCAAGAAATCGGTGATGGCTTTTCTCTGTTCGTACAGTCGGTCAAACATATGGAGGGTGGAATTCCAACGTGTGGCAACGTCACAAATCACACTATGTTGGGGGATACCATTCTAATGCTGCAGCTGAAGGAGGGTGTGCTTTGCGGTGTACGAGTGGCTGAAGTGCATGCAAAGTTTCCTTCCCATTGTTAGGATGTCTTGCAAATGGGGGGAACACTTCAGGAACCGCTTCACAACCAGATTGAACACGTGTGTCATGCAGGGGGCATGGCTCAGCCTTCCCAGTTTCAGCGCATGCAAGATATTCTTCCCGTTGTCAGTCTCCACGGTTCCCATTTCCAATTTTTGTGGAGTAAGCCATGCTCTGATTTCTTTACGAATGACTTTTAGCAGTTCATCCTGTGTGACTCTTTTTGGCAAGGCAAACCATGTGAAGAACGGCGTGACAGTGCCGTGCCCTGTACACATGGTATGCTGAAGGGCCACTGAGACTTGTCTGGGCAGTGGAGGCTGAGGACATGGTGGAGGATGAGGCGGGGGAGTCGCACACTGTCACAGGACAAATGGCCTGAGAGAGTGGAGGAGGAAGTGACGTGACCTCTCCAATTTGTTGTTGTGGCTCTGCAGGAACCACATTTACCCATTGAGCCGTAAAGGACATGTATTGTCCCTAACCGTAGATACAGCTCCAGACATCGGCGCTGCCGTGCACTTTGGTACACACCGACAGGCTCAAGGACTGGATCACCTTTTTTTCCACAAAATTGTGCAGGGCTGGTACTGCCTTGTTCGCAAAGAAATGACGGCTTTGCACTCTCCACCTCGGCTCGGCACAATCCATCAGTTCTCTGAAAGGTGCAGAGTCCACCACTTGAAAAGTGAGGGACTGCAGCACCAGCAACTTAGACAGGAGCACATTCAGCTTCTGCGCCGTTGGATGAGTGGGCACATACTGTTGTGTCTTGGACATGGCTTCACCGATGGATTGTTGGCAGAATGGCTGACTAAAAGTAGGGGGAGCAGGAAAATCTGACTGAAAGAGGGAGCTCCGTGCCACTGGGTGATGCAGCAGGCTGGACCACTAGATCCGAGCCAAGGTTCTCCCAGGCTGCTTTATGGTGGCGAAGCACATGTTGACGCAGGGCTGTGGTTCCAACATTGGGACCTTGGCCACGCTTCACCTTCTGCCGACATATCCTGCATGTGGCTATTTATACCGCCTCCGGATGCTTGATGAAAAACTGCCACACCGCCGAGCAGCTGATTTTCCCTCCAACAGTCTGCACTTATTGACTGCTACTGCCGCCATGTCCAGGAACCCCTGTTCCTCTACTTCCCGGGAAGGTAGGCTGCCGCGAAGCAGGTGGTCTCCCCTGGGCACGTTTGGCTCCAGAATTTCCACTTCTGCCACCATGCTGGGCAGTAGCCATTTGGCTGGGCAGTAGCTGCTGACTGTCCTCTATTAGATCCTCCTCACTGAATAGTGGAACTGAACTCACAGCATAAGATACTTCTTTAGGGGGGGCAGCATGGGACAGAGGCAATGAGACTCTGGAGGAGAGAGAGTGTTCTTGGGCCATGCCAACTGAGGGTTGTTTCTGAGGAACCCACCGACTGTTGACTGGTGGTGTCAGATGTCACTTGTGATAAACTGGATTACTGTGTTAACCAATTGATGATGGCAGATGGGTTGCTGGCCGAGACATGACTGCTAGCTCATAACGGGAGCACTGGCCTCTCGCTGCGACTCCTGCTGCAACTCGCCCCTAGTCTGCTGCGACCTCTGCCTGAAGGATTTAGGCCTCTGCCACTCCTCCGTGCACGTCCTGGCACTTCTTTGCCTGACATACTTAGTGCGTATATGAGGGGAGTATAATACGCTTCACTACGCTTAAAACAGTATTTGTCTAGAACAGCAGCAGGTGTATACTTTTGGCTGGACTTTCACAGTATCTAGGCCCTTGACAGGTTAGCAGGTACAAAATAGTACACTACTTAGATGTACGTATGCGGTATGCACTTATGAGGGCAGAAAAATGCGCTACACTACGCCTAAAAACTCTGTATTTTTGTAAAACATCAGCCGGTGATTACTTTTGTCTGTCCTTTAACAGTATGTATGCCCTTGACAGATTAATGGGTACAATATAGTACACTACTTACATGTACGTATGTGGTATACAATGATAAGGGCAGAAAAATGCGCTACAGTACCTTTAAAAAAACATATTTTTGTAAAACACCAGCAGTACACAAAAAAAGCTGTGTACTAAACACAAAATTGCCATCTGTCAAAAACTATTAGGAATGGACTGCTAGGTATTATACAGTCTACAGACTAGTATAACCAGCAGATGATTTTTTGTGGAACAAAGACACTGACTGTCTCTGTCTGATACTGAAAATAGGGGGAACCCAATGCCTTTTTTTTTTTTTAATGAAAAAAAAAAAACGCAAAGGGTTCCCTGTATATTCAGTATCAGCCAGATGCCAACAAAGCAGCAACAGCCTGACGTTACCAGGGTGACGTTACCAGCCTGACGTTACCATTGTTACTGGCCCTCCCCAGCCTAAATAACGCCAGCCTGTTACCGCCTAGGCACAGGAGCGCCATTTTTTATGCTCCGGGCCAGCTCCGGGGTACCAGGGTAATAATTGGGGGTTAGCGCCAGCTGTTTTTGGGGCTAACGCTAAGCCCCGGCTTAGTAATTGATTCCGCCTATAAGAAAGCCTCCATTACTAAGCCTGAATATTCAATTTAAAAAAAAAAATACAACACATTATTTTATTTTAAAAAACACTCCCCCACAGCCCTCGTTGACCATTTTATTAGAATAAAAACAAATCAAGTTAATCCGTCGCAATCCATCGAATCCGCTGTAATCCTCTGCATACACGGATATAAAACGAGAAAAAAAATGGGTTAGGAAATTTTTTGCGCTCTCTGCAGGGGAGAGCGCCCATAATGCAATGTCTTCCCAAACAGTGAGCCTCCAATTGGTGCAAAACTACAACTCCCAGCATGCTGGGAGTTGTAGTTTAGCAACAGCTGGAGTCTCCCTGTCTGGGTAGACACTGGCAGAAGGGTCTGTTCACATTATCCAAAACGGACAATATTAACAGAGCCTTATACCCTTACCAGCCTGGATCCCGTCTGTAGCTCCGCCCCCTAATAACATCATCACTAGGGGGCAGAGCTACACTGAGCCGCAGGGACTGGAGGGAGGTAAGGAGAATTCTTTGTCTTCTGTATACACTATATACACTATCTATAGATAGCTATCTATAGATAGCTGTATCTATAGATAGCTGTATATAGTGTATACCGCCCAAAGGGTTAACCTACACTGTCCGGCAGTGTAAGTTAACTCTTTCCTTGCCGGGCTAGCTTAGCGCACAGTTTAGCAAGGGGTTAAGTGAGCCAGCAATGTGTATACTGTATTTACATTGCAGGCTCACTGTAAGTTCTTGCTGGGGCAGTAGATATAGGATGTATATCTACTGCTTAGCATCAGCTGTTCTCCCGGCTCTGTAGCCCTGGGTACAGCCGATCCCGACAGTCACTTCAGGAGGATCACAGGGGTGTCATGAGAAGTGACATCCGCTGTGATCTGTCCCTTACTGCAGGTACTACTGCTCCCAACATGGAGCACACTCTGCTCCATGCTGGGAGCTGTAGTACCTGCATTAATAGACAGATTGCAGCGATTGTCCCTCCTCCTGACACCCGCTGTGATCCTCCTGTATAATGTATAGATGCGGCCGCTCTTCTATGGTCCCCTGCACTGAGGTATATAAACACATATTCATATTTCCCACAGAGTTGTGATTGGCTGGTACCATCTGGCCACTCACAGCTCTCTGCGGGAAATATGAATAGGTGTATATATACGTCAGTGCAGGGGACCATAGAAGAGAGGCCGCATCTATACATTATACAGGAGGATCGCAATGGACCCCGACGATCTTTCAGTTAGTACAGGTAACTACTACTCCCATCAGGGAATAGTGTGTTCCATGCTGGGAGTAGTAGTACTACCTAAAAAATGTAAAAAAGAAAAAAAAGTAAACAAGCTCACACACTACATTTTAATTATCCTCGGCTACATTTTTAGTGCCCTACCCGCCCACATAAATTGATCCCTGTTTAAAAATGTATAATATTTTTGTTATAAAAAAAGATATATTTCGTTAAATACAATTTTTTCCATCACTACTGTATCTTTTTTATTATAATTTTTTAATGGTACCCTACGAAATTTTAATAAAAAAGGTATTTCCATCACTTTTTTTGATCTCTAAAGTCCAATAGAGAATAAAAACCACCTGAAAAAACGCCAAAGTTAAAACACACATGGCGTTTTTCTTGGTGTTTTTAAACTCCCATAGACTTCTATGGGAGGAAAATGCCAAGATTTTCCAGAAAAAACGCCAAAGTCTCAACAAGAGGACGTTTTTTAAAAACTGCCAAGGAGCCCAAAAATACCAAAAGGATTTAAAAAAAAAAAACGCCAAACTGAAAAACGCCAAGTGGATTTGGTATTTTGCAGTTCCCTATTGACTTGCAGCTAACATCTGGCCGCAGCGTTTTGTTCACAAAAAATAAATAAAAAAACCCACCATGTGGCAGAATGGGCGTTTTTACCGGCGTTTTTGTAAAAAAAAACAAGTGGAAACCTAGCCTAACACACACACACAGGCTCTGCGTCCTATAATCCTTTTTCAGTATCTTGTAATGAAGTGAGGACCCAGAATTATGGCTGCCGATTATATAGGGCTGTGACATCACAGGGCTGCTGATAGGCTCATCGTCCTGCATGTGATTCAGGATCATCCCGCCTACTTCGCTTCCCGCCTTGCCTTCCCAGCATTCCTTGCCCCATGTACTGACATGTGGATACGCCATTTTAGATGCCCTGGAGCCTGCACCTCAGTAAATGGAATTTAGTGAAGCAATTTGTGCAATTGAATCGCAGCAATATTCGCATTCATTGCGAATAGAATATCTCCTGAAATTTGCAACAAATTTGGGTTCGTCAGCTTCGATTTGCTCATTTCTATTTGTGGTCCTCCACCATTCTTTGTGGACATCCCAGCATTGAAGACTTGCTTTACCAACACATGACAGCTGCAGTCAATAAATAACCCTAAAGATTACATTTTGTACTCACTAATATCACTGCTGATGGAAAATTCATGCGCATTAAAGGGGTATTCAAGTAAAAAACTTTTTTTTTTCATATCAACTCGCTCCAGAAAGTGAAAGATATTTGTAAATTACTTCTATTAAAAAATCTTCATCCTTCCAGTACTTATCAGCTGCTTAAGTTGAGTAGTTATTTTCTGTCTGACATCTCTGTCTCTCTCAGGAACTGTCCATAGTAGGAGCAAATCCCCATAGGAAATCTCTCCTGCTCTGGACAGTTCCTGAGACAGAGGTGTCAGCAGAGAGCACTGTTGTCAGACAGAAAAGAACAACTCAACATCAGCAGCTGATAAGTACTGGAAGGATTAAGATTTTTTAATACAATTAATTTACAAATCTCAAGAATAAACTGTATTTGTGTATCGGCGCACATAAAAGGAACACACATATGGGAACAAACTTACTAATGCAGTTGGTTTATTAATATCTGGATGAGATAAGAAGATATTGAGGAGTGAGCTGGTGTTGGTTTCGTTCACTAGGCAGAAAAAATAAATAAAGGTATCTGGTAAATACTGTAACAGGTAGACTTACTTCTATCTTTAGAGTTGAGCTATGATGCAGATAGATGCCGACCCCCGCCTCGATGACCGTAATTGGCGGAAAACTTCTGTCTCACTCACTACATATATTTGTAAGATAATCGTGATTGAGTGATTCGAGTATAATACAATCTGCTTACATATACACTGTAAAGTATAAATCTATGTATGGTACCATGTAATAGGCACTATGAGTGGTTAAAGGTACCTGTGGTCTGAAAGCTGGTTTGCATAGATAGATCCACGGAGCGTTGTTTGTCCTGAGTTGCGGTGAAAGATACCAGTGTGCACGATACAATCCACGGAGTGTTATTCGTCCAAAGGTATAGTGTGGGTACTAAAGCACAGTCCTTCCAGGAGCCCCCAGAGGGACAGTATGACAGGCAGTCCAGATAGACAGCGGGTGAAGGCGCCGGGAGATCTGCTCCGGCCGTGAGCGTCTCACCGGTGCGACCACGCTGTGATAGTTTGCAAGGAGATCTGATTACTGAACGTGACGTCACGATTGCAGCTACAGCAAGGCGCAGGAGCCAAAGAATCATCTAACGCGTTTCGGTCAGTACGCTGACATATAATATACAAATCTGTTTATTTTTCTGGAGCCAGTTGATATTAAAACATTTATTTTTTAACTGGAATACCCCTTCAATCAGTATAGGGCCTTAAATGGTTAGTAATGAGACAGGAAGCCAATAGCTCTTTGTTCTCTTACAGTTTTCAAGTGCATGTGCAGGACTGTACTAGCCGTTGGAGCATGAGACCATCAACCATACCTGATGTAGGACTTAATGTTTGCACCATCCAACAGCAACATCTGTATCACCCCTGGCCTGCTGCACTATACTTTCCCCATCCTAAAAATTGTTATTTGGCTGAAAATATCTAAACATACAATTAAATATCATAAGAAAAATTCTATCTATTTTTTTGGCAATGTTTTAGACCACCAGTGCCTGGATTCTTTTTCAACCATATTTTTCATCTGTATTTGCATCTAAAGGGGTCTGTGTCATGATTATCACAATGGCTCAAGACTTCCATGGGAACTAAACATGTTTTGTAGGCTGGCACAATGAAGCGGGGAGTGGATGATGCATTTTAAGTGATAGTACAGTGGTCCCTCAACATACGATGGTAATTCGTTCCAAACGACCCATCGTTTGTCGAATCCATCGTATGTTGAGGGATCCGTGCAATGTAAAGTATAGGCATCTGTACTCACCTGTCCCCGTCGCTCCGGACCAGGTCCTCACCGCTCCCGCTGCTGTTCCAGGGGCTCCCGATGCTGTCCTGCTGCTCCGGTGTCTTCTTCGCGATCCTCCGGTGTCTTGCGCATCTTCTGCAGGGTCCGGGCCTTGCTTTCCGGTGATGGCGTGCGTAGTGACGTAATAACGACGCCGGAAAGCAAGGCCTGGACCCTGGAGAAGATGCGCAAGACACCGGAGGATCGCGAAGTGGACCCGGAGCATCGGGAATAGGTAAGTGAACCTGCTGGGGCACATTACACTGCTCTCCGACAGCAGCTTAAGCATTTTGCGCTGTCGGATAGCAGTTAATGCGATGGCCCCGACATATAAAAGCATCATATGTCGATGCTGACATCGACATGCGATGGCCTCTGAGAGGCCATCGTATGTCGATTTTATCATATGTCGGGGCCATCGTAGGTCGGGGGGTTACTGTACTAATAATTTGCCTGTGCTGCTGCTTATATAATGTCCGGGTTAGTGGCTATTTGGGTTTCCAAGATGTTTAGGTGCAGGTAATGAAGCCAAACAGTATAGCAGCTTAAAGGGGTTATCCAGGCAAAAACTTTTTTTAATATATCAACTGGCTCCGGAAAGTTAAACAGATTTGTAAATTACTTCTATTAAAAAATCTTAATCCTTCCAATAGTTATTAGCTTCTGAAGTTTTCTGTCTAACTGCTCAATGATGATGTAACGTCCCAGGAGCTGTGCATGATGGGAAAATATCCCCATAGGAGCTGCACAGCTCCTGGGACGTGAGTCATCAGAAAGCAGTTAGACAGAAAACAGCAACTCAACTTCAGAAGCTAATAACTATTGGAAGGATTAAGATTTTTTAATAGAAGTAATTTACAAATCTGTTTAACTTTCCGGAGCCAGTTGATATATAAAAAAAGTTTTTGCCTGGAATACCCCTTTAAATTAATCACTGTCTTTTCTGACAGCTGGAGGCATAGTTTCTTGAACAGTATAAGAAGCAGGTAATGACTGTAACAGAGCAATCACCAAAGCTGGTGTGTACATTGATACCTGAAGCATGATCTCTCTAGCTCTTGTGCTTGTTCTATCTGTTTTGCCCACAGCTGGTACAAAAGTCTTACTCCATAACTGGTGCTGCAGTTCCCAACAGCGAGTGAAGGTTTTAATGGTCTGCTGCTTGGCAGCCAAGATCCAAGGCTTGGCCAAAAGCCCATTGAGGTCATAGGGTCTTTCTATGGGGCCCTTGAGAATCTTTCCTCAAAATACTGTATGTCTATGTTTCCTCTGCTTTACATTTTCTCTGCTCTCAGGTGAGACCAGGTTTAAGCGATGTCCAGGACCTTATGCTTAGCATAAGTAAAAATTTCCTAAACTGTTCTGGATCTCTGACTCAGAATGACAGAGGCTAGTGTGTTCCTCTTTACTTCACATGCTACGAAAAACTTTTGCTAACTCCTTGTTCTTCTCAGGAGAGAGGCAGGCTTAGAGGAAAATAATTACTTTTCCCTCTAGTAGGTTCCTATTTATTTCTATGTGTACATGTTTACTCTTTCTCTCTCAGCCCCAGTTATATCTAGTACACATGCAGTTACATTATAAAAACATTGACATTATAAAACTGTGTAAATGTGACACTGCACATGTATGTTTAAAAGCATTTCTGTGATTTTCCTTTTAGGAAAGAGAACCCTTCAACCCATATTTCCTATTATTTCCTATCTTACACAATCTTTCATAAGGAAGGTGATGCCACCTGCTACAACAAACTGGGTATTGGGGACATCTTACAAGTTAACGTATTTAAAGTGATTTAGTATTCTTGTTTCAGCTTCTAATTTTAAGCCTCAGTAAAACTGTTATTTAATTCTACATTATGTATTATTTATTATGTTCTGTTGTAATAGGTGGTAATTATGGTAACAAGTGATAAAAGAAGTTACTGCCCTTAAGCAAGAAGTCATTTGAAGTAAGTGAAACCAGTCAGTGGAAGTGTTTAGTGAGAACCATTCTTCACTCTATATTACAATAATTACATTGGGCAACTTATTACAAGCAAAACATAGACATGAAGCAAATATATCATTAGCTGACATTATTCTGGATCTAATTAAGAGCTACAAACTGTGATACAACTCGCTGTGGAACTGCTGTGTGACTTCACGTATTTTCATAAGTGCGAAACTTTCATATGGTCTTAAAGCAGTGAGCTGGCATGCCTCTGGTTAATTTCAAAATGTCTAGCTCTAGAGTTACAATGTGGTGACAGGCCTCATTGTAGGGATTTATAGGTACACTTTGGACCCCATGCCTAACAAATTAGAGCATTTTCGGTCTCTGTGTTCTCCTCCTTATGCAATAAATCACATACACAGCTTTACAGTGATGCATTGTAAACCAATGAGACATTTAAGCATTGTCTTTTACTACGATGATCTTCCGCATAACTCAAACACAGGGGTCCAAAGATTTGTAGGCGTGTTAAGGCTTTGACTCAGGTGGCATAAACTATCTTAAATGTTTATAAAAGCATCATGATCCTTTAGTTTATTACATTTTTTTATGAAAAAACGTTCATGGGGCTTTGAACTATAGAGATAGATAACTACATAGTTAGATAGGCCTTAGGTCAGCCTAGCACAATGAATTCAGAAAGCTTTTAGACCCTTTTATATCTTCACATTTTGTTCTGTTGCGACCATGTGCTCAAATACAACAAATAATCAAGTTTTCCTTTCTTATTACCCTCAATATCCCATAAAGACAAAACAAAAACAGACTGTTAGAAATCTATGAGGAAAAAATGCGGGAATAAACATAAGTGGCTCTTCAGGTCTTTGAAAATCTGAGGCAAGAGACATCACCCCAACAACCAGCCATGGAAAAGCATATAATTTCCAAAGCATTTGCCGAATTCCTGAGAAATTGAGTTGGATGTAAAATCTGCTCTGTGAACCATAATGATTTTATTTAAGAAATAACACACTTTCTTTTACACAATTTGGTAATACCATTTGAGCATGCATTTTGACACTGAGGCTGTGAGCCATGACGACAATATTCTACAGACCAGATGGAGAAAAGGCTGAAAGTGGATTACGTTAGCAATCCTACAAATAAAGTTGTGCAATAAATATTGAATAAATCACAGATAAAGTTAGAAAGTGCTACCATGTAACAATGCAAACATCAAAGTAAACAGTAAAATTTCCACACATTTAAGGTATAAAAATTTAATATTTGTCCATGTATCCCATCAAGTCAGGAATATAAATTCCGATGAAATTAAGTGAACCAGTCTTTTTAATTTTGGTTTACCTAGTTTATGCATATTGCCCATAAGAACCATGCTGGAAAAACCGACCATTTTACCTGTTTATGCACCAGCCTCTGGCAGTCGGGTTTTCAAAATTCACTCTTCTTTGCTTTTTCGTCAGGTTTTGGACGGAAAAAAAAAAGGTGATTTTTTTTCTTTAAATGTCGGATTCTGTCCATTTTTTGATAAGCCACGCCCCTTTGTAGGGTTTTCTCTAACTCACCTAGTAATTTGTTAGAATGTAGATTCTTTTTTGTCCAAACATGTCGCAAAAAGTGTAGCACAGGCGTGCACCTAAATTTTGTCCACAGAACCCAATAAAAACTGTTGGGTTTGGCTTAGTAAATCAGGCCCATTGTATTGACATACTATACAAGTATTGAAATCCTTTGCTTGGTACCTATTTGAAGCACATATGGCAGCTATTACAGCCTCCAGTGTTCTTGTGTATGATACCACAAGGTTTGCACACCTGCATTTGAGGATTTTCTGCCATTTTTCTCTGTATATCCTCTTAAACTCTGTGGGGGACATTTATCAATGTTTGCTTATGTATTCCTTTTTTTAGTTATTTTTTTCTTACAATTTTTTTTGCTTATGTGCGACTTATTTATCAAATGCTTTCAGCCTGTTGATAAATTTAATTTACTTAAGCAATTTTTCTTTTTTTGCTTTGGTAGTGGCTTTTTCTGCTCCATGTCTGAGCTGGAGTAAATTTAATAGGTTTTTTTTATGTGATGCGACTTTCGCACTTGATAGATCTCTGACCACTGCAAGTCAAAAATCACTTTTTGCTTTGGTAAGCAAGATTTTTATTTTTTGCTTAGGACACTGAACATGCAAAAAGTCGCAGGAAAAAAAGATCGTAGTCGCATGTGCGACTTTTTTGTGACAATTTTAAGCAAAAAAAACCTACTAAATGCTTTGATAAATGTCCCCCTGTCAGTTTGGATGAGGGCTGTAGGTGGAAGCCATTTTCAGGTCTCTTCAGAGATATTCTAATGGATTTGAGTCCGGGACACTCAAGGACATTCACAGAGTTGTCCCAAAGCCACTCCTATGCTATCTTGCCTGTCTGCTCAGGGTCATTGTCACAGATTTTTTAATTTGTCAGAGAAAAATAACTGTCTGGTGTTGCCAATAGCAACCAATCAAAGTTCAGATTTGATATCTTAACAAGCTCTGGTAAAATGAAAGCTGAGCTGTGATTGGTTGCTATAGGCAAAATCTGATTTTATCTCAAACAGATTGATACATTTGGTCATTGCCTTGTTGGAAAGTAAATTATCAGTCCAGTCTCATGTCCAGAGGACTCTATATCAGGATTTTATTAAAAATATCTATGTACTTTGCTCCATTTAGCTTTCCTCAATGCTGACCAGTCTCCCTCTTCCAGTCGCTGAAAAACACTCCAACACCATAATGCTGCCACCACCATGCTTCACTGCAGGGATGTAGAACTTGTGAAGAAAACTGAAAAAAAGAGGACAGTGCCTCGTGTATTACCCAAGACACCAGAGTCCCACATAGGACTAGACAAGGGACGTCTCTTAAGATGGCCGCTCACTGGAGAAAGAGTAAAACTATCATATCATCCCACTGGTGTACTTATCGTAAGTGAGGAACAAACTGCCAAGCCCAAGGTCCAACAGGAGAGGATATTATCTTCTCCCATGTAGTAGTGAAAAGAGCAGTAGAAAAAAGAAAACCTTATCTAGGTGCTGTTCGTAGTTCCATGACAATCAAACCGGAGTATATATGGAAAGAAAGGGCCAGGGGGCACTATATTTATTGATATAAGTTCCAATGAAGCATTCTGGAGGCTTATTCCTCCTTCATCAGATTGGCATACAGGACGTGGTACCAACAGTGCTTTATATACACTAAAATTGGCGCCCACTTAAGGTGGGCAGAGCCAAACACAAAATTTACAGATCCAGAAACATATTTAAAAACAAGTGGTAAATGATTTACATTCTGCTGTATATCTTAATATGAATATGCAAATCATTTACCACTTGTTTTTTTTTTTTTTTAAATATATTTTTATTGGAATTTTTCAAAAGAATAAACATTAATACAAAATGTAAATAAAACATTGAGTCCCTGCGTGGAATACACAATACAGCAAATACATCTAGCGCGGAGCAATCATGTTATAACACAGTTTCAGACCAGATGTAAGGGCAGAAAAATTTTAGATAAGAGCAGGACATTACACTCACAACCCTCGAGACCAGATAGGTATACATATATAGGTAATACCCATACAGAGGCAGTTAAAGAAGTATCCCTGTAGAAACAGAGTTGCTTATCCAACAGTGAACTCCAAACACAGTCATACATTGACAAGCGACTTCTCCCGACCATGTCTTTCCTGAAAGTTCTAGTCGTTCCCTCTATTCCAGTGTCAGTCAGTGGATATGAAGAAATGGTCATAGTGTGGTCAGTCATTTGGAAGACGTAATGCTCCCAGTGTACCCTGAAGTTCTTCCGTATTATACCAGGTAGTGTATCTGAAGGGATACACTACCTCTGCAATCTCAGTGGGGTCAAAGTGGGACACAATGAAAGAACGCCATTTTTTAAAGAATTTCTGCGTCCCCGAGTCTAGGTGTCGTTCCGCATCAATCCTGTCTACCTCCATGAAGCATTTCAGCTGTGAAACTATCATAGCAACATCAGGTGTATGGGCTTCTAACCATGTGTGAAACAGACATCTCAGTGCAACCAGGAGCACAACGTGTAACAAGGCAGGCATACTACCCCCATTTCCCTCCCTCTCCCCAACTTCTGGTGAGCGCAATTGGTGAAAAAGCAGCGATTGGTGGGGGAAAGAAAGTTGAGTGTGCCAGTGATCCCGAATATACGAGCAGACGGTCTGCCAATATTGCATGGTGAATGGGCATTCCCAAACTCCATGACATAGGTTCGTGAAAGGAGCATTACATTTGGGACATCGAGTGATCCTGTCAGGAAATGAGGGTGAGGGAGGTATATTAAAACCGTAAAGCGCAGCATGCGCCAATTTAAAGTACGTTTCTCTCCATCGTTCATTTATTACGTTCTTGCGCACCACCTCCCATCCCGCTAGAATCGTGTCTCCAATATCAGCATCACCCGTCCAACGCTCCCACGTGCTAAACACCCTTTTTGGGTCTATTTTCAAGAGACGAGCGCGAAGGGCAAGGTATAAGGAAGAGATAGTTGCTCTTCTCGTCTCGTCCCCCACAACATCATCGAAGGGATGAGGCAGTGCTTCCCGTGTAAGATCGCGTAGTCGAGAAGAGCAAAACGCGTGCGGTTGATTGGCAAATAGCACATGGGAGCGGGGAAGGCCATATATGTTAAGTATTTCATCAGGCCGCAACCATCTACGTCCCTCAACGTCCATTAAGTCTTTTGTTTTCGTCACCCCCCTAGCGCCCAACGTACTCAGCCACGAGGAGGACCTACCCTGTGGGAATTCCGGGTGATTAAGCAATGGCATATGTTTGGAGAGAAGAAAGGGTAGGTCGAAGCATTTTCGCATTTCCTTCCAGGTGACAATAGTATCCCTCAGTAAGACAGAGCCCTTTACTGCTGTGGGTAGTTTAGTATAGGCGGTGTGTAACAGTGCTGTGAGAGACCAGGGGGCAGCCAGCGCCTCCTCTATTTCCAAATTAGAATAATAGGTTGAGCTATGGAGCCAGTCTATTACGTGTCTAAATATACAGGCTAGATTATATCCCCTCACATTTGGGAAATTGACACCTCCCTCAGCTTTGCATAACATCAATTTTTCCAGGGCTATCCTAAGCCGTTTACCTTGCCATATAAAACGGGTGAATGCTGAGTTTAACTGTCGGACATCGTCATGTTTGAGTAAAAGTGGGAGAGTCTGCAGAGGGTATAGTAGACGGGGGTAGCTGATCATTTTGATCAGATGACATCGACCCAAGAAAGATAACGGTAGGTTTTCCCAGCGTTTCAATTCAGATGTAATTTTTTTGAAGAGAGGTATATAATTCTTGGAGTAAATTGTATCAGGTGTTTTCCCTATACGAATACCCAGGTAAGTTATATGGGATGTGCATACTTTTATCCCCATATCCCCTAGTGACATGAAATCTTTGGTAGGTGACGTCCCTAAGGGTAATAATTCACTTTTAGACACGTTTATTTTATATCCCGTGAATTTTCCCAATTTTGTTAAACAGTCTAGGACTCTGGGAACTTCCTCTCTCGGATCGTTTAGATACAAGAGCACATCATCAGCGAATAGTGATAATTTGATCTCTTTACCGCCCACCATGACACCCCGATATAAGTTCTAGGAGATCAAATAGCATGCTAGGGGTTCTATTGCTAAGTCAAACAACAAGGGCGATAGCGGGCAGCCTTGCCTCGTACCTTTCGCTATGGCTATTGGTCGAGAGAGTATACCCGGTGTGGAGACCCTTGCCGTCAGACCCCGATACATCCCCTGAACGTAGGTAGAGAAGCAGCCCGTGAGTCCAAACTTCTGCAACACCAAGTCTAACCACACTTGTTTTTAAATATATTTCTGGATTTGTAAATTTTGTGTTTGGCTCCACCCACCTTAAGTGGGCACCTATTTTAGTGTATATAAAGCACTGTTGGTGCCATGTCCTGTATGCAAATCTGATGAAGGAGGAATAAGCCTCTGAAACGTGCCTTTGGGACTTATATCAATAAATATAGTGCCACCTGGCACTTTCTTTCCATATACACTCTGGTTTGATTATCCTGGAACTACGAACAGCGCCTAGATAAGGTTTTCTTTTTCTACTGCTCTTTTCACTGTGGGGATGATACTGGGCAGGTGATCAGCAGTGCCTGAGTCTCCTGCAAGTATTCTACCCAGTGTACTCCAGCGCCCTTTTCATACTGTGCTCAGATTGAGTGTTACCCTGTACAGTACTTAGGTCTTGTCAGCTTGAGTCCCTCATTGTCATAGGGGCTCTCCTGCAGTGTCTCCCCCAGTATTGAAGCTAGTGTTACTGTGTATAGACAGTATAATGTTATGTACTATGTGTATAAAGTATAAAGGACCTTTGGAGGTATCACATGTTATGTTAAGGACCTTCGGAGGTATCACATATTATGTTCACACGATGTGTTATGTTACCCAGAGAGCACCAGTTGACCACTTGACCTGCTCAGCCACCCTTTATAAGAGGGGGAGCCATTACAATCTCTCTCTTACACCAGACCTTTGCTGAGGCACAGCCAAGCACAGACCTCAGATCCAGCATCCAGTACACCTGGAGGCATCAAGCCTGCATATGTCAGTAAGTCCAGCCATCTATGTCTACTGTCTCTACCTACAACCAAGTCAAGGTACCAGTCATGTCAATTATAGTCAGAGTGGCTGCATGGAAGTCTGATCCAAAAGTATTGCAACCCAAGCAAGCTGCAGGACCTTTTCTGTGTTACTGGCTGACTCTCTGGGATTCTGGCCTTGCTGTAAAGACTGTAACAACTGTCTGACCTCAGTAAAGCCACCTTTAACCATAACCTCATCGTGGACTCTTTTTGCCCTGCCTAAACTTGGGATATCAGGGATATCGTTTGGGTGGTTACCGATCCCCAAAAACCCCTCTGGCGTCACGAACATTAGGGGTTAATAAAATATTGCCCCTGGGGTTAATACCATCTGCCCCATCCACCTAAACCCTTCATGCCCGGTGGTCACCCCACATCACAAACAGGATACGAGTGTGTGCCTTAACCATTTAACCACAAAGCCACCAGTTAACAGGATACGGGTGTGTGCCTTAGCCATAAAGCCGCAAGTCCTCCCCCTAGTCTTAGTCTGAACTGTGCCCAAAGTAAATTGCATGCAGTTGTGCAAAAGTTTGCGCCAGAAGATTGTACGGGACTGTGTTATTGAAGTGTGTCTTTACCATGGTGCGGATAAAGTAGTGGGGGAGGTGAAAACAAGACTGTTAAATGCTAGTGCCAAGTGTGTGAAGTTAATACCTGAAGGGGTTAAACAGAGTCCGGTGTGTCCCACACGCGGGAGCAGTTGAAGCTCCCCAGCGGTAACGCCTCTTCAGTGTGCGAGCTGGAACTTAAGATCCGCCCCGTGTTGCAGGGGGGGAAGACTTTACCAACCGAACCAAACAGGAAGTTCCCTGTTTGGTCCGGTTCCCGAAATTGAAGGTTTTGGCGGCTGTGTCCAGCTTAGCAATATACTGACAAGCACCCGCTGAAGCGCAGACTCTGCACAAACCAACGATCCTCTGCAACAAGTCTCCAGCCCCGGTGACAGTTAGTGTTAACCCCTCCGTGCCCAACAAAGTCAAGGGGCACTTGCTGCATAGTGGGGGAAATGCTACTCGGTGGGTTCCTGCTAATCAAGAGTTAAACCGCTGCAGTCTATTGCAAAGCATATTAAAGAGACAGCGCACTCAAGTGTCAGCGCACTCAAAACTTCTTAAAGCAGCAGCACACTCAAATAATCTTAAAGTGACAGCGCACTCAAATCTTAAATCAACAGCATACTCAAATCATCTTAAAGTGACAGCGCACTCAAGGAGATTGACAATATGTCAGCACCCAGCTCTCCAGATCAACTCAGTGAAAGTGCGCCTCCATCACCAGCAGCGGGAACATCTCCTACACCAGCCATCGGGATACTACCGGTTCCCCTTGTAGTCCATGTCAACAATGTGGGTGTCCCAGCAACAGCCCCAATATTTTTTGGGAATCCTGTCCATCCTACCTATAATGGAGACCCCTTCACCCTGAGGGATTTCAAGGAGAAGATTCAGATTTTGTTTGTCTATTACTCTCTCCCTCCTAATCAACAGGTGCCGCTGCTCACAGGTCAACTACAAGGACCAGCACTTGAAGAAGTGTGCATCTGGCCATCATCCGAGAAGGCAATGGTAGAGCAGATCTTCCAGGGATTGTACCAGGTATTTGAGTCACATTCTCTGTCAGAGGTACAACTCTGGTTGTATGAAAGATGGCAGAAACCAGGTGAGACTCTGAGAGCTTACGCAGTAGCTTTACAAAATGCCCTATATGGTATCACTCCTGATCAGGGTAACAAGGTATTTATGGACAGTTTTATTGACGGGGCTCTTAATAAATGGGACAAAGCTCAGTTGAGGATGTTCCCAAAATCCCAATTTGTCCTTCCCTGCTTTTAAGAGGCTAGCTATTCTGGTCATAGAGCCCGGGACTGAGTCAGAAGAGAGTTATGCATCTATTTCAGAACGCCTGGGTGCGGCAGCCGGATTTCAGAGTGTCAAACAGGACATTGAACAATTGACTCTCAGGCCAACTTTGAGCCGCCTCTACCTAGGAGACCTATATCTACTCCTGCCCCTTGTCAAGTTAACCCCCGCAGTAATCCACCCAATAGGACCCCAGGGAACCAAAGGCCCTTTTGTATTCACTGCAACAAATCTGGACATTGGAAAGTACAATGTTGGGATTTAAATGGATTTCCCCTGAGGTCACGGACCGGCCCTCAGGAAAGCAGACATCAGGTCCGAAGCCGGAACAAGTCAGGAGTCTCACTATATGTCGCCTTCTGCCCCTATGTAAAAGTCATTGTCGAAGGTATCCAAATGGAGGCGTTAATAGATATGGGGTCACAAGTGTCCACTATAGCCAAAGATGCTTTCTACAAATACTGGAATGCTAATTTATTGTGTGAGCCTGATTATGTTGATTTCAGAATAGTAGCAGGTAATGGGAAACATATACCCAGACATGGATGTTGGGAGCCCACCATCCAGTTGGGGAAGCACATACTCAGGGGACAGGGGATATTGTAACTGATGTGTCTGACAAGGGGTCTGCAGAATTCATATTGGGGATGAATATCATGAGACACTGTTTTACTGACATTGTAGATTCCTTGCATGCCTCTCTCCCCTACATGTCCCCCGCAGGCCAGCAGGCTGCGCAGCACCACTTGAAGGTTCTCCAAACGGAGCAGAAGTTTGCCAATCGTCAGGGAGAAGTTTGCAAAGTGTGAATTCAAGACATCAGGTCAGTGACCTTACAACCCAACACAGAGACAGCCCTTTGGTGTCGTGCATGCCCTGGAGTGAGAAACAAGGACTATCAAGCCCGCTGGAGCTGATACAATTAGAGGATCATCCTCTCGTGTGCGAGCAGCAAGAAGTCTGGAAGGTGGAAATTGTCAAGAACTGGCCTACCCCGCACACAGTGAAGGATGTCCAGAGCTTCCAGGGATTTGCCGGCTATTTCCGCCACTTAATTCCCCACTTCGCCCAGATTGCAGAACTCCTCATAGCTCTCTTACGGGGTATGGCGAAGGAGAACTACAGTGGAAAGTTACCTGTGGAGTGGACCAAGGAGCAAGAGACAGTATTCCAAGCCCTTAAGCACCTTTTAATAGTATCAACCATTCTGGCGTATCCAGACTACACTCAACTGTTCCGGCTGTACACTGATGTCAGCTTTGAGGGTTTAGGGGCAGTCCTATCCCAAGTTCAGGAGGGACAAGAGTGAGTGATAGCCTATACCAGTCATAATCTGCGAGGAGCAGAGAAGAATGATGCCAATTACAGTTCCTTCAAGCTTGAACTCCTTGCCTTTTTATGGGCTTTGACTGAGAAGTGCAAAGATTACTTGGCTGCCACGCCATTCACTGTCTATATGGATAATAATCCGTTGGCCCACCTGAACATGGCCATCCTGGGAGCCATTGAACAGCGTTGGGCTTCAAGGTTGGCAAATTACTACTTCACTATCAAGTACAGAAGCAGTAAGTCGAATGTCAACGCCGATGTACAATCTCAAATGATCCCTAGCGAGGAACCACCTGTTGAAAATGAGTGGGAAGATGTGGAGATGCCCCTGTTCTACCAGAGATTTGTGAGTCAGAATACTGCGACAACCCTTGGAGAGGATGGACCCAGGTCCGAGAAGGTCCAGGAAGACCTATATACCTGGAAGACTCTGCAAAATGAAAGTCGAGTCATGGAGGATCTGTTGGACTACCTTCTGATGAAAAGGGTGCCAATCCATCTATGCCGGGCTCAGGGTGAGTACGAATTGAATAGTCTATGGTGACAGAGAAAGCAACTGTTCATACACAAGGGACTGTTGTACCGAAACTCTTTGGATCCGGTTTCAGGTGAACAACTTTATCAGATCCTGGTTCCCTAAAGGGATGCGGCGATGGTCCTCAAGGCCTACCATCAGTTGGGACACTTTGGAGTCAACAAGAGCGAAGCTACTGTCAGGCAAAGGTTCTACTGGATTGGGATGCGGAGCGACATTGAGAAGTGGTGTGGTGAATGTGCCGTCTGCAACGCCACTAAGAACGGGTGCAAGGATGCCAGAGCACCCCTTCATTCCTTCCAGAGTGAAAAGCCTAACCAGTTGGTCGTGCTAGACCATGTAAAGTTGTCTCATACCCCTTCCGGGTACACGTATGCTCTCACCATGGTGGATCACTATTCCAAGTGGGTTGTTGTCGTGCCAGTTAAAGATCTCACAGCCCAAACCCCGGCCCAGATGTTCTACTCCCATTGGGTGCAGATCCTTGGATGTCTCAGTCTGTCCTAACGGACCGAGGAAGCCCAACCTTCGAGGCCCAACTCTTCCAGGAATTGTGTCAATTCCATGCCTGTAAGAAACTCCGGACAACTGCCTATCACCCTTAAGGGAAGGGGCTCTGTGAACGCATTAATCAAGTTTTCATCCACATGCTGCGAGCAGCGTCTGTGTCCAAACACGAAGAGTGGACCCGGTTGTTATCAGAATTGTTAGAGATCTACAATAACACAGTCCACTGTTCTACTAGATACACTCTGTTCTACCTGATGATGGTCTGACAAGACCAGCTGCCAAAGGACCGGATGTTTGGACTCCAAGCTCCTTTCAACAACTCTCCGCAAGTTTCTATGGAGTCGGTCTACGACCACCAATGAAGGATCAAGGAAGCAAAAGAGATTGTCCACCAAAAATGGGGGAGGCTCAACAGAGGCAGTAGCAGGATTACAACCGATATGCCTCTGCCAAACCTCTCCAAATAGACAACAAGGTCTGGCTGCAGAAGTTCCCGAGGACCCACAAATTGAACTTAGAGCCTTACACAGTGACGGACGTACCCTATCCAGATTCAGATGTGTACGCAATTCAGAAGTCAAAGTACGAGCCACAGGTCGTTCATCGTAACAGAATCAAACTATGTCACAAAGAAGACCTGTCTGTTCTCCCCGTACCTTAACCACCACCAACCAAACCTGCGAGGGAGTATGTGCCTGGAGAAGAGATCCACCAATCCATGGATGTCCCCATGTTCTCTCCCAACCTGCCTGCAGTCTTCGGCCTCATGCCAACTCATGGGCTGGTGCAACCCACTCTAGTCACCTCACCAGCTCAAGTCCTGTCACCATTGACGCCAGTCTATACTCCAGTCTTTAGACCACCTGCCTCACCCATGTCTATGTCCTCAAGTCCAAGCCCTGCCAGTCCAGAGTTACTACCTGCATTAGTCATGGAAGAGGCAGAGTCTGCTGCAAGTCCAATTGAGTCAAGAGCTCCTGAAGAAGGAGGCGTTCCTGAGTCCCAAGTGATGGTGTCCGCCAAGGTCAGATACCAGCCAGATATAACGATTAAGCATCAAGTACAGTAAACAGTAAAGTCGTGTACTACACATACTCACCAGTACACATAAGAGTCATGTACACCTAAAGTACACCTAAAGTTATGTATACTAGGAATGTAACACTCAAAACCACACAGTCCACACCAATGTCATATGTCACTAATGTCAAATGTCATATGTTCTTGTGTTCATGCGCAGGATACTTTCCTGGCCGGAAGGTATTCCTGATGCTCAATAAAGCATGTGATAAATCATAAGGTAACAGAATGTGAAATGTTATCCACACAAAATGTCTAACATAAGAATTGTCTAGCATAGATATAATAAGTGTTCTGGGGAGAAGTGTTTAAATGCCAAGGGACCCAGTAGCCAAGGCATTGGTCAAATGTCATATTATGCATAGTCAAAGTGTTATAGTATGCAAAGTCAAATGTCATGTAATACATAGTAAAAATGTTATAGTATGCATAATACTTAAGAATTTTCCAGTAATCTCTGTTCTCTGTTGAGCAAAAATTCATCAGAGCATGTATGGGCATTTATGGACAATTACACAAACTCTATTGTGTTGTCAGTTTCTGAAACCAAACCACAGCCTGGAAATGGACATTAATTGCAATGCCCCAGGACTGCATTCGGCCCCAAGGACACATCGATCCTTAATCCTGACAGAACCCTTCGTCAATGATGACTGATGTTAAGTAGGGGGATCTGTAATGTCCCAGTATAGGATATAACCCTGTCAGGTTGAGCCCCTCATTGTCATAGGGGCTCTCCTGCAGTGTCTCCCCCAGTATTGAAGCTAGTGTTACTGTGTATAGTCAGTATAATGTTATGTACTATGTGCATATAGCATAAAGGACCTTTGGAGGCATCATATGTTATGTTAAGGACCTTTGGAGGTATCACATGTTATGTTCACATGATGTGTTATGTTACCTAGGGAGCACCAGTTGACCACCTGACCTGCAGCTTGACCTATGGGCTTCTTGCTCAGCCACCCTTTATAAGAGAGGGAGCCATTACAATCTCTCTCTTACACCAGACCTTTGCTGAGACCCAGCCAAGCATAGACCTCAGATCCAGCATCCAGAACACCTGGAGGCCTTAAGCCTGCATATGTAAGTAAATCCAGCCATCTATGTCTACTGTCTCTACCTACAACAAAGTCAAGTTTCCAGTCAAGTCAATTATAGTCAGAGTGTCTGCATGGAAGTCTGATCCAAAAATATTGCAACACAAGCAAGCTGCAGGGCCCTTTGCATGTTCCTGGCTGACTCTCTGGGATTCTGGCCTAGCTGTAAAGACTGTAACAACTGTCTGACCTCAGTAAAGCCTCCGTTAACCATAACCTGGTCGTGGACTCTTCTTGCCCTGCCTAACCTTGGGATAACAGGGATATCGTTTGGGTTGTTACCGATCCCCAAAACCCACTCTGGCGTTGCAAACATTAGGGGTTAATAACATCTTTCCCCTGGGGTTAATACCATCTGCCCCATCCACCTACACCCTTCACGCCCCGTGGTCACAACACAACTTTGGCGTCATCACACACCTGTGTGCATTTTGGGGTAAATTTATCAATAGTGTCTAAAAGTGTATTGCCCATAGCAACCAATCACAGTCCACTTTTTAATTTGGCAGAGCACTAGAAGGAATGAAAATTGAGCTGTGATTGGTTGCTATGGGCAATGCCGATTATGCATTTAGACACTTTTGATAAATTCCTATCATACATTCACAATTTAAACCTTGGGGGAGATTTATTAAAACCCATGTAAAGAAAGAGTGGTGCAATTGACCACAGCAACCAATCAGATTTCATAAAGCCAATGATTATTTCATAAAAAATTAAAATACAAAATAAATAAATAAAAGAAAAGGCCTTTGAAAAATAAGAAATCTGATTAGTTGCTCTGGGCAACTGGGGCCCCTTTCTCCTACTCAAGTTTTAATAAATATCCTCCCTTGATTTTTATTATTAAAAACCTTATACAATGATTAGTATTTACCATATGATATTCTAATACTGCTGTTAATCATTTGTAATTGTACGTTGTTATTTTTTGTGAAAGTGTCCCAAATTGTTTTATTTATAAACTTGTCAAAAACTCAGCTGTGGTTGCAGCCAGTCGCCCTTAGGAGATGGGAATTCTCTGCTTCTTCCAGTTCTTCAGCAGCAGATCATGTGAATACTGGTTGCCCTCAGGCAGAGTTGCATGCTTATGACTTAGGCTGCATTCACATCTCGTTTTTACATTACGGGTGCCGGACATGGCTGGGGAAGGGACAAACCGGGCTCTCCCGTACCCCAGCCGGACCAGCGCTGAACTCTATTTACTTAAATGAGCCGACCGGAGTCAAACTATGACTCCGGTCGGCTACTTTTTGACCCGTATGCGGTTTCCTGACCGGACCTAAAACCGTAATATACAACTATTTTGATAAATCTCCCCTAATAACTGTATCTTTAAAGGAGATATCCAATAGTGAAAAATCTGAAAATAAGTACCTGCCACAGGTTAGACCTTGACTCCATGATGCCACCGCACTTTTCATTATATGTCTGCCCCATCCTGTTTGTATGTTATGCCACTGTGAAAATAGCAGCACTTCCTGGTTATGGAGCCTGATCTTCCATCATCCTCTTCACTCTGAAAAAAATTACTTCCTCTCAAGTCTGTAACATAATGTACAACCCCAAAGCCTGCCCATACCACGCCCTACTCTGCTATATCTCTGCCCTTCTTATTGCTCACCAATAACAGCACTCACATAATGAACCAATCACAGTACTCCTGCTTGAGCCTGAATGACGACGTACACAGCTCCTCCCCTCCCCCGCTCTGTTTACACAGGACCTAATTTATCATGGGGAGGTTTCAAGTTTGCATGGGAAAGCACTGAGCAAGGGGGGGAGAGAGGACGTCCACAGCTCTTCACCTCCATAATGTTTTCAATGTGTGAGGAGACATACTGCACGGGCTGGGGATGATTTCTATATGTGAGGAGACATAGTACACTGCAGGGGCTGGGGATGATTTCTATATGTGAGGAGACATATTACACTGCACGGGCTGGGGATGATTTCTATATGTGAGGAGACATATTACACTGCACGGGCTGGGGATGATTTCTATATGTGAGGAGACATATTACACTGCAGGGGCTGGGGATGATTTCTATATGTGTGGAGACATATTACACTGCAGGGGATGGGGATGATTTCTATATGTGAGGAGACATATTACACTGCAGGGGCTGGGGATGATTTCTATATGTGAGGAGACATATTACACTGCACGGGCTGGGGATGATTTCTATATGTGAGGAGACATATTACACTGCATGGGCTGGGGATGATTTCTATATGTGAGGAGACATATTACACTGCAGGGGCTGGGGATGATTTCTATATGTGAGGAGACATATTACACTGCACGGGCTGGGGATGATTTCTATATGTGAGGAGACATATTACACTGCACGGGCTGGGGATGATTTCTATATGTGAGGAGACATATTACACTGCAGGGGCTGGGGATGATTTCTATATGTGAGGAGACATATTACACTGCAGGGGCTGGGGATGATTTCTATATGTGAGGAGACATATTACACTACAGGGGCTGGGGATGATTTCTATATGTGAGGAGACATATTACACTGCAGGGGCTGGGGATGATTTCTATATGTGAGGAGACATATTACACTGCAGGTGCTGGGGATGATTTCTATATGTGAGGAGACATATTACACTGCAGGGGCTGGAGATGATTTCTATATGTGAGGAGACATATTACACTGCACGGGCTGGGGATGATTTCTATATGAGAGGAGACATATTACACTGCACGGGCTGGGGATGATTTCTATATGTGAGGAGACATATTACACTGCACGGGCTGGGGATGATTTCTATATGTGAGGAGACATATTACACTGCACGGGCTGGGGATGATTTCTATATGTGAGGAGACATATTACACTGCATGGGCTGGGGATGATTTCTATATGTGAGGAGACATATTACACTGCACAGGCTGGGGATGATTTCTATATGTGAGGAGACATATTACACTGCAGGGGCTGGGGATGATTTCTATATGTGAGGAGACATATTACACTGCAGGGGCTGGGGATGATTTCTATATGTGAGGAGACATATTACACTGCAGGGGCTGGGGATGATTTCTATATGTGAGGAGACATATTACACTGCAGGGGATGGGGATGATTTCTATATGTGAGGAGACATATTACACTGCAGGGGCTGGGGATGATTTCTATATGTGAGGAGACATATTACACTGCACGGGCTGGGGATGATTTCTATATGTGAGGAGACATATTACACTGCATGGGCTGGGGATGATTTCTATATGTGAGGAGACATATTACACTGCAGGGGCTGGGGATGATTTCTATATGTGAGGAGACATATTACACTGCACGGGCTGGGGATGATTTCTATATGTGAGGAGACATATTACACTGCACGGGCTGGGGATGATTTCTATATGTGAGGAGACATATTACACTGCAGGGGCTGGGGATGATTTCTATATGTGAGGAGACATATTACACTGCAGGGGCTGGGGATGATTTCTATATGTGAGGAGACATATTACACTACAGGGGCTGGGGATGATTTCTATATGTGAGGAGACATATTACACTGCAGGGGCTGGGGATGATTTCTATATGTGAGGAGACATATTACACTGCAGGTGCTGGGGATGATTTCTATATGTGAGGAGACATATTACACTGCAGGGGCTGGAGATGATTTCTATATGTGAGGAGACATATTACACTGCACGGGCTGGGGATGATTTCTATATGAGAGGAGACATATTACACTGCACGGGCTGGGGATGATTTCTATATGTGAGGAGACATATTACACTGCACGGGCTGGGGATGATTTCTATATGTGAGGAGACATATTACACTGCACGGGCTGGGGATGATTTCTATATGTGAGGAGACATATTACACTGCATGGGCTGGGGATGATTTCTATATGTGAGGAGACATATTACACTGCACAGGCTGGGGATGATTTCTATATGTGAGGAGACATATTACACTGCAGGGGCTGGGGATGATTTCTATATGTGAGGAGACATATTACACTGCAGGGGCTGGGGATGATTTCTATATGTGAGGAGACATATTACACTGCAGGGGCTGGGGATGATTTCTATATGTGAGGAGACATATTACACTGCAGGGGCTGGGGATGATTTCTATATGTGAGGAGACATATTACACTGCAGGGGCTGGGGATGATTTCTATGTGAGGAGACATATTACACTGCAGGGGCTGGAGATGATTTCTATATGTGAGGAGACATATTACACTGCACGGGCTGGGGATGATTTCTATATGAGAGGAGACATATTACACTGCACGGGCTGGGGATGATTTCTATATGTGAGGAGACATATTACACTGCACGGGCTGGGGATGATTTCTATATGTGAGGAGACATATTACACTGCACGGGCTGGGGATGATTTCTATATGTGAGGAGACATATTACACTGCATGGGCTGGGGATGATTTCTATATGTGAGGAGACATATTACACTGCACAGGCTGGGGATGATTTCTATATGTGAGGAGACATATTACACTGCAGGGGCTGGGGATGATTTCTATATGTGAGGAGACATATTACACTGCAGGGGCTGGGGATGATTTCTATATGTGAGGAGACATATTACACTGCAGGGGCTGGGGATGATTTCTATATGTGAGGAGACATATTACACTGCAGGGGATGGGGATGATTTCTATATGTGAGGAGACATATTACACTGCAGGGGCTGGGGATGATTTCTATATGTGAGGAGACATATTACACTGCACGGGCTGGGGATGATTTCTATATGTGAGGAGACATATTACACTGCATGGGCTGGGGATGATTTCTATATGTGAGGAGACATATTACACTGCAGGGGCTGGGGATGATTTCTATATGTGAGGAGACATATTACACTGCACGGGCTGGGGATGATTTCTATATGTGAGGAGACATATTACACTGCACGGGCTGGGGATGATTTCTATATGTGAGGAGACATATTACACTGCAGGGGCTGGGGATGATTTCTATATGTGAGGAGACATATTACACTGCAGGGGCTGGGGATGATTTCTATATGTGAGGAGACATATTACACTACAGGGGCTGGGGATGATTTCTATATGTGAGGAGACATATTACACTGCACGGGCTGGGGATGATTTCTATATGTGAGGAGACATATTACACTGCAGGTGCTGGGGATGATTTCTATATGTGAGGAGACATATTACACTGCAGGGGCTGGAGATGATTTCTATATGTGAGGAGACATATTACACTGCACGGGCTGGGGATGATTTCTATATGAGAGGAGACATATTACACTGCACGGGCTGGGGATGATTTCTACATGTGAGGAGACATATTACACTGCACGGGCTGGGGATGATTTCTATATGTGAGGAGACATATTACACTGCACGGGCTGGGGATGATTTCTATATGTGAGGAGACATATTACACTGCATGGGCTGGGGATGATTTCTATATGTGAGGAGACATATTACACTGCACAGGCTGGGGATGATTTCTATATGTGAGGAGACATATTACACTGCAGGGGCTGGGGATGATTTCTATATGTGAGGAGACATATTACACTGCAGGGGCTGGGGATGATTTCTATATGTGAGGAGACATATTACACTGCAGGGGCTGGGGATGATTTCTATATGTGAGGAGACATATTACACTGCAGGGGCTGGGGATGATTTCTATGTGAGGAGACATATTACACTGCAGGGGCTGGGGATGATTTCTATATGTGAGGAGACATATTACACTGCACGGGCTGGGGATGATTTCTATATGTGAGGAGACATATTACACTGCACGGGCTGGGGATGATTTCTATATGTGAGGAGACATATTACACTGCACGGGCTGGGGATGATTTCTATATGTGAGGAGACATACTCCACTGCACGGGCTGGGGATGATTTCTATATGTGAGGAGACATATTACACTGCAGGGGCTGGGGATGATTTCTATATGTGAGGAGAAATATTACACTGCACGGGCTGGGGATGATTTCTATATATGAGGGGACATATTACACTGCACGGGCTGGGGATGATTTCTATATGTGAGGAGACATATTACACTGCAGGGGCTGGGGATGATTTCTATATGTGTGGAGACATATTACACTGCAGGGGATGGGGATGATTTCTATATGTGAGGAGACATATTACACTGCAGGGGCTGGGGATGATTTCTATATGTGAGGAGACATATTACACTGCACGGGCTGGGGATGATTTCTATATGTGAGGAGACATATTACACTGCACGGGCTGGGGATGATTTCTATATGTGAGGAGACATATTACACTGCAGGGGCTGGGGATGATTTCTATATGTGAGGAGACATATTACACTGCACGGGCTGGGGATGATTTCTATATGTGAGGAGACATATTACACTGCACGGGCTGGGGATGATTTCTATATGTGAGGAGACATATTACACTGCAGGGGCTGGGGATGATTTCTATATGTGAGGAGACATATTACACTGCAGGGGCTGGGGATGATTTCTATATGTGAGGAGACATATTACACTACAGGGGCTGGGGATGATTTCTATATGTGAGGAGACATATTACACTGCAGGGGCTGGGGATGATTTCTATATGTGAGGAGACATATTACACTGCAGGGGCTGGGGATGATTTCTATATGTGAGGAGACATATTACACTGCAGGGGCTGGGGATGATTTCTATATGTGAGGAGACATATTACACTGCAGGGGCTGGGGATGATTTCAATGTGAGGAGACATATTACACTGCAGGGGCTGGGGATGATTTCTATATGTGAGGAGACATATTACACTGCACGGGCTGGGGATGATTTCTATATGTGAGGAGACATATTACACTGCACGGGCTGGGGATGATTTCTATATGTGAGGAGACATATTACACCGCACGGGCTGGGGATGATTTCTATATGTGAGGAGACATATTACACTGCACGGGCTGGGGATGATTTCTATATGTGAGGAGACATATTACACTGCACGGGCTGGGGATGATTTCTATATGTGAGGAGACATATTACACTGCACGGGCTGGGGATGATTTCTATATGTGAGGAGACATATTACACTGCAGGGGCTGGGGATGATTTCTATATGTGAGGAGACATATTACACTGCAGGGGCTGGGGATGATTTCTATATGTGAGGAGACATATTACACTGCAGGGGCTGGGGATGATTTCTATTTGTGAGGAGACATATTACACTGCAGGGGCTGGGGATAATTTCTATATGTGAGGAGACATATTACACTGCAGGGGCTGGGGATGATTTCTATATGTGAGGAGACATATTACACTGCAGGGGCTGGGGATGATTTCTATATGTGAGGAGACATATTACACTGCAGGGGCTGGGGATGATTTCTATATGTGAGGAGACATATTACACTGCATGGGCTGAGGATGATTTCTATATGTGAGGAGACATATTACACTGCAGGGGCTGGGGATGATTTCTATATGTGAGGAGACATATTACACTGCAGGGGCTGGGGATGATTTCTATATGTGAGGAGACATATTACACTGCATGGGCTGGGGATGATTTCTATATGTAGAGAGACATATTACACTGCAGGGGCTGGGGATGATTTCTCTATGTGAGGAGACATATTACACTGCACGGGCTGGGGATGATTTCTATATGTGAGGAGACATATTACACTGCAGGGGCTGGGGATGATTTCTATATGTGAGGAGACATATTACACTGCAGGGGCTGGGGATGATTTCTATATGTGAGGAGACATATTACACTGCAGGGGCTGGGGATGATTTCGATATGTGAGGAGACATATTACACTGCAGGGGCTGGGGATGATTTCTATATGTGAGAAGACATATTACACTGCAGGGGCTGGGGATGATTTCTATATGTGAGGAGACATATTACACTGCACGGGCTGGGGATAATTTCTATATGTGAGGAGACATATTACACTGCCGGGGCTGGGGATGATTTCTATATGTGAGGAGACATATTACACTGCAGGGGCTGGGGATGATTTCTATATGTGAGGAGACATATTACACTGCAGGGGCTGGGGATGATTTCTATATGTGAGGAGACATACTGCACTGCAGGGGCTGGGGATGATCTCTATATGTGAGGAGACATAGTGCACTGCAGGGGCTGGGGATGATTTCTATATGTGAGGAGACATATTACACTGTAGGGGCTGGGGATGATTTCTATATGTGAGGAGACGTATTACACTGCAGGGGCTGGGGATGATTTCTATATGTGAGGAGACATATTACACTGCAGGGGCTGGGGATGATTTCTATATGTGAGGAGACATACTACACTGTAGGGGCTGGAGATGATTTCTATATGTGAGGAGACATACTGCACTGCAGGGGCTGGGGATGATTTCTATATGTGAGGAGACATATTACACTGCAGGGGCTGGGGATGATTTCTATATGTGAGGAGACATATTACACTGCATGGACTGGGGATGATTTCTATATGTGAGGAGACATATTACACTGCAGGGGCTGGGGATGATTTCTATATGTGAGGAGACATATTACACTGCAGGGGCTGGGGATGATTTCTATATGTGAGGAGACATATTACACTGCACGGGCTGGGGATGATTTCTATATGTGAGGAGACATATTACACTGCAGGGGCTGGGGATGATTTCTCTATGTGAGGAGACATATTACACTGCTGGGGATGGGGATGATTTCTATATGTGAGGAGACATACTGCAATGCAGGGGCTGGGGATGATTTCTATATGTGAGGAGTCATACTGCACTGCAGGGGCTGGGGATGATTTCTATATGTGAGGAGACATATTACACTGCAGGGGCTGGGGATGATTTATATATGTGAGGAGACATATTACACTGCCGGGGCTGGGGATGATTTCTATATGTGAGGAGACATGCTGCACTGCAGGGGCTGGGGATGATTTCTATATGTGAGGAGACATACTGCACTGCAGGGGCTGGGGATGATTTCTATATGTGAGGAGACATATTACACTGCACGGGCTGGGGATGATTTCTATATGTGAGGAGACATATTACACTGCAGGGGCTGGGGATGATTTCTATATGTGAGGAGACATATTACACTGCAGGGGCTGGGGATAATTTCTATATGTGAGGAGACATATTACGCTGCACGGGCTGGGGATGATTTCTATATGTGAGGAGACATATTACACTGCAGGGGCTGGGGATGATTTCTATATGTGAGGAGTCATACTGCACTGCAGGGGCTGGGGATGATTTCTATATGTGAGGAGACATATTACACTGCAGGGGCTGGGGATGATTTCTATATGTGAGGAGACATATTACACTGCCGGGGCTGGGGATGATTTCTATATGTGAGGAGACATGCTGCACTGCAGGGGCTGGGGATGATTTCTATATGTGAGGAGACATACTGCACTGCTGGGGATGGGGATGATTTCTATGTGTGAGGAGACATACTGCAATGCAGGGGCTGGGGATGATTTCTATATGTGAGGAGTCATACTGCACTGCAGGGGCTGGGGATGATTTCTATGTGTGAGGAGACATATTACACTGCAGGGGCTGGGGATGATTTATATATGTGAGGAGACATATTACACTGCCGGGGCTGGGGATGTTTTCTATATGTGAGGAGACATGCTGCACTGCAGGGGCTGGGGATGATTTCTATATGTGAGGAGACATACTGCACTGCAGGGGCTGGGGATGATTGCTATATGTGAACAGACATATTACACTGCACGGGCTGGGGATGATTTCTATATGTGAGGAGACATATTACACTGCAGGGGCTGGGGATGATTTCTATATGTGAGGAGACATATTACACTGTAGGGGCTGGGGATGATTTCTATATGTGAGGAGACATATTACACTGCACGGGCTGGGGATGATTTCTATATGTGAGGAGACATATTACACTTCAGGGGCTGGGGATGATTTCTATATGTGAGGAGACATACTACACTGTAGGGGCTGGAGATGATTTCTATATGTGAGGAGACATACTGCACTGCACGGGCTGTGGATGATTTCTATATGTGAGGAGACATATTACACTGCAGGGGCTGGGGATGATTTCTATATGTGAGGAGACATATTACACTGCATTGGCTGGGGATGATTTCTATATATGAGGAGACATATTACACTGCAGGGGCTGGGGATGATTTCTATATGTGAGGAGACATATTACACTGCAGGGGCTGGGGATGATTTCTATATGTGAGGAGACATATTACACTGCACGGGCTGGGGATGATTTCTATATGTGAGGAGACATATTACACTGCAGGGGCTGGGGATGATTTCTCTATGTGAGGAGACATATTACACTGCTGGGGATGGGGATGATTTCTATATGTGAGGAGACATACTGCAATGCAGGGGCTGGGGATGATTTCTATATGTGAGGAGTCATACTGCACTGCAGGGGCTGGGGATGATTTCTATATGTGAGGAGACATATTACACTGCAGGGGCTGGGGATGATTTATATATGTGAGGAGACATATTACACTGCCGGGGCTGGGGATGATTTCTATATGTGAGGAGACATATTACACTGCAGGGGCTGGGGATGATTTCTATATGTGAGGAGACATACTGCACTGCAGGGGCTGGGGATGATTTCTATATGTGAGGAGACATATTACACTGCACGGGCTGGGGATGATTTCTATATGTGAGGAGACATACTGCAATGCAGGGGCTGGGGATGATTTCTATATGTGAGGAGTCATACTGCACTGCAGGGGCTGGGGATGATTTCTATATGTGAGGAGACATATTACACTGCAGGGGCTGGGGATGATTTATATATGTGAGGAGACATATTACACTGCCGGGGCTGGGGATGATTTCTATATGTGAGGAGACATATTACACTGCAGGGGCTGGGGATGATTTCTATATGTGAGGAGACATACTGCACTGCAGGGGCTGGGGATGATTTCTATATGTGAGGAGACATATTACACTGCACGGGCTGGGGATGATTTCTATATGTGAGGAGACATATTACACTGCAGGGGCTGGGGATGATTTCTATATGTGAGGAGACATATTACACTGCAGGGGCTGGGGATAATTTCTATATGTGAGGAGACATATTACGCTGCACGGGCTGGGGATGATTTCTATATGTGAGGAGACATATTACACTGCAGGGGCTGGGGATGATTTCTCTATGTGAGGAGTCATACTGCACTGCAGGGGCTGGGGATGATTTCTATATGTGAGGAGACATATTACACTGCAGGGGCTGGGGATGATTTCTATATGTGAGGAGACATATTACACTGCACGGGCTGGGGATGATTTCTATATGTGAGGAGACATATTACACTGCAGGGGCTGGGGATGATTTCTCTATGTGAGGAGACATATTACACTGCTGGGGATGGGGATGATTTCTATATGTGAGGAGACATACTGCAATGCAGGGGCTGGGGATGATTTCTATATGTGAGGAGTCATACTGCACTGCAGGGGCTGGGGATGATTTCTATATGTGAGGAGACATATTACACTGCAGGGGCTGGGGATGATTTATATATGTGAGGAGACATATTACACTGCCGGGGCTGGGGATGATTTCTATATGTGAGGAGACATATTACTCTGCAGGGGCTGGGGATGATTTCTATATGTGAGGAGACATACTGCACTGCAGGGGCTGGGGATGATTTCTATATGTGAGGAGACATATTACACTGCACGGGCTGGGGATGATTTCTATATGTGAGGAGACATACTGCAATGCAGGGGCTGGGGATGATTTCTATATGTGAGGAGTCATACTGCACTGCAGGGGCTGGGGATGATTTCTATATGTGAGGAGACATATTACACTGCAGGGGCTGGGGATGATTTATATATGTGAGGAGACATATTACACTGCCGGGGCTGGGGATGATTTCTATATGTGAGGAGACATATTACACTGCAGGGGCTGGGGATGATTTCTATATGTGAGGAGACATACTGCACTGCACGGGCTGGGGATGATTTCTATATGTGAGGAGACATATTACACTGCAGGGGCTGGGGATGATTTCTATATGTGAGGAGACATATTACACTGCAGGGGCTGGGGATAATTTCTATATGTGAGGAGACATATTACGCTGCACGGGCTGGGGATGATTTCTATATGTGAGGAGACATATTACACTGCAGGGGCTGGGGATGATTTCTCTATGTGAGGAGTCATACTGCACTGCAGGGGCTGGGGATGATTTCTATATGTGAGGAGACATATTACACTGCAGGGGCTGGGGATGATTTATATATGTGAGGAGACATATTACACTGCCGGGGCTGGGGATGATTTCTATATGTGAGGAGACATGCTGCACTGCAGGGGCTGGGGATGATTTCTATATGTGAGGAGACATACTGCACTGCAGGGGCTGGGGATGATTTCTATATGTGTGGAGACATATTAAACTGCACGGGCTGGGGATGATTTCTATATGTGAGGAGACATATTACACTGCAGGGGCTGGGGATGATTTCTATATGTGAGGAGACATATTACACTGCAGGGGCTGGGGATGATTTCTATATGTGAGGAGACATATTACACTGCAGGGGCTGGGGATGATTTCTATATGTGAGGAAACATATTACACTGCAGGGGCTGGGGATGATTTCTATATGTGAGGAGACATATTAAACTGCAGGGGCTGGGGATGATTTCTATATGTGAGGAGACATATTACACTGCAGTGGCTGGGGATGATTTCTATATGTGAGGAGACATATTACACTGCAGGGGCTGGGGATGATTTCTATATGTGAGGAGACATATTACACTGCAGGGGCTGGGGATGATTTATATATGTGAGGAGACATATTACACTGCAGGGGCTGGGGATGATTTCTATATGTGAGGAGACATATTACACTGCACGGGTTGGGGATGATTTCTATATGTGAGGAGACATATTACACTGCAGGGGCTGGGGATGATTTCTATATGTCAGGAGACATATTACACTGCAGGGGCTGGGGATGATTTCTATATGTGAGGAGACATATTGCACTGCAGGGGCTGGGGATGATTTCTATATGTGAGGAGACATATTACACTGCAGGGGCTGGGGATGATTTCTATATGTGAGGAGACATATTACACTGCACGGGCTGGGGATGATTTCTATATGTGAGGAGACATATTACACTGCAGGGGCTGGGGATGATTTCTCTATGTGAGGAGACATATTACACTCCTGGGGATGGGGATGATTTCTATATGTGAGGAGACATACTGCAATACAGGGGCTGGGGATGATTTCTATATGTGAGGAGTCATACTGCACTGCAGGGGCTGGGGATGATTTCTATATGTGAGGAGACATATTACACTGCAGGGGCTGGGGATGATTTATATATGTGAGGAGACATATTACACTTCCGGGGCTGGGGATGATTTCTATATGTGAGGAGAAATGCTGCACTGCAGGGGCTGGGGATGATTTCTATATGTGAGGAGACATACTGCACTGCAGGGGCTGGGGATGATTTCTATATGTGAGGAGACATATTACACTGCAGGGGCTGGGGATGATTTCTATATGTGAGGAGACATATTACACTGCATGGGCTGGGGATGATTTCTATATGTGAGGAGACATATTACACTGCAGTGGCTGGGGATGATTTCTATATGTGAGGAGACATATTACACTGCAGGGGCTGGGGATGATTTATATATGTGAGGAGACATATTACACTGCAGGGGCTGGGGATGATTTCTATATGTGAGGAGACATACTACACTGTAGGGGCTGGGGATGATTTCTATATGTGAGGAGACATACTGCACTGCACGGGCTGGGGATGATTTCTATATGTGAAGAGACATATTACACTGCAGGGGCTGGGGATGATTTCTATATGTGAGGAGACATATTACACTGCATGGGCTGGTGATGATTTCTATATGTGAGGAGACATATTACACTGCAGGGGCTGGGGATGATTTCTATATGTGAGGAGACATATTACACTGCACGGGCTGGGGATGATTTCTATATGTGAGGAGACATATTACACTGCACGGGCTGGGGATGATTTCTATATGTGAGGAGACATATTACACTGCACGGGCTGGGGATGATTTCTATATGTGAGGAGTCATACTGCACTGCCGGGGCTGGGGATGATTTCTATATGTGAGGAGACATATTACACTGCACGGGCTGGGGATGATTTCTATATGTGAGGAGACATATTACACTGCAGGGGCTGGTCATGATTTCTATATGTGAGGAGACATATTACACTGCAGGGGCTGGGGATGATTTCTATATGTGAGGAGACATATTACACTGCAGGGGCTGGGGATGATTTCTATATGTGAGGAGACATATTACACTGCAGGGGCTGGGGATGATTTCTATATGTGAGGAGACATATTACACTGCAGTGGCTGGGGATGATTTCTATATGTGAGGAGACATATTACACTGCAGGGGCTGGGGATGATTTCTATATGTGAGGAGACATATTACACTGCATGGGCTGGTGATGATTTCTATATGTGAGGAGACATATTACACTGCAGGGGCTGGGGATGATTTCTATATGTGAGGAGACATATTACACTGCAGGGGCTGGGGATGATTTCTATATGGGAGGAGACATATTACACTGCAGGGGCTGGGGATGATTTCTATATGTGAGGAGACATATTACACTGCAGGGGCTGGGGAGGATTTCTATATGTGAGGAGACATATTACACTGCAGGGGCTGGGGATGATTTCTATATGTGAGGAGACATATTACACTGCACGGGCTGGGGATGATTTCTATATGTGAGGAGACATACTGCACTGCAGGGGATGATTTCTATATGTGAGGAGACCTATTACACTGCACGGGCTGGGGATGATTTCTATATGTGAGGAGACATATTACACTGCAGGGGCTGAGGATGATTTCTATATGTGAGGAGACATATTACACTGCAGGGGCTGGGGATGATTTCTATATGTGAGGAGACATATTACACTGCAGGGGCTGAGGATGATTTCTATATGTGAGGAGACATATTACACTGCAGGGGCTGGGGATGATTTCTATATGTGAGGAGACATATTACACTGCAGGGGCTGGGGATGATTTCTATATGTGAGGAGACATATTACACTGTAGGGGCTGGGGATGATTTCTATATGTGAGGAGACATATTACACTGCAGGGCTTGGGGATGATTTCTATATGTGTGGAGACATATTACACTACAGGGGCTGGGGATGATTTCTATATGTGAGGAGACATACTACACTGCCGGGGCTGGGGATGATTTCTATATGTGAGGAGACATATTACACTGCAGGGGCTGGGGATGATTTCTATTTGTGAGGAGACATACTACACTGTAGGGGCTGGGGATGATTTCTATATGTGAGGAGACATATTACACTGCAGGGGCTGGGGATGATTTCTATATGTGAGGAGACATACTGCACTGCAGGGGCTGGGGATGATTTCTATATGTGAGGAGACATATTACACTGCAGGGCCTGGGGATGATTTCTATATGTGTGGAGACATATTACACTACAGGGGCTGGGGATGATTTCTATATGTGAGGAGACATATTACACTGCAGGGGCTGGGGATGATTTCTATATGTGAGGAGACATATTACACTGCAGGGGCTGGGGATGATTTCTATATGTGAGGAGACATATTACACTGCAGGGGCTGGGGATGATTTCTATATGTGAGGAGACATATTACACTGCAGCGGCTGGGGATGATTTCTATATGTGAGGAGACATATTACACTGCAGGGGCTGGGGATGATTTCTATATGTGAGGAGACATATTACACTGCAGGGGCTGGGGATGATTTCTATATGTGAGGAGACATATTACACTGCAGGGGCTGGGGATGATTTCTATATGTGAGGAGACATATTACACTGCAGGGGCTGGGGATGATTTCTATATGTGAGGAGACATATTACACTGCAGGGGCTGGGGATGATTTCTATATGTGAGGAGACATATTACACTGCAGGGGCTGGGGATGATTTCTATATGTGAGGAGACATATTACACTGCAGGGGCTGGGGATGATTTCTGTATGTGAGGAGACATATTACACTGCATGGGCTGAGGATGATTTCTATATGTGAGGAGACATATTACACTGCAGGGGCTGGGGATGATTTCTATATGTGAGGAGACATATTACACTGCAGGGGCTGGGGATGATTTCTATATGTGAGGAGACATACTGCACTGCAGGGGCTGGGGATGATTTCTATATGTGAGGAGACATATTACACTGCAGGGGCTGGGGATGATTTCTATATGTGAGGAGACATATTACACTGCACGGGCTGGGGATGATTTCTATATGTGAGGAGACATACTGCACTGCAGGGGCTGGGGATGATTTCTATATGTGAGGAGACATATTACACTGCATGGGCTGGGGATGATTTCTATATGTGAGGAGACATACTGCACTGCAGGGGCTGGGGATGATTTCTATATGTGAGGAGACATATTACACTGCAGGGGCTGGGGATGATTTCTATATGTGAGGAGACATATTACACTGCAGGGGCTGGGGATGATTTCTATATGTGAGGAGACATATTACACTGCAGTGGCTGGGGATGATTTCTATATGTGAGGAGACATATTACACTGCAGGGGCTGGGGATGATTTCTATATGTGAGGAGACATATTACACTGCATGGGCTGGTGATGATTTCTATATGTGAGGAGACATATTACACTGCAGGGGCTGGGGATGATTTCTATATGTGAGGAGACATATTACACTGCAGGGGCTGGGGATGATTTCTATATGGGAGGAGACATATTACACTGCAGGGGCTGGGGATGATTTCTATATGTGAGGAGACATATTACACTGCAGGGGCTGGGGATGATTTCTATATGTGACTAGACATATTACACTGCAGGGGCTGGGGATGATTTCTATATGTGAGGAGACATATTACACTGCACGGGCTGGGGATGATTTCTATATGTGAGGAGACATACTGCACTGCAGGGGATGATTTCTATATGTGAGGAGACCTATTACACTGCACGGGCTGGGGATGATTTCTATATGTGAGGAGACATATTACACTGCAGGGGCTGGGGATGATTTCTATATGTGAGGAGACATATTACACTGCAGGGGCTGGGGATGATTTCTATATGTGAGGAGACATATTACACTGCAGGGGCTGGGGATGATTTCTATATGTGAGGAGACATATTACACTGTAGGGGCTGGGGATGATTTCTATATGTGAGGAGACATATTACACTGCAGGGCTTGGGGATGATTTCTATATGTGTGGAGACATATTACACTACAGGGGCTGGGGATGATTTCTATATGTGAGGAGACATACTACACTGCCGGGGCTGGGGATGATTTCTATATGTGAGGAGACATATTACACTGCAGGGGCTGGGGATGATTTCTATTTGTGAGGAGACATACTACACTGTAGGGGCTGGGGATGATTTCTATATGTGAGGAGACGTATTACACTGCAGGGGCTGGGGATGATTTCTATATGTGAGGAGACATACTGCACTGCAGGGGCTGGGGATGATTTCTATATGTGAGGAGACATATTACACTGCAGGGCCTGGGGATGATTTCTATATGTGTGGAGACATATTACACTACAGGGGCTGGGGATGATTTCTATATGTGAGGAGACATATTACACTGCAGGGGCTGGGGATGATTTCTATATGTGAGGAGACATACTGCACTGCAGGGGCTGGGGATGATTTCTATATGTGAGGAGACATATTACACTGCATGGGCTGGGGATGATTTCTATATGTGAGGAGACATACTGCACTGCAGGGGCTGGGGATGATTTCTATATGTGAGGAGACATATTACACTGCAGGGGCTGGGGATGATTTCTATATGTGAGGAGACATATTACACTGCAGGGGCTGGGGATGATTTCTATATGTGAGGAGACATATTACACTGCAGTGGCTGGGGATGATTTCTATATGTGAGGAGACATATTACACTGCAGGGGCTGGGGATGATTTCTATATGTGAGGAGACATATTACACTGCATGGGCTGGTGATGATTTCTATATGTGAGGAGACATATTACACTGCAGGGGCTGGGGATGATTTCTATATGTGAGGAGACATATTACACTGCAGGGGCTGGGGATGATTTCTATATGGGAGGAGACATATTACACTGCAGGGGCTGGGGATGATTTCTATATGTGAGGAGACATATTACACTGCAGGGGCTGGGGATGATTTCTATATGTGACTAGACATATTACACTGCAGGGGCTGGGGATGATTTCTATATGTGAGGAGACATATTACACTGCACGGGCTGGGGATGATTTCTATATGTGAGGAGACATATTACACTGCAGGGGCTGGGGATGATTTCTATATGTGAGGAGACATATTACACTGCAGGGGCTGGGGATGATTTCTATATGTGAGGAGACATACTGCACTGCAGGGGCTGGGGATGATTTCTATATGTGAGGAGACATATTACACTGCAGGGGCTGGGGATGATTTCTATATGTGAGGAGACATATTACACTGCACGGGCTGGGGATGATTTCTATATGTGAGGAGACATACTGCACTGCAGGGGCTGGGGATGATTTCTATATGTGAGGAGACATATTACACTGCATGGGCTGGGGATGATTTCTATATGTGAGGAGACATACTGCACTGCAGGGGCTGGGGATGATTTCTATATGTGAGGAGACATATTACACTGCAGGGGCTGGGGATGATTTCTATATGTGAGGAGACATATTACACTGCAGGGGCTGGGGATGATTTCTATATGTGAGGAGACATATTACACTGCAGTGGCTGGGGATGATTTCTATATGTGAGGAGACATATTACACTGCAGGGGCTGGGGATGATTTCTATATGTGAGGAGACATATTACACTGCATGGGCTGGTGATGATTTCTATATGTGAGGAGACATATTACACTGCAGGGGCTGGGGATGATTTCTATATGTGAGGAGACATATTACACTGCAGGGGCTGGGGATGATTTCTATATGGGAGGAGACATATTACACTGCAGGGGCTGGGGATGATTTCTATATGTGAGGAGACATATTACACTGCAGGGGCTGGGGATGATTTCTATATGTGACTAGACATATTACACTGCAGGGGCTGGGGATGATTTCTATATGTGAGGAGACATATTACACTGCACGGGCTGGGGATGATTTCTATATGTGAGGAGACATACTGCACTGCAGGGGATGATTTCTATATGTGAGGAGACCTATTACACTGCACGGGCTGGGGATGATTTCTATATGTGAGGAGACATATTACACTGCAGGGGCTGGGGATGATTTCTATATGTGAGGAGACATATTACACTGCAGGGGCTGGGGATGATTTCTATATGTGAGGAGACATATTACACTGCATGGGCTGGTGATGATTTCTATATGTGAGGAGACATATTACACTGCAGGGGCTGGGGATGATTTCTATATGTGAGGAGACATATTACACTGCACGGGCTGGGGATGATTTCTATATGTGAGGAGACATATTACACTGCACGGGCTGGGGATGATTTCTATATGTGAGGAGACATATTACACTGCACGGGCTGGGGATGATTTCTATATGTGAGGAGTCATACTGCACTGCCGGGGCTGGGGATGATTTCTATATGTGAGGAGACATATTACACTGCACGGGCTGGGGATGATTTCTATATGTGAGGAGACATATTACACTGCAGGGGCTGGTGATGATTTCTATATGTGAGGAGACATATTACACTGCAGGGGCTGGGGATGATTTCTATATGTGAGGAGACATATTACACTGCAGGGGCTGGGGATGATTTCTATATGTGAGGAGACATATTACACTGCAGGGGCTGGGGATGATTTCTATATGTGAGGAGACATATTACACTGCAGTGGCTGGGGATGATTTCTATATGTGAGGAGACATATTACACTGCAGGGGCTGGGGATGATTTCTATATGTGAGGAGACATATTACACTGCATGGGCTGGTGATGATTTCTATATGTGAGGAGACATATTACACTGCAGGGGCTGGGGATGATTTCTATATGTGAGGAGACATATTACACTGCAGGGGCTGGGGATGATTTCTATATGGGAGGAGACATATTACACTGCAGGGGCTGGGGATGATTTCTATATGTGAGGAGACATATTACACTGCAGGGGCTGGGGATGATTTCTATATGTGAGGAGACATATTACACTGCAGGGGCTGGGGATGATTTCTATATGTGAGGAGACATATTACACTGCACAGGCTGGGGATGATTTCTATATGTGAGGAGACATACTGCACTGCAGGGGATGATTTCTATATGTGAGGAGACCTATTACACTGCACGGGCTGGGGATGATTTCTATATGTGAGGAGACATATTACACTGCAGGGGCTGAGGATGATTTCTATATGTGAGGAGACATATTACACTGCAGGGGCTGGGGATGATTTCTATATGTGAGGAGACATATTACACTGCAGGGGCTGAGGATGATTTCTATATGTGAGGAGACATATTACACTGCAGGGGCTGGGGATGATTTCTATATGTGAGGAGACATATTACACTGCAGGGGCTGGGGATGATTTCTATATGTGAGGAGACATATTACACTGTAGGGGCTGGGGATGATTTCTATATGTGAGGAGACATATTACACTGCAGGGCTTGGGGATGATTTCTATATGTGTGGAGACATATTACACTACAGGGGCTGGGGATGATTTCTATATGTGAGGAGACATACTACACTGCCGGGGCTGGGGATGATTTCTATATGTGAGGAGACATATTACACTGCAGGGCCTGGGGATGATTTCTATTTGTGAGGAGACATACTACACTGTAGGGGCTGGGGATGATTTCTATATGTGAGGAGACATATTACACTGCAGGGGCTGGGGATGATTTCTATATGTGAGGAGACATACTGCACTGCAGGGGCTGGGGATGATTTCTATATGTGAGGAGACATATTACACTGCAGGGCCTGGGGATGATTTCTATATGTGTGGAGACATATTACACTACAGGGGCTGGGGATGATTTCTATATGTGAGGAGACATATTACACTGCAGGGGCTGGGGATGATTTCTATATGTGAGGAGACATATTACACTGCAGGGGCTGGGGATGATTTCTATATGTGAGGAGACATATTACACTGCAGGGGCTGGGGATGATTTCTATATGTGAGGAGACATATTACACTGCAGGGGCTGGGGATGATTTCTATATGTGAGGAGACATATTACACTGCAGGGGCTGGGGATGATTTCTATATGTGAGGAGACATATTACACTGCAGGGGCTGGGGATGATTTCTATATGTGAGGAGACATATTACACTGCAGGGGCTGGGGATGATTTCTATATGTGAGGAGACATATTACACTGCAGGGGCTGGGGATGATTTCTATATGTGAGGAGACATATTACACTGCAGGGGCTGGGGATGATTTCTATATGTGAGGAGACATATTACACTGCAGGGGCTGGGGATGATTTCTATATGTGAGGAGACATATTACACTGCAGGGGCTGGGGATGATTTCTGTATGTGAGGAGACAGATTACACTGCATGGGCTGAGGATGATTTCTATATGTGAGGAGACATATTACACTGCAGGGGCTGGGGATGATTTCTATATGTGAGGAGACATATTACACTGCAGGGGCTGGGGATGATTTCTATATGTGAGGAGACATACTGCACTGCAGGGGCTGGGGATGATTTCTATATGTGAGGAGACATATTACACTGCAGGGGCTGGGGATGATTTCTATATGTGAGGAGACATATTACACTGCACGGGGCTGGGGATGATTTCTATATGTGAGGAGACATACTGCACTGCAGGGGCTGGGGATGATTTCTATATGTGAGGAGACATATTACACTGCAGGGGCTGGGGATGATTTCTATATGTGAGGAGACATACTTACACTGCAGGGGCTGGGGATGATTTCTATATGTGAGGAGACATATTACACTGCAGGGGCTGGGGATGATTTCTATATGTGAGGAGACATATTACACTGCAGGGGCTGGGGATGATTTCTATATGTGAGGAGACATATTACACTGCAGGGGCTGGGGATGATTTCTATATGTGAGGAGACATATTACACTGCAGGGGCTGGGGATGATTTCTATATGTGAGGAGACATATTACACTGCAGGGGCTGGGGATGATTTCTATATGTGAGGAGACATATTACACTGCAGGGGCTGGGGATGATTTCTATATGTGAGGAGACATATTACACTGCAGGGGCTGGGGATGATTTCTATATGTGAGGAGACATATTACACTGCAGGGGCTGGGGATGATTTCTATATGTGAGGAGACAT